>NC_041391.1:710239073-710378502 GCF_002162155.2 Triticum dicoccoides
GCGTTGTGGGGAGGGGAAGTGGGTGACGGGGTGGTTAGGGTTTCGGGGGGGGGGATGGATAAGGGGAGGGGGGTGGCCGGTTGGGCCTGCGCCCGAATGGGCCGGCCAACTAGGCCAGTAGGCCGTGGGAGGGGGTTCCCTCTTTTTTTGTTTTGTTAGTTTCTTTCTTTTATTTATTTTCCTTTTCTGTTTTTATTTATCTTAAAATACTTAGGCAGTTTATAAAATTGTGTTTATTACACCATATTGACTTATGTAAAATATGGCATCTCCCGAACACTTTTGTTTTAAATTTTGAAAAACTTTTATTGTTTGCTTTGATTTTGAAATTTGAATTCGAACGGGATTGAATCATCGCGAGGTTTACAACAGTAAGAGTGGTGATGAGGCATCATTAGCAGAGGTTACTGTAGCTTGATTATCCGGGCGTCACAATAAGTATTAGGGTGGGTGAACAAATTACTGTCGAGCAATTGATAGAAAAGCGCATAGTTATGAGATTATCTAGGCATGATCATGTATATAGGCATCACGTCCATAACAAGTAGACCGACTCCTGCTTGCATCTACTACTATTACTCCACACATCGACCGACTCTTGCCTGCATCTAGAGTATTAAGTTCATAAGAACAGAGCAACGCATTAAGCAAGATGACATGATATAGAGGGATAAACTCATGCAATATGATATAAACCCCATCTTGTTATCCACGATGGCAACAATACAATACGTATCTTGCAACCCTTTCTGTCACTGGGTAAGAACACCGCAAGATTGAACCCAAAGCTAAGCACTTCTCCCATGGCAAGAAAGATCAATCTAGTAGGCCAAACCAAACTGATAATTCGAAGAGACTTGCAAAGATAACTCAATCATACATAAAAGAATTCAGAGAAGATTCAATTATTATCCATAGATAAATCTGATCATAAACCCACAATTCATCAGATCTCGACAAACACACCGCAAAAAGAGATTACATCGAATAGATCTCCACAAGAGAGGGGGAGAACATTGTATTGAGATCCAAAAAGAGAGAAGAAGCCATCTAGCTAATAACTGTGGACCCGTAGATCTGTGGTAAACTACTCACAACTCATCGGAGGGGCAAGGATGTTGATGTAGAAGCCCTCCATGGTCGATTCCCCCTCCGGCAGAGTGCCGACGAAGGCTCCAAGATGAGATCTCGCAGATACAGAAGGTTACGGCGGTGGAAATTGTGTTTCGAGGTGCTCCTGGATGTTTTCGGGGTACGTAGGTATATATAGGAGGAAGAAGTACGTCGGTAGCCGCCCGAGGGGCCCACAAGACAGGGGGCGCGCCCTACAGGGGGGGCGCGGCCTCCTATCTCGTGCCTTCCTCGGCAGCTTCTTGGCTTGCACTCCAAGCTCTCCGGATCACGTTTGTTCCAAAAATCACGCTCCCGAAGGTTTCATTCCGTTTGGACTCCGTTTGATATTCCTTTTCTTCGAAATACTGAAATAGGCAAAAAAACCAGCAATATGGGTTGGGCCTCCGGTTAGTAGGTTAGTCCCAAAAATGATATAGATGTGTAAAATAAAGCCTATAAACATCCAAAAGGGGTAATATAATAGCATGGAACAATAAAAAATTATAGATACGTTGGAGACATATCAAGCATCCCCAAGCTTAATTCCTGCTCGTCCTCGAGTAGGTAAATGATAAAAAGAGAATTTTTGATGTGGAATGCTACCTAGCATAATTCATAATGTAATTTTCTTTATTGTGGCATAAATGTTCAGATCCAAATGAATACAAAATAAAAGTTCATATTGATAAAAGAAATAGTAACACTTCAAGCATACTAATCAAAGTAATCACGTCTTCTCAAAATAACATGGCAAAAGAAAGTTCATCCCTACAAAATCATATAGTTAGGCTATGCTTCATTTTCGTCACACAAAGATGTTCCCAACTTCTATACCCCCGATGACAAGCCAAGCAATTGTTTCATACTTAAATAATCTCAAACTTTTCAACCTTCACGCAATACATGAGCGTGAGCCATGGATATAGCACTATGAGTGGAATAGAATATGAAGATGGGGATTGTGTGGAGAAGACAAAAAAAGAGAAAGTCTCACATTGACGAGGATAATCAACGGGCTATGGAGATGCCCATCAATTGATGTCAATATGAGGAGTAGGGATTGCCATGCAACGGATGCACTAGAGCTATAAATAAATGCTCAACAAAAGAAAACTAGTGGGTGTGCATCCAACTTGCTTGCTCACGAAGACCTAGGACATTTGAGGAAGCCCATCGTAGGAATATACAAGCCAAGTTCTATAATGAAAAATTCCCACTAGTATGAAAAAGACAACTTATGAGACTCACTATACGAAAAACATGGTGCTACTTTGAAGCACAATATATGAGACTCACTACATGAAGAACAAGGTGCTATTTTGAAGCACAAGTGTGGAAAAAGAGATAGTAGCATTGCCCTTTTTATTTATTTATTTATTTATTTTTTATTTTTCTTTTTTCTTTTTATTTTTTTCTTGGGCCTTTTTTAGGCCTTTCTTCTTTTTTTTCTTTGGGCAATGCTCTAAAAATGATGATCATCACACTTCTATTGATTACAACATATGAATTACAACTCGAAACTAGAACAAGATATGACTCTATATGAATGCCTCCGGCGGTGTACCGGGATGGTGCAATGAATCAAGAGTGACATGTATGAAAAATAATGCATGGTGGCTTTGCCACAAATACGATGTCAACTACATGATCATGCAATGGCAATATGACAAAAGTAATGTATGTCATGATGATGAACGGAACGGTGGAAAGTTGCATGGCAATATATCTCGGAATGACTATGGAAATGCCATAATAGGTAGGTATGGTGGCTGTTTTGAGGAAGATATAAGGAGGTTTATTTGTGATAGAGCGTATCATATCACGGGGTTTGGATGCACCGGCGAAGTTTGCACCAACTCTCAAGGTGAGAAAGGCAATGCACGGTACCGAAGAGGCTAGCAATGGTGGAAAGGTAAAAGTGCGTATAATCCATGGACTCAACATTAGTCAAAAGAACTCATATACTTATTGCAAAAAAATTAGAAGTCATTAAAAATCAAGTACTACGCGCATGCTCCTAGGGGGATAGATTGGTAGGAAAAGACCATCGCTCGTCCCCGACCGCCACTCATAAGGATGCACAAGCCAGGTACACTTCATGTTTCAAATTTGTTACATAACTTTAACCATATGTGGATGCTACGGGACTTGCTAACTTCAACACAAGCATTCTTTAAATTCATAATCACCCAACTAGCATGACTTAAATATCACTACCTCCATATCTCAAAACAATTATCAAGCATTAAGTTGATCATAGCATCCAATTCACTTTTTATGATAGTTTTTATTATACCCAACTTGGATGCTCATCATTCTAGGACCAACTTTATGATAATAGCAAAAACCATGCTGTTCTAAAAGACTCTCAAAATGATATAAGTGAAGCATGAGAGACTAGCAATTTCTTCAAAATTAAGATACCACCATGCTCTAAAAGATATAAATGAAGCACTAGAGCAAAAACTATCAAGCTCAAAAGATATAAGTGAAGCACATAGAGTATTCTAGCAAATTCTAAGCAAATAGGCTTCTCCCAAAATGTGTGTACAGCAAGGATGATTGTGGAAAACTAAAAAGCAAAGACTAATATAATACACGACGCTCCAAGCAAAACACATATCATGTGGCGAATAAAAATATAGCTCCAAGTAAAGTTACCAATGAACGAAGACAAAAGAGGGGATGCCTTCCCGGGGCATCCCCAAGCTTAGGATTTTGGCTATTCTTGAATATCTTGGGGTGCCTTGGTCATCCCCAAGCTTAGGCTCTTGCCACCCTTTATTCCATAGTCCATAAAAGCTTTACCCAAAACTTTAAAACTTCACAACACAAAACTCAACAGGAAATCTTATAAGCTCCGTTAGTGAAAGAAAACAAAATCACCACATAAGGTACTGCAATGAACTCATTCTTTATTTATTTGGGTGTTAAACCTATTGTATTCCAGCTTCCTTATGGTTTATAAACTAATTTACTAGCCATAGATGCATTGAAATAAGCAAACAACACATGAAAAACAGAATCTGTCAAAAACAGAACAGTCTGTAGCAATCTGTAACTAATGCAAACTTCTGGAACTCTAAAATTCCGACCAAAATAGGACGTACTGGACAATTTGTTTATTGATCAGAAGCAAAAATAATCAATGCAAAAACTTGTTTCTGTGATTTATTGAATTTTTTCCCGTGAGCGCAAAGTTTCTGTTTTTCAGCAGAATCAAATCAACTATCATCGTAGTTTATCCTATAGGTTCTACTTGGCACAAACACTAAATAAAACATGAAAACACATCTAAACAGAGAGTGGATGCAAGATTTATTCCTAAACAGGAGCAAAAACAAAGAACATAAAGAAAAATTGGGTTGCCTCCCAACTAGCGCTATCGTTTAACGCCCCTAGCTAGGCATAAAAGCGAAGATAGATCTAAGTAGTGCCATCTTTGATTTTCAGTTTTTTAGCGGAGTCATGCTCGAATCCGGGAGGGTCTTTCCGCTTCCCTTCATACTCGGAAATTTTTAGATCTAAAGAATCCAACCGCTTATTGCAAAGAGTAATCAACATATTCATGCGGTGAAGATTTCCGCTAACACTTTTAAGAGGCTCAAGAGACTTTTGTAAATTTTTTGTTACTTCACAAATCTTTCCAAACAATTGCGTTTCTTCTTGGGTAGGATGTCATCCTCCCTTTTGAGGCAGTGTTCCCACTATTCCCTCTATAATTTCATGCGCAATACTAGGATCAATTTCAATAAAATTTCCCTTGGCAATGCAATCCAAGAGTTGTCTATGCGTCATATTTAAACCAACATAAAAATTGCGAAGAAGAATTCTAAAGTTCACCTCTAGGGTGCATTTGCGATAAGATTCCATCATCCTATACCAAGCATCTTTTAAGTTTTCTCCTTGCCTTTGCTTGAAGTGAAGAACTTCAAACTCAGGAGACATAGGAGCGGATAAGGAACTAGACATTGCGATAAGGTAAACGATCTAACACACGAGCAAACGGAAAAGGCAAGCGAAAAAGAGAGAGAGGAGAAGATTGGGAAAGAGAGGGCAAATAAAATGGCAAGGGTGAAGTGGGGGAGAGGAAAACGAGAGGCAAATGGCAAATAATGTAAATGCGAGGGAGATGAGTTTGTGATGGGTACTTGGTATGTCTTGACTTGAGCGAAGACCTCCCCGGCAACGGCGCCAGAAATCCTTCTTGCTATGTCTTGAGCTAGTGTTGGTTTTCCCTGAAGAGGAGAGGGTGATGCAGCAAGTGTAGCGTAAGTATTTCCCTCAGTTTTGAGAACCAAGGAATTAATCCAGTAGGAGGCTCCTCAAAAGTCCCACGCACCTACACAAACAAACTGAGAACTCGCAACAATGCAATAAAGGGGTTGTCAATCCCTTCATGGCCACTTGCGAAAGTGAGATCTGATAGAGATAGTATGATAAGATAAATATTTTTTTGGGTATTTTATAATATAGATGCAAAAAGTAAAGATGCAAATAAAAGTAGATTGAAAGCAAATATGATAAGAGATAGACCTGGGGGCCATAGGTTTCACTAGAGGCTTCTCTCGAGATATCATAAGTATTACGGTGGGTGAACAAATTACTGTCGAGCAATTGATAGAAAAGCGCATAGTTATGAGATTATCTAGGCATGATCGTGTATATAGGCATCATGTCCATAACAAGTAGACCGACTCCTGCCTGCATCTACTACTATTACTCCACATATCAACCAACTCCTGCCTGCATCTAGAGTATTAAGTTCATAAGAACAGAGCAACACATTAAGCAAGATGACATGATCTAGAGGGATAAACTCATGCAATATGATATAAACCCCATCTTGTTATCCTCGATGGCAACAATACAATATGTGTCTTGCAACTCTTTCTGTCACTGGGTAAGAACACCGCAAGATTGAACCCAAAGCTAAGCACTTCTCCCATGGCAAGAAAGATCAATCTAGTAGGCCAAACCAAACTAATAATTCGAAGAGACTTGCAAATATAACTCAATCATACATAAAAGAATTCAGAGAAGATTCAATTATTATCCATAGATAAATCTGATCATAAACCCAAAATTCATCGGATCTCGACAAACACACCGCAAAAAGAGATTACATCGAATAGGTCTCCACAAGAGAGGGGGAGAACATTGTATTGAAATCCAAAAACAGAGAAGAAGCCATCTAGCTAATAACTATGGACCCGTAGGTCTGTGGTAAACTACTCACAACTCATCGGAGGGGCAAGGATGTTGATGTAGAAGCCCTTCGTGGTCGATTGCCCCTCCGGCAGAGTGCCGACGAAGGCTCTAAGATGAGATCTCGTGGATACAGAAGGTTACGGTGGTGGAAATTATGTTTCGTGGTGCTCCTGGATGTTTTCGGGGTACGTAGGTATATATAGGAGGAAGAAGTACGTCGGTGGCCGCCCGAGGGGCCCACGAGACAGGGCGCGCGCCCTACAGGGGGGGGGCGGCCTCCTATCTCGTGGCTTCCTCGGCAGCTTCTTGGCTTGCACTCCAAGCTCTCCGGATCATGCTCGTTCCAAAAATCACGCTCCCGAAGGTTTCATTCCGTTTGGACTCCGTTTGATATTCCTTTTCTTCGAAATACTGAAATAGGCAAAAAAACAGCAATATGGGCTGGGCCTCCAGTTAGTAGGTTAGTCCCAAAAATGATATAAATGTGTAAAATAAAGCCCATAAACATCCAAAAGGGGTAATATAATAGCATGGAACAATAAAAAATTATAGATACGTTGGAGACATATTAGGTCATCAAGAACATTCTCTAACCTAGACAAGTTATCTGCAACGGGGTTCTCAGCTCCCTTTCTATCAATAATGTGCAAATCAAACTCTTGGAGCAGGAGAACCCATCTAATGAGTCTAGGCTTAGCATCTTTTTTTTCCATAAGATATTTAATAGCAGCATGATCAGTGTGAATAGTAACTTTGGAATCAACAATATAAGGTCTAAACTTATCACATGCAAACACAACTGCTAAGAATTCTTTTTCAGTGGTAGCATAATTTCTTTGGGTTGTATCAAGAGTCTTACTAGCATACTGGATAACATTGAATTTCTTATTGACTCTTTGCCCTAGAACAACCCCTACAGCATAATCACTAGCGTCACACATAATTTCAAAAGGTATATTCCAATCAGGTGGCTGAACAACAGGTGCAGTGATCAAAGCTTTCTTAAGTATTTCAAATGCTTCTACACAATCATCATCAAAGACAAAAGGAATATATTTTTGTAATAAATTAGTCAGAGGCCTAGAGATCTTAGAAAAGTTCTTAATGAACCGCCTATAAAAACTGGCATGACCAAGGAAACTTCTTATATCTTTTATGTCCTTGGGACATGGCATCTTTTCAATAGCATCAACTTTAGCTTTATCAACTTCAATACCTCTCTCGGAAATCTTATGCCCCAAGACAATGCCTCCATTAACCATAAAGTGACACTTTTCCAAATTCAGGACGAGACTAGTGTCTTCGCATCTCTGCAAAACTCGATCAAGATTGCTCAAACAATTATCAAAGGAGGATCCATAAACAGAGAAGTCATCCATGAATACCTCACAAATCTTTTCACAAAAATCAGAGAATATAGCCATCATGCATCTTTGAAAGGTAGCGGGTGCATTACATAAACCAAAAGGCATATGTCTATAAGCGAAAGTACCAAAAGGGCAAGTAAAAGTAGTTTTTGCTTGATCTCCCGCTGAGACAGGTATTTGAGAGAAACCAGAATAACCATCTAGAAAGCAGAAATGTGTATGTTTGGATAGTCTTTCTAGCATTTTATGAATAAAAGGTAAAGGGTAATGATCTTTCTTAGTAGCTTTATTTAGTTTACGAAAATCAATTACCATCCTATAACCTGTAATAATTCTTCGTGGGATCAATTCATCTTTATCATTAGGAACAACAGTAATACCTCCCTTTTTATGGACACAATGGACAGGGCTTACCCAATCACTATCAGCAACGGGATAAATTATACCTGCCTCAAGGAGCTTTAGTATCTCCTTTCTTACCACTTCTTTCATTTTAGGATTTAGTCGTCGTTGAGGATCTCTAATTGGTTTGGCATCGTCCTCCAATTTAATTTTGTGTTCGCATAACGTGGGACTAACGCCCTTAAGATCATCCAGAGTATATCCAATAGCAGCTCGATGCTTCTTCAGAGTTTTCAATAATCTTTCTTCTTCTTGCTCTGAAAGGTTAGCACTAATAATAACAGGATATATTTTCTTTTTATCGAGATAAGCATACTTAAGATTATCAGGTAAAGGTTTGAGTTCAAACACGGATCACCCTTGGGTGGAGGGGGATCCCCAAGAATTTCAACGGGAAGGTTATGTTTCAAAATAGGTTCCTGTTTAAGGAATAACTCATCTATTTCCCTTCTTTCTTTCATAAACATATCATTTTCATGGTCTAGCAAATATTGTTCTAATGGATCAGTAGGAGGCACAGCAATAGAAGCGAGACCAATTATATCATCTTTACTAGATAATTCTTTATCACGGGGTTGTCTACGAAATTTAGCAAAATTAAACTCATGAGTCATATCATCTAAGCCAATCATAACAACATCCTTTTTGCAATCAATCTTAGCTTTAACAGTGTTCAAGAAGGGTCTACCAAATATAATGGGACAAAAGGCATCTTGTGGAGAACCAAGAACAAGAAAGTCAGCAGGGTATTTGACCTTCCCACACAAGACTTCAACATCTCTAACAATCCCAAAAGGCTTAATAGTATCTCTATTAGCAAGCTTGATAGTAACATCAATATCTTCCAATTCAACGGGTGCAATGTCATGCATACTTTCTTTATATAAGTCGTAGGGTATTGCACTAGCACTAGCACCCATATCACATAAGCCATGATAACAATGATCTCTTATTTTAACAGAAATAACAGGCATGCCTACAACGGGCCTATGTATCTTAGCATCTGGTTTTGCAATATTAGCAACTTCATCACAGAAATAAATAACATGCCCATCTAAATTATCATCCAAGAGATCTTTAACAATAGCAATACTAGGTTCAACATTGATTTGCTCAGGAGGTGTATAAGTCCTAGTATTACTCTTACGAACAACAGTCGAAGTTTTAGCATGATCCTTTATCCTAACAGGAAAAGGTGGTTTATCAACATAAGTAGTAGGAACAATAGGATCACTATAAGTGATAGTCTTTGCTTCAACTATAATAGGTGCAACTACTTTCACTTCAACAGGAGGATTATATTTAAACCACTTTTCTTTAGGGAGATCAACGTGAGTAGCAAAAGATTCACAGAAAGAAGCTGCTATCTCAGAGTCAAGTCCATACTTAGCGCTAAATCCACGAAAAACATCGGTATCCATAAAAGATTTAACACAATCGAACTTAGGTGTCATACCTGACTCCTTACCATCGTCGGAACCCCAATCTTTAGAGTTGCGTTTAATTCTTTCCAATAAGTCCCATTTGAAATCAATAGTCTTCAGCATATAAGAACCAGCACAGGAAGTATCGAGCAGGTTACGATTATCAAGAGAAAGCCGAGCATAATTTTTTTGAATAATCATTTCCCGAGAGAGCTCATAATTGGGGCATGAATATAACATTGACTTAAGCTTCCCCCAAGCTTGAGCGATGCTTTCTCCTTCGCGAGGCCAGAAATTATATATGTAATTACGATCACGATGAACAAGATGCATAGGATAGAACTTCTGGTAAAATTCCAACTTCAATCGCTTATAATTCCAAGATCCCGTATCATCACGTAGCCTAAACCATGTCAATGCATCTCCGTTCAAAGACAAAGGGAAGACCTTCCTTTTGACAACGTCATCGGGGATACCTGCAAGCTTAAATAATCCACAAACTTCATCCACAAAGATAAGGTGTAAATCGGGATGCAACGTTCCATCTCCTGCAAATGGATTAGCTAGCAGTTTCTCTATCATACCCGAAGGAATCTCAAAATAAACATTTTCATAAAGTTCAGTAGGTTGAGGAGCAACTCTTTGCTCTAATGGTTGGGGCGAAGATGCCCCAAACAAGCCCCTCAAAGGATTAGTTTCCATAGTAACAAGTAACAAAAATTTCAGTACACTATATAAATGTTTCCTTACCAAGTTCCACTCACCAAAAGCGCTACACTCCCCGGCAACAGCGCCAGAAAAGAGTCTTGGTGACCCACAAGTGTAGGGGATCTATCGTAGTCCTTTCGATAAGTAAGAGTGTCGAACCCAATGAGGAGCAGAAGGAAATGATAAGCGGTTTTCAGCAAGGTTTTCTGCAAGCACTGAAATTGTAGGTGATAAATAGTTTTGTGATAAGATAAATAGTAACGAGTAACAAGTAAACAAAGTAAATAAAGTGCAGCAAGATGGCCCAATCCTTTATGTAGCAAAGGATAAGCCTGGACAATTTCTAAAAATCATAAAGGAGCTCCCGAGGACACATGGGAATTATTGTCAAGCTAGTTTTCATCACGCTCATATGATTCGCGTTCGGTACTTTGATAATTTGATATGTGGGTGGACCGGTGCTTGGGTACTGCCCTTACTTGGACAAGAATCCCATTTATGATTAACCCCTATTGCAAGCATCCGCAACTACAACAAAAGTATTAAAGTAAACCTAACCATAGCATGAAACATGTGGATCCAAATCAGCCCCTAACGAAGCAACGCATAAACTAGGGTTTAAGCTTCTGTCACTCTAGCAACCCATCATCTACTTATTACTTCCCTATGTCCTCCTCTAGGCCCAATAATGGTGAAGTGTCATGTAGTTGACGTTCACATGACACCACTAGAGGAGAAGACAACATACATCTCATCAAAATATCGAACGAATACCAAATTCACATGACTACTAATAGCAAGACTTCACCCATGTCCTCAGGAACAAACGTAACTACTCACAAAGCATATTCATGTTCATAATCAGAGGTGTAATAATATGCATTAATGATCTGAACATATGATCTTCCACCAAGTAAACCAATAAGTATCAACTACAAGGAGTAATCAACACTACTAGCAACCCACAGGTACCAATTTGTGGTTTTGGATACAAGATTGGATACAAGAGATGAACTAGGTTTGAGAGGAGATGGTGCTGGTGAAGATGTTGATGGAGATTGACCCCCTCCCGATGAGAGGATCGTTGATGATGACGTTGGTGATGATTTCCCCCTCCCGGAGGGAAGTGTCCCAGGCAGAACAGCTCTGCCAGAGCCCTAGATTGGTTTCGCCAAGGTTCCGCCTCGTGGCGGCGGAGTTTCTCCCGTAAGCTTGCCCACGATTTTTTCCAGGGTAAAAGCCTTCATATAGCGGAAGATGGACACCGGAGGGCCACCAGGGGGCCCAGGAGACAGGGGGCGCGCCCAATAAGGGGGGGCGCGCCCCCACCCTCCTGGACAGTGTGTGGGCCCCCTGATGTATTTCTTTTGCTCAATAATTCTTAATAAATCCAAAATCAGGTTTCGTGGAGTTTGAGGACTTTTGGAGCAGTGCATAATAGGTTTCCAATGTTTGCTCCTTTTCCAGCCAGAATTCCAGCTGCCGGCATTCCCCCTCTTCATGGTAAACCTTGTAAAATAAGAGAGAATAGCCATAAGTATTGAGATATAATGTGTAATAATATCCCATAATGCAATAAATATTGATATAAAAGCATGATGCAAAATGGACGTATCAGCCTGCGCACCACCTTCTCCTTCACTGGCGATGCGTTCCCCGATGTCTTCTATGGCGCCATCACCGGCAATGGCTGCCCTCGTGGGAGGGTCGGCCGGTGGGGGCGGTCAGGGGCCTTCCACTGTCTCGCCGCGCAGACCTACTCTTGCGGCATCGCCCGTCTCAGGTTCGTCCACATGTGCTGGTGCTGCGCCAGTGGTTGGTGGGGATCCGATGGCGTCTCTAGGATCTGGACACCGGCCAAGGCCGCGAGAGGCCTCGAGGACGCTTGGTGATCTTTCGGTTGATCCAGTTCAGTTGCGTTCTGTTGGGGGTCGGGCAGACGGTCTTACCCCTAACATGGCCACGAGGGAGGACGTCATAGCTTTTGGCGGGATCCCAGATCCTATTTCTGAGGGGCGGCGGATAAGCAACCGTCTCCAGGAGTATCCGAATGTGGACGACATGCAGCTAAGGTGCGCTTTGCTACCGGCCAAGCTTCGTGACATTGAGGTCACTACTGGTTATTTTCAGAGCCACTGCGTTGATCCGTATGTGGTCGCTACTCACTGCGATGGAGGCCAGGGAGCGTTTGGTTACTACGTCTACCCGATGGGAGATGGTAGCACGGGGTATTTTCAACCGGTTTGGATGGCGGTCATATAATAGGATAGGCATGTAGTGCTCTTATCTTTCTATGCCAGCCGGTTGTGGCTTTTCCTTTTTCTCTGTTCAGCTCTGGTGGAGCCTTTTACCTTTTTTGTTCGAGACTTGGAGTCCTTTGTTGGATATTTTGCTTATTAATAATATGAGCCGTATGCATCATTCAGATGCAGAGGCTGGGGTATCCCCTTTTCAAAAAAAAGATTTTTTCCCTATTTTAAATGGTGGTACTGTTCATGCCCGGGCTCGGATGAGCCCGGGCACCAAATCGCCACACTCCTCAAATGGCTTGTAATAGCAAGACTCATTTAGTTGATAACTGTCCTATGCGTTTGTAGCTAGCCAATCTAAGCATCAGCCATTGTAAAATGATGGATGTAACCTGTTCTTCACATAGGCAATCTAAACATCAGCCATTGCAAAATTATGGATGTAACCCGTTCTTCAGATCAATGAAAGGCGCCGGAGGCGCCACCTCTTAGTTAGAAAAAAAATGCTTGCCGCTCGCTACAAGCGACGCATATCAGCTCATAAACAAGCAAGCCATCGCCTGGGCCGAACAATCGTTTTTCTTAAGCTTTGACCAAACAAGCGTGACAATATGAACAGTCAACACACTTAATTTGATCTTAACTTTGCTATTCCTCTCCTTTTGCATCCACGTTCCTACAAGGTTTTGCGTAAAAAAACATTTCTACAAAACAAGCAGCAGAATTCACCACAGCTAAGCGCGGGGTATCAACTGTAGTTTATAACGAAGTTCAGCAATATTTCTCTAGTTCGGTTTGGTCATAACTCATGTAGCCAGAATACTGCACATTTATTCCTCTCACGAAAGGATAACAATCACAATAACAATTAAAATGACATGCAGATGCTGCAAGCTTCTCACTAAAGGTGTTTGTATGGACATCATCTCCAGCTTATTTACAGATATATACAGATACTGCAAGTGGATTAAGCGGAGAATATCCCAAACGTTCCATCATCTTCCATCATCAAGACCAGACGCAACTCAGCGACTACATCAACTAGCAGAAGACATAATACCCCTAGCACAAAGATGTCACGGGACACCACACCCTATATGGTCTATGCTAATAGTAACAGCAGTTGCAAATACAACACAAAATTACTTATAGGCAGCAGTGCTAGCGCTAGGATCAGCATAGCCCTCAAGGACCTGGAACAGCTTGATATGACACTCCCTCAAGGACCTGGAACAGCTTGATATCAAGGACTTGGAACAGCTTGATATGACACTAAGAGCCTGTTCGGCCATTCACCAGCTCCGCGAAATACGGGAGCGCATGGAGCGACACTTTGGGGACTCCAAGAAAATGGCCTGCGGACCGCTCCGCTCCGGGACGAGGAAAGCGTGGAGCTGACTTGTTTGGTGATGCTCTGGCCGCTCCAGGAGCGGAGAGCTGCCAAACAGGCTCTAAGCATCTGCAACGGGAAAACCTGGATCCTGGATATTGCGCATCTCATTCTCCTGCCGTCGAGTCAGCCGCCGTGTATCAGAAGTGAAAAACTCTGGAATGTAGATGATGACACTCACACGGTTGATCAGCTGATCGAATCTCTGTCTTTCATCCTCACTAACATGGCTTTCCCAGTGATGTGCGGGTAACGCCAACCACCTCCTCATGTCAAGGATAAACTGAGGTAATCATATTCCACATCTCCCCAGGCAACACAGAGGCGGCCTCCCCTGCTTCCAGTCTACGGACCATCTCAAGCAAAACAGCAATGAATCTCATAACCTCGCAGAAAACCACTGCAGCATTCTGCACAGCTCTCCGGACTGTAGCAATGTGCAGAGTTCTCTGGACTGCAGGAATCAACCTCAACCTGTCCTCATGGCGTGCCAAGGTGTTGAAGATAAAAACCATGTCCTCGGGACCACCTACTGTCGGAATGCTGCATAGTATCGCTTGGTCACCGTTAGCACACTTGTTTCACATAAGAACAAACATGAAAACTGTTTTACTGATTAACCATACCTGCGAGGATCACGAGAATAGTTGGAAGTGAAACCCAAATCAAGAGCAACAATAAAGCTAGGGACTTGTTGATCACTGAATCTATACCAAATGCCCCAATTGCCATCGAGCGAACGGCGAAATGCGACAAGGTATAAGTCAGTATCTCTAATCAGCAAATCCACTTGCAGCCGCGGCTGGTAAGGGTCTATCAACCGGATGATATGATAGCTATGGCCTGAATTAAACATGTAACGGTGAATCGACGAATGCCAAATGTTGATTCATAAAGTACAAATGAAAAGCAAAAGACCGGCATAACTTACACACAAATTTTGAATATAAAGGAGAAACAAAATGACATTTAAAAATAACAGCGGAGTAGACATCCTCGCTGGTTCACTCTCCCTTTCACAGCCTCTCTCACTCACATGACGGGTACAAGTGAACATAAAAAGGAGCACCGTTAGAGGCACTGTTGTAGGGGAAAACAAAATGTGTTAAAAACAGAAATTCCCCTGAACTCTGCTAACACTCTACGCACAACACAGATCTCAAGTAAAGTGGACGCGGATAGTGCGTGTAACTGAGCTCAAGCACAAAAAATCTACTCCCCATTCATTTCTGGTTACAGTGTGACAGATGCAAGGGATTTTTGGGCTGAAAAATTATTTGATATAAATTAATGTTTAGTCATGATCATGTGTCACATGAAAACCATTGAATAGAGAACATCCAAAATTCTGAATTTACTTTCTACTCGAAGTGTATGCGTCGATCAGCTTCAACTTTGCAAGCAGATGAGGATGAAAGTAATCCTATTTTAGCCATTGATATAGCTTTTATGTTCGGAAAATATCTACATGATCAGTGATATTACCCGGGGAAGGTCGGTTGAAGGGATTGGGAGCCGGGGTGACCGGTACACCCATGTACACCAGCAGAGCCAGGACACGGTGACGGGTCGTCCTTCTATTGACCATAGAACGCAATGCTTGCCCTCCGCCTCTCACGTCAAAGATGATGACACGGACATCCTGTGCATAAGCATTAATTGAAAGCCGAATCAAAACAAAGAAAAACATGGATACGCAGTAGAATGTTACAGCTAGTATTGAGAAACACTGAACAACATGTGAATAAACAATAGAACTACAAATAATCATAATATTTGCATATGCATATACTATAACAACGTTACATCTGCAAGTATTTAAGTTCCGTGTGTCTATACTCTATACACATGCAAACAAAATTACGCAATTCACATATCTGTTCGAAGAAAACCACTCATAACTAAAGGAGTCCAATAAAGAAAAGCATAAGGGTGAGGACACAGATTATCAAAGCCATACGCAGGAGCATAACAATTGAAATATATACAGATTCTACTGCTTTCATTTGCGCCTTAGCTAAAAGAGCTCAATAAAGAAAAGCATAAGGGTGAGCATACTAAATATCAAAACCATATGCAGGAGTACAATAATTGAGATCTATACATGTTCTATTTCTTTTATTTGCACCTTAACTAAAAGAGTTCAACAAAGAAAAGCACAAGGGTGAGCGCACAGAATATGAAAACCATATGCAGGAGTATAACAATTGAGATGTATGCATGTTTTGTTGCTTGTATCTGCACCTGTACATATTATTTATAACATTTCTGAATTTGTGATTTCATAGTGTTTCATCTGCATGCACATATCTACACCGATCAAAAGCCAAAATCCAGTCACAGTTTAAGCTGTTGAAACCTTAATATAAGGTCTCAACCGTAATGTACAAGTCTTCTCTAACCTTCTCATTTGCAATCCGTGCACAAAACTGCGACAGCGTGGTAGAAAGATACGAACCTGAAGTGCAGTCTCACTGAGCGAGCACAACAATCTGCGACACAACTTCCGCACAGATGTGCAGAAAATATTGCTTTCCCAAAGGGGCATACCCGTATCTCTGCTTAAAAGATACGGGTGGATTTGCACATCGCATTAGGGCTTGTTGGGTTAGGCAGGATTTGGAGAGGTTTGGAAGGGATTGAAAGGGATTAAATCCCTTGCAAGTCAAAATCCTCTCAAACCTCTTCAATCCCACTCAATCCCTTTGGTGAGGGGATTAACCAAACAGGGCCTGGAAATTGATTTGATTCCTCGCGTATTTCCTTCTCCGGATGATTCTAGAAAATATATTAATCAGATCGGTATACCATAAATATTATTAGTATTACGTAAAAACAAATTAAATAAACCTGCCTCCAAGGAATGCTGGCGAGGTGAACGGAGTGGCGGCGGCGGAGGTGGTGCCGCCATGCCAAGATCTGCGCCGCTGTGGGGATCTCCTCCTGTTGAGGGAGGAACATATGAGAGGGTCGGCGGTGAAGACGACACGTCGACACCGATGACGTGCGCCGTGTTTAATTGCTCCGGGGAGAGAGAGAGAGAGAGAGAGAGAGAGAGAGAGAGAGAGAGAGAGAGAGAGCAGACCTCTCTTGTCCCGCCGCCGCTGCCCGGCGACGACGCTGTATCCGCCGCCCTACGTCGGCCCTTCGCTGCTCGAGTTTTGTGCCGCTGTCGTCCTACGTCGTGATCTTGGCCGCCCGGGTTTGCGCCGCCCGCCGCCCGCCGCCTCTTCCCGGTGACGGCACTGTATCCGCCGCCCTACGTCTGGCCTTCGCCGCCCGAGAAAGAGGAGAGGGTTTTGCGCCGCCGCCACCAACGGGGAAAGAGGAGAGGGGGCAAAAGGTAGCGAACAGATGGGCTTTTGATTGGCCCTCTCCGTTTCTCTTTCCGGGAGCGGAACAAGCCCGTGGATCCGCCATGGGCCAGGCATGGCACGGCACGGACCCGTTTCTTATTATTTTTCATTTTTCAGATTTTATATATACCTCAAATACAGCCCAACAGGCTGAAAATATGCAGCCTGGGGTGCTAAACGTGCCACCGACTAGCCCGTTTACTAACTAGGTCGTGCTTGGGCCAGGGAGTGCTGCACGCAGGCTGGCACGACACGGCCCGTCTAATAATCGTGCCCTTGTGGGCCATGCCGTGCCAGGCGCGATTGTGATGGACCGGGCCGGGCCGGCCCATTTGGCCAGCTTTGAGTCGGTGTGTGTCTACTTTTTTGTTGCTGAGGATTTTGTGTCTACTACTCTAGTGTAGTTAAACCTGGCCAACTGGGTCGTGCTATGCGGACCGGCCAATGAACACGCGTGTCCGGCCCGGCACTGGACTAAAAGGGTCGTGCCCGACATGCGGCACGCATGCTGGACACATTTCGTAGGTGGGTCGGCACAGGCACGCCTCCATCGAATTGAATTGTTGGCGTGGGAGGCGCGAGGTGTCGAGGACACATGACGAGCGAGGGGCGGTGATTTGAGCCATTTGAGAACAACTAACTGAAGGTTATCCTTTTTGTTTTTGTAAGGAACACGATTGCATTCCATTATATACCAGTACTGGATAGATTTCTAGCTACAACGTCATTTACAAAATCTGGAAACTGGCCAAGCCAAGTCTCACATGTGCCAGCTTCCATTTTAGCACCATGTGCTACTAAACAGTGCGCTACTATATTACAAACTCTGGGACATGATACAACAGAAACTTCACTAAATCCCACACGCAATTTGAACTTCATGTCTTTGATAACAGCTCCCAGAGTCGACATATCATATTCTTCAGCGCAAACTGCGTTCTTCAGCTGTATAGAGTCTGTCTCCATAATTACTCGATTGCATCCCATTTGGATGGTTGTGCTCATGGCATAAAGCATCGTCAAAGCCTCTGAATGAAGCGCATCCGACACTCGCTCCAAACTACCTGCTCCAGCGGCCATCAACATACCATAATCATCTCTGATTATAAAGCCCCATCCTCCATTCTTTTTGTTTCTTTTAGAAATGCGTCGTCGTATTGATTTTCAAGATTTCTGGTGGAGGTCTGGACCATCTTTCCTTTTGTTGTTGCTTTGGCATCCCTCCTATTTTGTCTTAAGAAGCTGCATAAAAAGATAATTAATGGAGTGACAGATTTCATCAGAGGATCTAATATTATCTCCTGCATTTGCTTTATTCCTTTCATGCCACCAATACCAAAGGAGTAGGCAAGTTTTAAGTTTTTCTTCTTTGTTAAGGTTCACAATTATTTCCATACACCCCAAAGCACCTGCATAAGACAAAATCTGCAGTCTAACATGCTCCACGTGAGCTTTCATCCACACATCCTTAACCTTCTTGCACTTAATGAAGCAATGTCTGCCATCCTCATCTAACCGAAAACAAATAGGGCAGCGGGTATCTACTTGCATACCTCTGTACTGAAGCTTCATGCGCAAAGGTAGGCTATTTGTAGACATGCGCCATAAGAAGTGAAGAATCTTATTTGGTAGAGGAAGCGACCACAACTTTGACCAATTAAAATCATCTGCTTCTTCATCTGCACCGGAGGAGGAAGTTAGTCCTGAAATGGATTCTTGAGCCACACTATCTACAACAACTCTATATAAATATTTTATTGAAAATATACCTTTTTTATCGTAATGCCTGCTATGGAAGCATCATTATGTTCATGAATTGGGATTTGTAAAATGATTTTCGCATCTTCTGGAAGAATGGTTTGTCTAACTAAATCTCCATCCCAATTGTTTGTGCTAGGATCAAGCAGATCTTTTACTTGGATTATAGTGTTTTTACCCCTTTGAGTGACGACTCTTCTGGTGGTACCTCTCGGAATCCAAGGATCGGACCAAATGTCAATGTTATTGCCCTTCTTGAGCATGATTACCCATTCTAGTATACTACGTCATGTGTAAGAGATGCAAAACTTTGGGCCTAGCCTAAAGAATTGAGCCATTTGGGTAATACAGTGCCGACAAAACCTGTGCACACAGAGATGTTGGGTTATGGATAAGCCTCCATGCCTGCCTTGCAAGCATAGCTAGGTTGAAAGCATAAGGTCCCTAAAGCCCACTCATCTAGTTTTTTTGTCGGCATCAATTTCTAACAACTGACCCAGTGAATTTTATTCTCCTTATCCATTTGGCTCCACCAATATATATTGATCATTGAGCTCAGCTCATCACAAAGTGACTTGGTTAAGTCAAAGCAAGCCATTGAGTACACTGGGATTGCTTGTGCTACAACTTGTATGAGAATTTCTTTCCCTCCTTCCGAAAAGAGTCTTTCCTTCCAACCATGAATCTTCTTCCAAACTCTCTCCTTTATATATTCAAAGGTTATTTTTTGGCTTTACCCACATAGTACGGAACACCTAAATGAAGGAAATATGCCCTAGAGGCAATAATAAAGTTGTTATTTTATATTTCCTTATATCATGATATATGTTTATTATTCATGCTAGAATTGTATTAAACGAAAACTTGATACATGGGTGGGTACATAGACAAAACACCGTGTCCCTAGTATGCCTCTACTTGACTAGCTCGTTGATCAAAGATGGTTAAGTTTCCTAGCCATGGACACGTGTTGTCATTTGGTGATCGGGATCACATCATTAGGAGAATGATGTGATGGACAAGACCCATCCGTTTGCATAGCATAAACGATCATTAAGTTTTATTGCTACTGCTTTCTTCATGTCAAATACATATTGAAGGAAATATGCCCTAGAGGCAAAAATAAAGTTATTATTTATTTCCTTATTTCTTGATAAATGTTTATTATTCATGCTAGAAATGTATTAACCGGAAACTTAGTACATGTGTGAATACATAGACGAAACATATTGTCCCTAGTATGCCTCTACTTGACTAGCTCGTTAATCAAAGATGGTTATGTTTCCTAACCATAGACATGTGTTGTAATTTGATGAACGTGATCACATCATTAGGAGAATGATGTGATGGACATGAACCACCCGTTAGCTTAGCATTATGATCGTTACAGTTTCATTGCTACTGCTTTCTTCACGACTTATACAAGTTCCTCAGACTATGAGATTATGTAACTCCCGAATACCGGAGGAACACCTTGTGTGCTATCAAACTTCACAACGTAAATGGGTGATTATAAATATGATCTACAGCTGTCTTCGAAGGTTTTTGTTGGGTTGGCATAGATCGAGATTAGGATTTGTCAATCCGTGTTTTGGAGAGGTATCTCTGGGCCCTCTCGGTAATGGTTATCACTATAAGCCTTGCAAGCATTGTAACTAATGAGTTAGTTGCGGGATGAAGTATTACGGAACGAGTAAAGAGACTTGCCGGACGAGATTGAACTAGGTATGATGATACCGACAATCAAATCTCGGGCAAGTAACATACCGATGACAAAGGGAACAACGTATGCTGTTATGCGGTTTGACCGATAAAGATCTTCGTAGAATATGTAGGAGCCAATATGAGCATCCAGGTTCCGCTATTGGTTATTGACTGGAGATGTGTCTCGGTAATGTCTACATAGTTCTTGAACCCGTAGGGTCCGCACGCTTAATGTTCGATGACGATATGTATTATGAGTTATGCATTTTTTATGACCGAAGTTTGTTCAGAGTCCCGGATGAGATCACGGACATGACGAGGAGCCTCGAAATGGTCGAGACATAAAGATTGATATATTGGATGGCTATATTCGAACACCGGAAGTGTTCCGGAAAGTTTTGGATTAAACCGGAGTGCCGGAGGGTTACCGGAACCCCCCGGGGGAACTAATGGGCCTCGATGGGCCTTAGTGGGAAGAGAGGAAGGGCCAGGAGGGGCTGGGCGCCCCCTGGGTCTGAATTGGACTAGGGGAAGGGGGCGGCGCCCCCCTTTCCTTCCCTTCGCCCTCTTCCTTCCTTCTTCCCCCTCTTCCTTAGGTGGAAACCTACTAGGACTTGGAGTCCTAGTAGGATTCCCCTCTCCGGGAGCTTCCTAGGAGGGCCGGATGGCCTCCCCCTTGCTCCTTTATATACGGGGGCAGGGGCCACCCTAGAATACACAAGTTTCTCTCCCAACCATGTGTGGTGCCCCCCTCCACAGTTACACACCTCGATCATACCATCGTAGTGCTTAGGCGAAGCCCTGCGCCGGTAGCATCATCATCACCGTCGCCACACCATCGTGCTGACGGAACTCACCCTCGTCCTCAACTGGATCAAGAGCACGAGGGACGTGATCGAGCTGAACATGTGCTGAACGCGGAGGTCCCGTGCGTTCGGTACTTGATCGGTTGGATCGCGAAGAAGTTTGACTACATCAACCGCGTTATTGAAACACTTCCGCTTTCGGTCTACGAGGGTACATGGACACACTCTCCCCTCTCGTTGCTATGCATCACCTAGATAGATCTTGCGTGTGTTGGGGAACGTTGCAGAAAATTAAAATTTTTCCTACGGTTTCACCAAGATCCATCTATGAGTTCATCTAAGCAACGAGTCATGGGAGAGAGATTGCATCTACATACCACTTTGTAGATCGCGTACGTAAGCGTTCGAGGGAACGGTGATGATGGAGTCGTACTCGCCGTGATTCAGATCACCGATGACCAAGTGCTGAACGGACAGCACCTCCGCGTTCAACACACATACGGTACAGACGATGTCTCCTCCTTCTTGATCCAGCAAGGGGGAAGGAGAGGTTGAGGAAGAAGGCTCCAGCAGCAGCACGACGGCGTGATGATGGTGGAGAGGCAGTACTCCGACAGGGCTTCGCCAAGCGCTCAACGGAGGAGGAGAGGTGTTGGGGAGGGGAGGGGCTGCGCCTTGGATCAGGTGTTCAGCCCTCCCCTCGCCCCTCTATTTATAGGGGAAGGGGGAAGGGGGACGGCCCCCTCTAGATGAGATCTAGAGGGGGGGCGGCGGCCAGGGAGGGGGGCTTGCCCCCCAAGCAAGGGGGTGCGCCCCCACTAGGGTTCCTCCCCCAACCCTAGGCGCATGGGCCCAAGGGGGGGGGGCGCCCAGCCCTCCAGGGGCTGGTGCCCTGCCCCACGCGGCCCATGTGGCCCACCAAGAGGGGTGGCCCCTCCCGGTGGACCCCCAGAACCCTTCCGGTGGCCCCGGTACAATACCGATATGTCCCCGAAACTTTCCGATGTTCGTATGACAACTTCCCATATATAAATCTTCACCTCCGGACCCTTCCAGAACTCCTCGTGATGTCCAGGATCTCATCCGAGACTCCGAACAACATTCGGTAATCACATACAAGTCTTCCTTATAACCCTAGCGTCACCGAACCTTAAGTGTGTAGACCCCACGGGTTCGGGAGACATGCAGACATGACCGAGACGGTTCTCCGGTCAATAACCAACAGCGGGATCTGGATACCCATGTTGGCTCCCACATGCTCCTCGATGATCTCATCGGATGAACCACGATGTCGAGGATTCGAACAACCCTGTATACTATTCCCTTTGTCAGACGGTATGTTACTTGCCCGAGACTCGATCGTCGGTATCCCAATACCTCATTCAGTCTCATTATCGGCAAGTCACTTTACTCGTACCATAATGCATGATCCCATGACCAGACACTTGGTCACTTTGAGCTCATTATGATGATGCACTACCGAGTGGGCCCAGCGATACCTCTCCGTAATCCGGAATGACAAATCCCAGTCTCGATCCGTGTCAACCCAACAGACACTTTCGGAGATACCTGTAGTGCACCTTTATAGTCATCCAGTTACGTTGTGACGTTTGGTACACCCAAAGCACTTCTACGGTATCCGGGAGTTACATGATCTCATGGTCTAAGGAAGAGATACTTGACATTGGAAAAGCTCTAGCAAAACGAACTACACGATCTTGTGCTATGCTTAGGATTGGGTCTTGTCCATCACGTCATTCTCCTAATGACGTGATCCCGTTGTCAATGACATCTAATGTCCATAGTTAGGAAACCATGACTATCTGTTGACCAACGAGCTAGTCAACTAGAGGCTTACTAGGGACGTATTGTGGTCTATGTATTCACACGTGTATTACGATTTCCGGATAATACAATTATAGCATGAATAAAAGACAATTATCATGAACAAGGAAATATAATAATAATCCATTTATTATTTCCTCTAGGGCATATTTCCAACAGTCTCCCACTTGCACTAGAGTCAATAATCTAGTTACATTGTGATGAATCGAACACCCATAGAGTTCTGGTGGTGATCATGTTTTGCTCGCGAGAGAGGTTTAGTCAACGGATCTGCGACATTCAGATCCGTATGTACTTTGCAAATATCTATGTCTCCATCTTGAACATTTTCACGGATGGAGTTGAAGCGACGCTTGATGTGCCTGGTCTTCTTGTGAAACCTGGGCTCCTTGGCAAGGGCAATAGCTCCAGTGTTGTCATAGAAGAGTTTGATCGGCCCCGACGCATTGGGTATGACTCCTAGGTCGGTGATGAACTCCTTCACCCGAATTGCTTCATGCTGCCTCCGAGGCTGCCATGTACTCCGCTTCACATGTAGATCCCGCCACAACGCTCTGCTTGCAGCTGCACCAGCTTACTGCTCCACCATTCAACATATACACGTATCCGGTTTGTGACTTAGAGTCATCTAGATCTGTGTCAAAGCTAGCGTCGACGTAACCCTTTACGACGAGCTCTTCGTCACCTCCATAAACAAGAAACATGTCCTTTGTCCTTTTTAGGTCCTTCAGGATATTCTTGACCGCTGTCCAGTGTTCCTTGCCGGGATTACTTTGGTACCTTCCTACCAAACTTACGGCAAGGTTTACATCAGGTCTAGTACACAACATGGCATACATAATAGATCCTATGGCTGAGGCATAGGGGATGACGCTTGAGGGAGTCCCGGACTAGGGGGTGTCCGGATAGCCGAACTATCATCATCGGCCGGACTCCAAGACTATGAAGATACAAGATTGAAGACTTCGTCCCGTGTCCGGATGGGACTTTCCTTGGCGTGGAAGGCAAGCTTGGCGATACGGATATGTAGATCTCCTACCTTTGTAACCGACTCTGTGTAGCCCTAGCCCTCTCCGGTGTCTATATAAACCGGATGGCCTTAGTCCATAGGATGAACAAGAATCATACCATAGGCTAGCTTCTAGGGTTTAGCCTCCTTGATCTCGTGGTAGATCTACTCTTGTAACCCACATCATCAATATTAATCAAGCAGGACATAGGGTTTTACCTCCATCAAGAGGGACCGAACCTGGGTAAAAACATCATGTCCCTCGTCTCCTGTTACCATCCGCCTAGACGCACAGTTCGGGACCCCCTACCCGAGATCCGCCGGTTTTGACACCGACATTGGTGCTTTCATTGAGAGTTCCTCTGTGCCGTCGCGATCAGGAAGGATGCCTTCTCCCGTCTTTAAAGACGGCACCGTCGTCAAGAGAGCTTTGGCCGCCAGCCAAACTGTCCGGCTAGGCGGTTTTCTTATGACCGCCTGTTCGGCCACCGCTCCGACGATGACCTCTCAGGTCATCAAAAGCGATCTTCACGTCAGCCCGGAATTCGCCGAGCAGTTAGATCCGATTGAGCTCTCCTCTGTAAACAAGCTCTTGGATCGCATCGCCGCCCTGGGAGTTGCTACAGACTACGATCAGATTGGGCTTAAACCCGATCTGAGAGAGATTAACTCTCCTCAGGCCACCCACCATGTTTTCGTGATAGAGGAACAATGCGGCAACCCTTCTTCTACGTTGAAAACCAACTATGTCCGGATTCCCGATCCCTCCAAGCCGGATTCCCGCGAAGGGACGGACGCTAATCAAATACTGAACTTAGAGTCAGGCATCAGACTAGATTCGTTGGAAAGCATCCAGCAAGTCAAGCTTCCAAATCCGGAAACTTCTTGGCCTTTGAGCCTCAGATTGGGCGGGGTTCTGAACTTGATTCCACCCGCCCACCCAAACATAAGCGATCTATCTCGAACACGGCAAGAGCCCGATGAAACAGTACATCATTACTGGGCCAGATTCCTCCTGGTTATGAACAGGATAAAGGACTGCTGCGAAGAAAGCGCGATTTCAATTTTCTGCAACAATTGCACGGACAAGGGAATCATGAATGCCATAAGTCGTCGCGAAGTTACACGCTTCATCGACCTAGCGACTATCGTACAAAAATACTGTGTGGTAGAGAGTGCCAGGAACACCGAAACTAGGTTTTGGGACAGTCCGGCCTTGACCACAACCCTAGTCCGAAGTAAAAGGGTGCGCCATACTCAAGCACCTGGGTTAAAAACCAAAAAGCAAAGACCCCGTAAAGGGCATAAAACCGTACTGGAGGGCTGGCTCAACGGACCCTGCAAAATCCACAGTACGGAGGGCGCCACTCCAACACACAGCCTTCGAGCATGTTGGATACTACGGCAGGTGGCCAAAAGTGGCGAAGGCTTTTTAGCCCCGGGCAAACAGCCCAACAGTACCGGTATGGTATTAACAGTCTTCGAGACTTTCGCATCAAATAACATGCGAAAACGAACAATCCGTGGCCTCGCCGAAGTCTACCAAGTAGCAACAACAAATCCATGGAGTGACACGGCTATCACCTTCAACGCCAGCGACGAACCTAAATTCCGAACAGCTAGAGCACCAGCCGCATTGGTCCTCAGTCCGATAGTGGACGACTTTCGCCTTACCAAGGTACTCATGGATGGCGGCAGCGGATTAAACCTCATCTACGAGGAAACCCTTCAAAAAATGGATATTGACTAGAGCCGCATCGAGCAAAGCAGCACAACCTTCAGAGGGATAATCCCTAGTCGAGAAGTACGCTGCACAGGAAAAATCACACTAGACGTAGTGTTCGGCTCACCGGACAATTACAGGTCTGAGGAGGTCACGTTCCAAGTGGCCCCATTCGGCAGTGGATATCACGCTTTGTTAGGGCGAGAGGCATTCACAATCTTCCAAGCCATACCCCACTACGGGTACATGCAGCTCAAAATGCCCGGACCCAATGGGATAATCACTCTTGCCAGTGATCCAGATACAGCACTCCGCGCCGAAAATAAGACAGCCGCACTGGCCCTAGAGGCATTGTCCGAAGCCCTAGCAGTAGAGGAACTAACCACGCTGCGCTCCACGGTGGATAGGGACGATGTGATACTCGATAAGAGGTCCAAGTCCACCTCTTTTAAACTAGCAGACGAAATAGTCAAATTTCAGGTCCATCCAACGGACCCCACAAAGACGGCCTCCATTGGGGCACAATTAAGTCCTGATGTCGAAGCCGCACTACGAGAATTCCTTCGGGAAAATTGGGACATTTTTGCCTGGCACCCTTCAGACATGCCAGGAATCCCATGCAGGCTGGCAGAGCACAGCCTAAACATCCTAAAAGGATTCAAGCCGGTCAAACAAGTTCTTCGGCGATTTTCCGAACCCAAAAGACAGGCAATGGGAGAAGAGCTAGCCAAACTCTTAGAAGCTGGATTCATCAGAGATATAAAACATCCGGACTGGCTAGCAAATCTAGTAATGGTACCAAAAAAGGACAAATCCTGGCGCCTCTGCGTCGATTTTAAAGACCTTAACAAGGCCTGTCCAAAGGACCCTTTCCCCCTCCCTCGCATCGACCAAATCATCGATGCTACCGCAGGACACGACTCATTGTGCTTCCTCGACGCATACTCCGGATACCATCAAATCAAGATGGCGGAGAAAGACCAGGCCGCAACGGCATTCATTACTCCATATGGGCCATTCTGCTTCAACACAATGCCCTTCGGACTCAAAAACACCGGCGCAACATATCAGCGCATGATTCAAACATGTCTGGCTACCCAGATAGGTAAAACAGTAGAGGCATACATAGATGATGTGGTCGTCAAGACCAAACACGTCGAAACTCTAGTAGAAGACTTGAGGGTGACATTCGACAACCTCCGAGCATATGACATTAAGCTCAATCCGGAAAAATGCGTCTTTGGCGTACCAGCCGGAAAGCTCTTGGGCTTCATCATATCCGGTAGAGGAATTGAAGCAAACCCGGCCAAAATCCGAGCTCTGTCACAATTGAATATTCCAAAAGACCTCAAGCAAATACAAAAACTAACCGGATGCATAGCGGCCTTAAGTCGCTTCATCTCCTATTTGGGGGAAAAGGCTCTGCCCCTCTACCGGCTCCTCCGGCACACCGAACATTTCGAATGGACGGATGCTGCCACAGCCGGACTCAAAGAAATAAAGGACACACTGGCAACAAATCCGGTCCTGGCCGCGCCCAGCCTGGGCGAACCTATGTTATTATATATCGCAGCAACACATCAAGTTGTTAGCGCGGTACTCATCGTCGAGCGAGAGACAGAAGGGCACAGATTCCCTCTTTAAAAACCAGTGTACTACGTATCCACTGTTCTAACTCCATGCAAGTCCCGGTACCCACATTATCAAAAGATAGCATATGCGGTGTTCATGGCATCCCAGAAGCTGCGACACTACTTTCAAGAGTGTTCCATAACGATGGCCTCCGAAGTACCTCTCAACGATATTATAAACAATCGCGACGCAACGGGCAGGATTGCAAAATGGGCTATTGAGCTCTTACCATTTGACATAACCTATAAACCACGGCGAGCTATAAAGTCGCAGGTTCTGGCCGACTTCGTCGCTGAATGGACCGAAGCCGAACTCCCTAAAGAGTATGGCGCATACTCCAATTGGATCATGCATTTCGACGGATCCAAAATGTTGGCTGGCTTGGGGGCTGGCGTCGTCCTGACGTCCCCAACTGGAGACACAATCCAATACGTACTTCAGATAATGTACATGGACTCCAATAACGCAGCCGAATACGAGGCCCATCTACATGGCCTCCGGATGGCAATCTCCATGGGCATTCAACGCCTAGAGGTCGCGGGGATTCAAACCTCGCAATATCCCAAGTAAATGGAGACTTTGATGCCAAGGATCCAAAAATGGCATCTTACCGCAACGCCGTCCTAAAAATGTCAGCTCGGTTCGAAGGACTGGAATTCCACCATGTAGCCCGGGATAATAACCATGCAGCAGATGTGTTAGCATGCATCGGCGTGAAACGAGACGCCGTCCCTCCAAAAATCTTCCTGGAACGACTCTTCAAGCCATCCGTGTTATGGGAAGAGGAGTCCGGAAATAACAATCCGGAGCCAGACGCATCACCGAACTCAGACCATTCTGACACAATCGGCGGCTCAGCCAACAAAATAACACCTTCAGCTCACGAAATAATGGCAGTAATTGCCCCGTGGACAAAACCATTCCTAGCCTACTTAATTCGGCAGGAACTTCCCGAAGACCAAAATGAGGCCCGCTGCATAGTTTGGCGATCTAAAGCCTACAAGGTCCATGAGGGAGAACTTTATAAGAAAAGCACAACCGGAGTCCTTCAAAGGTGTATCTCCGAAGAGGAGGGGCGGAATCTCCTGGCTGAAATTCACGTCGGACTCGGCGGGCACCACGCTGCAGCCCGGGCACTCGTAGGCAAGGCCTTCCGTACAGGATTTTATTGGCCGACAGCCCGGGCAGATGCTCAGGACTTAGTCTAACGATGCATCGGTTGCCAGCTCTTTGCTAGTCAGAGCCACATGCCACCCACCGCCCTCAAAACTATACCCATTACCTGGCCGTTCGCGGTCTGGGGGCTTGACATGGTTGGACCCCTTAAAGGGGGAACCCACAAGCACAAATACTTATTGGTCATGGTGGACAAATTCACCAAATGGATTGAGGCCAAGCCGGTTAAAACGGCAGAATCCGGACCGGTGATAGACTTCCTATCCAGGGTAGTACACCGTTTTGGCGTCCCCCACAACATCATCACTGATAACGGCACGAACTTCACTGCCGACGAGGTTAAACTCTGGTGCAAAAACATGGGCATCAAGCTCGATTACGCTTCAGTCTATCACCCCCAAACTAACGGTCAAGTCGAGCGAGCAAATGGTCTAATCATGAGCGGCATCAAACCGAGACTAGTGCGGTCCCTCAAGGAATCTAACACGCACTGGGTAGAGGAGCTCGACTCCGTACTCTGGGGGCTGCGGACCACGCCAAACCAAACTACTGGATTCACACCATTTTTCATGGTGTATGGCGCAGAGGTAGTTCTGCCTTGTGATATAATTCATGACTCACCTCGTGTGCGCATGTACGAAGAAAGAGAAGCCGAGTTGGATCGGCAGGATAGTTTGGACGCCTTAGAGGAGGAGCAGGACGTGGTAAAGGCTCGTTCCGCATTATATCAACAGCAGGCTCGAAGATATCAAAGCAGAGAAGTACGGGCCAAAACTTACAATGTCGGCGAACTCGTTCTACGCCTGCCGGACAAGAAAAAGGACAAACTTAAGCCCAAGTGGGAAGGTCCCTTCATCATCGACCAAGTCCTGACCGGCGGAGCATACCGTCTATGTAAAGCATCTGACAACCGACTCGAGCCGAACCCATGGAATGCAGCCCGTCTCCGAAGATTCTACGCCTAAACACCGGACTCATAGTTTGTCTCACTCCCCCGTCCACCTTTTTATATTTTTTACTGTCTCTTGTCCCCCTCCTTCTTCCCACTTTTTTTTCAATACCTTTTATAGGCTGATTTGCGCTTTGTTCGCACACACTTGATGTGCTCCTAGCACTCATTATACCTAGGGGCTTCTTTACCCGAAGCTTATTAATATGGGCTTCACGCCCAATACATGTGTCATACTTCCGCATGTACCTTTTATTCACCATTATATGCATCGATATGACTTAAGTTTTGGCCAAGCTGGGTTGCCTGGCTCCTATGCTTACCCCTACGTTCCCGATTGTTCGGCTAGGAGGTAAAGGGAGCACCTCTGCGATTGTTACTGCCGGGTCAGCCGGATGTGTACCTCAGACTGGGTGAAGCCGAAAGCTAGCGTTCTTAAGAGAATATTCGGTCGGTGACTTGAAAGATGATTTATTACTTACTTATTTATAAGCCCCCAGATGCTTTTTCTGCTATTTTCGCAGTCCGACATTGCACCTTCGGGCATGCCTCCCAGGGAAAGGAACTCCTAACAGAACTATTCTCCCTGGAAGATGTTTCTTACTAACCATGTAATATAACATAACTAGTTGGGCACTTGTCTGATAAAGCAATTATGACCCCGACGCCTTGTCTCCATGCATGCCCCGGTTCTTTTATAACCGTAGGGGTATTCAGACACACTCTAGACTGTTGGGTCCCGAGGTTGAAGCGAAACGGTCCGCAAAGACAAACGATCTACAATCCGGCTAGAAGGCATCTTACATGTCATTTCAAATTACATCGTCAAACCGACTGATTGTACTCCTCCTCAATCCCATCTAACAGGCTGTCTAATTTACAGTCCTGTTGGGAATATTTCGCGGCCAGTTCTACTTGGCCATACATCAAGCTCACAGGGATCTCCTTCCCATCAGGCCCCGCAGGTCCGACCTCGGCCATGTGGTTTGGGTCAGCCTTCGGGTAGCGCGTCTTCACCATGGCCCAAGCCTCCCTAGCGCCCTGACGGCAGGCCGATATCTTCCACAAACGTAGGCATCGCTGTGCTCCCTGGAGCTTCTCAGCAAGCTCACCAAGGCCCTCAGGTAGGGAAACGGATGGCCATAAAGCCTGAACGACGCCACTCATCGCCTGCCGAACACGTTCGAACAATTGCACCAGCTCGGGAAGTTGGTCACCTGTTGACCTAGGCATTTCCTCCGCAGGGCGACCTGTGAGCACACCTAAAGACATATTTCTGTCAAACGACTTCTTCGCCGAATTCTTCTTTTCAAAGGAATTTGCTCAAGCACTTACTATAAATGCCGCGACGGAGTCGCTGATTCTCCTTCAAGGAGCCAGACAGCTGGGCCCGAACACCTTTCAGCTCTTTTCCTAGCTGGGTGTGGGCATCTTGGAGCTTGTTTCTCTCCTGCTGCACCTTCATAAGCACCCTCTCACCAGCCTTTAGCTGACGCAGTAGCTGTTGCTTGTCCGGATCTAGTCCGGCGCCCTCTGCAATATTATTGTCAGATTCACGTTGCACTTTGTTAATTAATTATCTTTTCAAAGTACGTCTTACCAGCGGGGGTCTCTGTGGCTCCCCCTGTGGCGGCCAGTGCGGCCTCTAGTTGGGCCTTGCACTCTTGGAGCTCCTGGGACAGATGGGTATTCATCTCCGTAAGATCCTGCATAAAAATTGATCCTTAAATCAGTTATTTTAACCATTTTAAGTCTCGGGGGTTACTGGCATATATAACTATTATAATTACTTACACGTATGTCTTTCACATACTGCTCCGTGGCTCTGGTTAACCCATCTTGAGCGGCACGGAGGTGCGCGTTTCCCGCATCAAAGGCATTTAACGCCTCCCGGGAGAAACACGCGTCACGAAGAACTATCTGGCGACGCCTGTGATTCATGGCGCTCTCCACCTTAGACCAGGTGGCGGACAGCCTGTCGGCATCCTCCGTCGGAGGAGCGTCCAACTCATGCCTTGTCTTCGCCTCCCCTTCCGGGCCATGCATTGGAGCATGGCTGGCGGAGGCTTGATTGGCAACCTCTCCGGACACTGTCCGGCGAGCGCTCTTTCTGGAAAAGTTATGAGCATTAATATACCTCCTGGGAATCCTTCCCTTAAAAATAGCGGTGCTCCGTACCGTTGCGGCGACGTTTCAGTTCGTGTCGCACTCCTCTTCCGCCTGCTGGGCCGGACTGACCCTTGTTGGCCGGTCGCCGCAGGCTCGACTTCTTGCCGTAAAGGCGCTTCCTATCGAACACCATTGGTGCACGGTGGTCAGAACTAAGCATTAAAGAAGTAACGGCGCCAGGACTTTGGTCGTACTCACCGGGGAAGCCGGACACAAACCGGGGTTGTCAGCCATAATGGCGACTAAAGCATTATCTATGCTGAGCTGGTGGTAGACCTCGTCGATCAGTTCCACCGCTAAGTCCGGATCCTCTTCGGAGGTCGGATCAAGGGACCTTTCTGGGTCTTCGGGTTGTGGGGCTGGGCTTTTTATGTCCTCCACATCCCGACGCAGTTCCTGTGTCAAAATCATACAATAAGACAATTGCCTTTAAAGGCGCGGTTCAGATATGCATGCGACCGCTTACCCAGCTCCGAGGGTTGTTCATGGAAAATCCGTTCAAAGGATTCGTGCGGAGGAAGTCCTCCTTCTCCCCCTTGTACAAGCCGGACAGGATCTTCACCAGATCGTCGGCCGATCCAGGTCCCTTGCGGCTGTGACGGGTGGCGTCGTCGTCTCCGTTGAAGTCCCACATGGGGTGGCCCCTATATTGGAGCGGCTGCACCCCACGCATAATGCATGTGGCCTGACTCCGATCATGGTTAATCCGGAATGGGCTAGCAGCCGTATCCGGCCCATCAAGTAATGGACGCTACTATCATCTTCTCGTCGAGGGCTCCGTGGGCGCCAACTTAGGCGTTTCTTCAGGGGAGCGTTGCTGAACTCCGGAAGGCCGATCCGGACTGGATCTGGCAGCGGAGCGTCCTCCATATAAAACCACTCCGAAGGCCAATCTTCGGACGTCTTCTTCGGGGTCCCGGGCAGGTATCCGGTCCCGGCGATGCGCCATATTTCGGCTCCGCCCACTTGATATATCGACCCCTCGTGAGAGCGGGGTACGAGGCAAAACAGCCTCTTCCACAGCGCAAAATGGGGCTCAATGCCCAAGAACAGCTCACACAGAGCTATGAAGCCCGCGATGTGCAAAATGGAGGCAGGTGTAAGGTGATGAAGCTGGAGTCCGTAGAACTCCAGGAGCCCCCGAAGAAACGGATGTATAGGAAATCCGAGTCCCCTTATTAAGTAGGAGACGAAGCACACCCGCTCTCCTTTGGAGGGATTGGGGACGCTCTCCGCCTGCTTCCCGCCTTTGTAGGTGGCCAGTCCGGCTCGAACCGGAACCATGAAGGCCGGGGGAAGATATCCCTCTGCTTGGAGCATCACTAACTCATTGTGCGGGACTGAGCATCTCCTCCAATCTCCTAGCTTAGGGCTGGGAGCGCGAGAAGAGGAGCCGCGTCGACTGTCCATGTTGGAATGGGTTTGGTGTCAGATGCGCCTCGATGAGTGCTTGCGGAAGGAGGATGATGTGATTTGGATCTGGATCCTCGCCTCTCTTATAGGCAGCTTATTTGCGCAGCTAGGGGGTAAAACATAAAAATACCCTGGCTTTTCGCATTCGTGCGACACGTGGAAGAAGACCATTATTGGACGCAGAAGCCAAGGAGCGCAGCATTTATGAAGCAACCGGACACTATCCGGCAAACACATGGAGCATGAGGGAGAACCCGCCTTGCAAACGCCGAAGACAACATACGCGCCGGATTCGTCGTTATTGAAGCCTGGTTCGGGGGCTACTGAGGGAGTCCCGGACTAGGGGGTGTCCGGATAGCCGAACTTTCATCATCGGCCGGACTCCAAGACTATGAAGATACAAGATTGAAGACTTCGTCCCGTGTCCGGATGGGACTTTCCTTGGCGTGGAAGGCAAGCTTGGCGATACGGATATGTAGATCTCCTACCTTTGTAATCGACTCTGTGTAGCCCTAGCCCTCTCCGGTGTCTATATAAACCGGATGGCCTTAGTCCATAGGACGAACAAGAATCATACCATAGGCTAGCTTCTAGGGTTTAGCCTCCTTGATCTCGTGGTAGATCTACTCTTGTAACCCACATCATCAATATTAATCAAGCAGGACATAGGGTTTTACCTCAATCAAGAGGGCCCAAACCTGGGTAAAAACATCGTGTCCCTCGTCTCCTGTTACCATCCGCCTAGATGCACAGTTCGGGACCCCCTACCCGAGATCCGCCGGTTTTGACACCGACAACGCTCATCTCTTCTTTATCTTTTGCCGTGGTCGGGCATTGAGTCGAGCTCAATCTCACACCTTGCAGTACAGGCAAGAACCCTTTCTTGGACTGATCCATTTTGAACTTCTTCAAAATCTTATCAAGGTATGTGCTTTGTGAAAGACCTATGAGGCGTCTTGATCTATCCCTATAGATCTTGATGCCTAATATGTAAGCAGCTTCTCCAAGGTCCTTCATTGAAAAACACTTATTCAAGTAGGCCTTAATGCTATCCAAGAATTCTATATCATTTCCCATCAAAAGTATGTCATCTACATATAATATGAGAAATGCTACAGAGCTCCCACTCACTTTCTTGTAAATGCAGGCTTCTCCGTAAGTCTGCATAAACCCAAACGCTTTGATCATCTCATCAAAAAGAATGTTCCAACTCCGAGATGCTTGCACCAGCCCATAAATGGATCGCTGGAGCTTGCACACTTTGTTAGCATTCTTAGGATCGACAAAACCCTCCGGCTGCATCATATACAGTTCTTCCTTAAGATGCCCGTTAAGGAATGCCGTTTTGACGTCCATCTGCCATATCTCATAATCATAGTATGCGGCAATTGCTAACATGATTCGGACGGACTTAAGCTTCGCTACGGGAGAGAAAGTCTCATCGTAGTCAATCCCTTGAACTTGCCGATAACCCTTAGCGACAAGTCGAGCTTTATAGATGGTGACATTACCATCCGCGTCCGTCTTCTTCTTAAAGATCCATTTGTTTTCTATCGCTCGCCGATCATCGAGCAAGTCAGTCAAAGTCCATACTTTGTTTTCATACATGGATTCTATCTCGGATTTCATGGCTTCTAGCCATTTGTTGGAATCTGGGCCCGCCATCGCTCCTTCATAGTTCGAGGGTTCACCGTTGTCTAACAACATGATTTACAGGACAGGGTTGCCATACCACTCTGGTGTGGAACGTGTCCTTGTGGACCTACGAAGTTCAGTAGCAACTTGATCAGAAGTACCTTGATCATCATCATTAATTTCCTCTCCAGTCGGTGTAGGCACCACATGAACGTTTTCTTGAGCTGCACTACTTTCCGGTTCAAGAGGTAGTACTTCATCGGGTTCTACTTTCCTCCCACTTACTCCTTTCGAGAGAAACTCTTTTTCCAGAAGGGATCCGTTCTTGGCAACAAAGATCTTGCCCTCGGATCTTAAGTAGAAGGTATACCCAATGGTTTCCTTAGGGTATCCTATGAAGACGCATTTTTCCGACTTGGGTTTGAGCTTTTCAGGTTGAAGTTTCTTGACATAAGCATCGCATCCCCAAACTTTTAGAAACGACAGCTTAGGTTTCTTCCCAATCCATAATTCATACGGTGTCGTCTCAACGGATTTAGACGGTGCCCTATTTAAAGTGAATGTAGCTGTCTCTAGAGCGTATCCCCAAAATGATAGCGGTAAATCGGTAAGAGACATCATAGATCGCACCATATCCAATAGAGTGCGATTACGACGTTCGGACACACCATTACGCTGAGGTGTTCCAGGCGGCGTGAGTTGTGAAACGATTCCACATTTTCTTAAGTGTGTACCAAATTCGTGACTTAAATATTCTCCTCCACGATCCGATCGTAAGAACTTTATCTTTCGGTCACGTTGATTCTCTACTTCATTCTGAAATTCCTTGAACTTTTCAAAGGTCTCAGACTTGTGTTTCATCAAGTAGACATACCCATATCTACTCAAGTCATCAGTGAGAGTGAGAACATAACGATATCCTCCGCGAGCCTCAACGCTCATTGGACCGCACACATCAGTATGTATGATTTCCATCAAGTTGGTTGCTCGCTCCATTGTTCTGGAGAACATGGTCTTGGTCATTTTGCCCATGAGGCATGGTTCGCATGTGTCAAATGATTCATAATCTAGAGACTCTAAAAGTCCATCAGCATGGAGCTTCTTCATGCGCTTGACACCAATGTGACCAAGGCGGCAGTGCCACAAGTATGTGGGACTATCGTTATCAACTTTACATCTTTTGGTATTCACACTATGAATATGTGTAACATTACGTTCGAGATTCATTAAGAATAAACCATTGACCATCGAGGCATGACCATAAAACATATCTCTCATATAAATAGAACAACCATTATTCTCGGATTTAAATGAGTAGCCATCTCGTATCAAACGAAATCCAGATACAATGTTCATGCTCAAACTTGGCACTAAATAACAATTATTGAGGTTTAAAACTAATCCCGTAGGTAAATGTAGAGGTAGCGTGCCGACGGCGATCACATCGACCTTGGAACCATTCCCGACGCGCATCGTCACCTCGTCCTTCACTAGTCTCCGCTTATTCCGCAGCTGCTGCTGTGAGTTACAAATGTGAGCAACGGCACCGGTATCAAATACCCAGGAGTTACTACGAGTACTGGTAATGTACACATCAATTACATGTATATCAAATATACCTTTAGTGTTGCCGGCCTTCTTGTCCACTAAGTATTTGGGGCAGTTCCGCTTCCAGTGACCCTTCCCCTTGCAATAAAAGCACTCAATTTCAGGCTTGGGTCCATTCTTTGACTTCTTCCCGGCAACTGGCTTACCGGGCGCGGCAACATCTTTGCCGTCCTTCTTGAAGTTCTTCTTACCCTTGCCCTTTTTGAACTTAGTGGTCTTATTGACCATCAACACTTGATGTTCTTTCTTGATTTCAACCTCTGCTGACTTCAGCATTGAGAATACTTCAGGAATGGTCTTCACCATCCCCTACATATTGTAGTTCAACACAAAGCTCTTGTAGCCGGTGGGAGCGACTGAAGGATTCTGTCAATGACCGCCTCTTCCGAGAGGTTGATCTCCAACTGGGACAGGCGGTTGTGCAACCCAGACATTTTGAGTATGTGCTCACTGACAGAACTATTTTCCTCCATCTTACAACTATAGAACTTGTCGGAGACTTCATATCTCTCGACCCGGGCATGAGCTTGGAAAACCATTTTCAGCTCCTCGAACATCTCATATGCTCCGTGCTTCTCAAAATGCTTTTGGAGCCCAGGTTCTAAGCTGTAAAGCATGCCGCACTGAACGAGGGAGTAATCATCAGCATGTGATTGCCAAGTGTTCATAACGTCTTGGTTCTCTAGGATGGGTGCTTCACCTAGCGGTGCATCTAGGACATAGTCTTTCTTGGCTGCTATGAGGATGATCCTTAGGTTCCGGACCCAGTCTGAATAGTTGCTGCCATCATCTTTCAGCTTGGTTTTCTCTAGGAACGCGTTGAAGTTCATGTTGACATGAGCGTTGGCCATTTGATCTACAAGACATATTTTGCAAAAGTTTTAGACTAAGTTCATGATAATTAAGTTCATCTAATCAAATTATTTAATGAACTCCTACTCAGATTAGACATCCCTCTAGTCATCTAAGTGTTACACGATCCGAGTCGACTAGGCCGTGTTCGATCATCACGTGAGACGGACTAGTCATCATCGGTGAACATCTCCATGTTGATCGTATCTTCCATACGACTCATGTTCGACCTTTCGGTCTCTATGTTCCGAGGCCATGTCTGTACATGCTAGGCTCGTCAAGTTAACCCTAAGTGTTCTGCATGTGTTAATCTGTCTTACACCCGTTGTATGTGAACGTAAGGATCTATCACACCCGATCATCACGTGGTGCTTCGAAACGACGAACTTTAGAAATGGTGCACAGTTAGGGGGAACACTTTCTTGAAATTATTATAAGGGATCATCTTATTTACTACCGCCGTTCTAAGTAAACAAGATGCATAAAACATAATAAACATCACATGCAATTATATAGTAGTGACATGATATGGCCAATATCATATAGCTCCTTTGATCTCCATCTTCGGGGCTCCATGATCATCTTCGTCACCGGCATGACACCATGATCTCCATCATCATGATCTCCATCATTGTGTCTTCATGAAGTTGTCACGCCAACGACTACTTCTACTTCTATGGCTAACACGTTTAGCAATAAAGTAAAGTAATTTACATGGTGTTCTTCAATGACACGCAGGTCATACAAAAATAAAGACAACTCCTATGGCTCCTGCCGGTTGTCATACTCATCGACATGTAAGTCGTGATTCCTATTACAAGAACATGATCTCATACATCACAATATATCATTCATCATTCATCACAACTTCTGGCCATATCACATCACATGACAATTGCTGCAAAAACAAGTTAGACATCCTCTAATTGTTGTTGCATCTTTTACGAGATCTAGAGGGGGGGCGGCGGCCAGGGAGGGGGGCTTGCCCCCCAAGCAAGGGGGTGCGCCCCCACTAGGGTCCCCCCCAACCCTAGGTGCATGGGCCCAAGGGGGGGCGCCCAGCCCTCCAGGGGCTGGTGCCCTGCCCCACGCGGCCCATGTGGCCCACCAAGATGGGTGGCCCCTCCCGGTGGACCCCCGGAACCCTTCCGGTGGCCCCGGCACAATACCGATATGTCCCCGAAACTTTCGGTGTCCGTATGACAACTTCCCATATATAAATCTTCACCTCCGGACCCTTCCGGAACTCCTCGTGACGTCCGAGATCTCATCCGGGACTCCGAACAACATTCGGTAATCACATACAAGTCTTCCTTATAACCGTAGCGTCACCGAACCTTAAGTGTGTAGACCCCACGGGTTCGGGAGACATGCAGACATGACCGAGACGGTTCTCCGGTCAATAACCAACAGCGGGATCTGGATACCCATGTTGGCTCCCACATGCTCCTCGATGATCTCATCGGATGAACCACGATGTCGAGGATTCAAACAACCCTATATACTATTCCCTTTGTCAGACGGTATGTTACTTGCCCGAGACTCGATCGTCAGTATCCCAATACCTCGTTCAGTCTCGTTACCGGCAAGTCACTTTACTCGTACCGTAATGCATGATCCCGTGACCAGACACTTGGTCACTTTGAGCTCATTATGATGATGCACTACCGAGTGGGCCCAGTGATACCTCTCCGTAATCCGGAGTGACAAATCCCAGTCTCGATCCGTGTCAACCCAACAGACACTTTCGGAGATACCTGTAGTGCACCTTTATAGTTACCCAGTTACATTGTGACGTTTGGTACACCCAAAGCACTTCTACGGTATTCGGGAGTTACACGATCTCATGGTCTAAGGAAGAGATACTTGACATTGGAAAAGCTCTAGCAAAACGAACTACACGATCTTTTGCTATGCTTAGGATTGGGTCTTGTCCATCACGTCATTCTCCTAATGACGTGATCCCGTTGTCAATGACATCTAATGTCCATAGTCAGGAAACCATGACTATCTGTTGACCAACGAGCTAGTCAACTAGAGGCTTACTAGGGACGTATTGTGGTCTATGTATTCACACGTGTATTACGATTTCCGGATAATACAATTATAGCATGAATAAAAGACAATTATCATGAACAAGGAAATATAATAATAATCCATTTATTATTGCCTATAGGGCATATTTCCAACAGCGTGATCGTAGGATTTTTTTTGAAATTACCGCGTTCCCCAACAGTGGCATCAGAGCCAGGTCTATGCGTAGATGTTATATGCACGAGTAGAACACAAAGAGTTGTGGGCGATAATAGTCATACTGCTTACCACCAACGTCTTACTTTGATTTGGCGGTACTGTTGGATGAAGCGTCTCGGACCGACATTACATGACCGCGTTCATGAGACTGGTTCTACCGACGTGCTTTGAACATAGGTGGCTGGCGGGTGTCTGTTTCTCCAACTTTAGTTGAATTGAGTTTGACTATGGCCGGTCCTTGTTGAAGGTTAAAATAACACACTTGACGGAAAATCGTTGTGGTTTTGATGCGTAGGTAAGAACGGTTCTTGCTAGAAGCCCGTAGCAGCCACGTAAAACTTGCAACAACAAAGTAAAGGACGTCTAACTTGTTTTTGCAGGGCTTGCTATGATGTGATATGGTTAAGGCATGATATGATATAAATTGTTGTATGAGATGATCATGTTTTGTAGCAAAGTTATCGGCAACTGGCAGGAGCCATATGGTTGTCGCTTTATTGTGTGCATTGCAATCGACATGTAATTGTTTTACTTTATCACTAAGCGGTAGTGATAGTCGTAGAAACAATAGTTGGCAAGACAACAACGATGCTACGATGGAGATCAAGGTGTCGCGCCGGTGACAATGGAGATCATGACGATGCTTCGGTTATGGAGATCATGAGCACAAGATGATGATGGCCATATCATGTCACATATTTTGATTGCATGTGATGTTTATCTTTTATGCATCTTATTTTGCTTAGTATGGCGGTAGCATTATAAGATGACCCCTTACTAAATTTCAAGGTATAAGTGTTCTCCCTGAGTATGCATAGTTGCTATAGTTCGTCGTGTCGAGACACCACATGATGATCGGGTGTGATAAGCTCTACGTTCACATACAATGGGTGCAAGCCAGTTTTGCACATGCAAAATACTCGGGTTGAACTTGACGAGCCTAGCATATGCAGATATGGCCTTGGAACACTGAGACCGAAAGGTCGAACGTGAATCATATAGTAGATATGATCAACATAGTGATGTTCACCATTGAAAGCTGATACGCCTCCATCATATCTACTTTTCCAAACACTTTTGCCCTTGTTTTGGACTCTAACTTGCATGATTTGAAGGGAACTAACCCGTACTGACGCTGTTTTCAGCAGAACTACCATGGTGTTATTTTTGTGCAGAAATAAAAGTTCTCGGAATGAGCTGAAAATCCATGGAGCAACTTTTTAGAATTAATAAAAAATACTGGTGAAATAATCAGCGTCAGGGGCCCCACACCCTGTCCACGAGGGTGGGGGGGCGCGCCCCTCCCCTAGGGCGCGCCCCCTGCCTCGTGGCCCCCCTGGACGTCCACCAACCTCAACTCCAACTCCATATATTTGCTTTCACGAAGAAAAAAATCAGAGAGAAAGTTGCATCACGTTTTACAATACGGAGCTGCCGCCAAGCCCTAATCTCTCTCGGGAGGGCTGATCTGGAGCCCGTTCGGGGCTCCGGAGAGGGGGATTCATCGCCATTGCATCATCAACCATCCTCCATCACCAATTTCATGATGCTCACCGCCGTGCGTGAGTAATTCCATCGTAGGCTTGCTGGACGGTGATGGGTTGGATGATATTTACCATGTAATCAAGTTAGTTTTGTTAGGGTTTGATCCCTAGTATCCACTATGTTCTAAGATTGATGTTGCTATGACTTTGCTATGCTTAATGCTTGTCACTAGGGCCCGAGTGCCATGATTTCAGATCTGAACCTATTATGTTTTCATGAATATATGTGCGTTCTTGATCCTATCTTGCAAGTCTATAGTCACCTATTATGTGTTATGACCCGACAACCCCAAAGTGACAATAATCGGGATACTTCTCGATGATGAACTTAGTTTGAGGAGTTCATGTATTCACTATGCGTTAATGCTTTGGTCCGGTACTCTATTAAAAGGAGGCCTTAATATCCCTTAGTTTCCACTAGGACCCCGCTGCCACGGGAGGGTAGGACAAAAGATGTCATGCAAGTTCTTTTCCATAAGCATGTATGACTATATTCGGAATACATGCCTACATTACATTGATGAACTGGAGCTAGTTCTGTGTCACCCTATGTTATAACTATTACATGAGGAATCGCATCCGACATAATTATCCATCACTGATCCAATGTCTACGAGCTTTTCACATATTGTGCTTTGCTTATTTACTTTATCATTGCTACTGTTACAATTACTATAAACCTGCTACTTTTACTTTTGCTACTGTTACCATTACTTCCATACTACTTTGCTACTAAATACTTTGCTGCAGATACTAAGTTATCCAGGTGTGGTTGAATTGACAACTAAACTGCTAATACTTGAGAATATTCTTTGGCTCCCCTTGTGTCGAATCAATAAATTTGGGTTGAATACTCTACCCTCGAAAACTGTTGCGATCCCCTATACTTGTGGGTTATCAAGACTATTTTCTGGCGCCATTGCCGGGGAGCATAGCTCTATTCTTTGAGTCACTTGGGATTTATATCTGCTGGTCACTATGAAGAACTTGAAAGACGAAAGAACTAAGATTTATCCCTCAACTACAAGGGGAGGTAAGGAACTGCCATCTAGCTCTGCACTAGATTCTCCTTCTGTTATGAATAAACTTGCGACACCTAAACCTTCTTCTGCTATTAATTCTGATATGTCGCATGTTATTGATGATGCCACTTCTACTATGCATGATACTTATGATGAAACTACTTCTATGCTTGATCTGTGCCATTAGGTGAATATCTTGATGAACAACTGCTACCTCTTGAGCACTGCGTTGGATTTCCCCGAAGAGGAGAGGATGATGCAGTAAAGTAGCATAAGTATTTCCCTCAGCTTTTGAGAACCAAGGTATCAATCCAGTAGGAGACCACGCACAAGTCCCTCGTACCTACACAAAATGATAGCAACTCACAACCAACGCTTAGGGGTTGTCAATCCCTTCACGGTCACTTACGAGAGTGAGATCTGATAGAGATAATATTTTTTGTATTTTTGATAGATAGATGCAAAGTAAAAAGTAAAAGGCAAAGTAAAACAAAGCAAGTAAATAAAGTGATATAGATTGATATGATAAGAATAGACCCGGGGGCCATAGGTTTCACTAGTGGCTTCTCTCAAGAGCATACGTATTCTACGGTGGGTGAACAAATTACTGTTGAGCAATTGATAGAAAAGCGAATAGTTATGAGATTATCTAGGTATGATCATGTATATAGGCATCACGTCCAAGACAAGTAGATCGAAATGATTCTGCATCTACTACTATTACTCCACTCATCGACCGCTATCCAGCATGCATATAGAGTATTAAGTAAAACAGAGTAACACTTTAAGCAAGATGACATGATGTAGAGGGATAGATTCATGCAATATGATAAAAACCCAATCTTGTTATCCTCGATGGCAACAATACAATACGTGCCTTGCAACTCTTTCTGTCACTGAGTAAGGACACCACAAGATTGAACCCAAAGCTAAACACTTCTCCCATTGCAAGAACTACCAATCTAGTTGGCCAAACCAAACGGATAATTCGAAGAGACTTGTAGAGATAACTCAATCATACATAAAAGAATTCAGAGAAGAATCAAATATTGTTCATAGATAAGCTGGATCATAAACCCACAATTCATCGATCTCAACAAACACACCGCAAAAAGAAGATTACATCGAATATATCTCCACAAGAGAGGGGGAGAACATTGTATTGAGATCCAAAAAGAGAGAAGAAGCCATCTAGCTAATAACTATGGACCCGAAGGTCTGAAGTAAACTACTCACACTTCATCGGAGAGGCTATGGTGTTGATGTAGAAGCCCTCCGTGGTAGATGCCCTCTCCGGCGGAGCTCCGGAACAGGCCCCAAGATGGGATCTCGCAGATACAGAAGGTTGCAGTGGTGGAATTAGGTTTTTGGCTCCATATCTGATCTGACGGGGGTACGTAGGTATATATAGGAGGAAGGAGTACGTCGGTGGAGCAACAGAGGGCCCATGAGGCAGGGGGCGCGCCCAGGGGAGGGGGCGCCCTCCACCCTCGTGACCGCCTCTGGCACTTCTTGGAGTAGGGTCCAAGTCTCCTGGATCACGTTCGGTGAGAAAATCACGTTCCCGGAGGTTTTATTCTGTTTGGACTCCGTTTGATATTCTGTTTCTTCGAAATACTGAAATAGGCAAAAAAAATAGCAATTCTGGGCTGGGCCTCCGGTTAATAGGTTAGTCCCGAAAATAATATAAAAGTGGAAAATAAAGCCCAATATAGTCCAAAACAGTAGACAAAGTAGCATGGAGTAATCAAAAATTATAGATACGTTGGAGACGTATCAAGCATCCCCAAGCTTAATTCCTGCTCGTCCTCGAGTAGGTAAATGATAAAAAAGAATTTTTGATGCGGAGTGATACTTTGGCATAATTTCAATGTAAATCTTCTTAATTGTGACATGAATATTCAGATCCGAAAGATTCAAGACAAAAGTTCATATTGACATAAAAGTAATAATACTTCAAGCATACTAATCAAAGCAATCATGTCTTCTCAAAATAGCATGGTTAAGGAAAGTTATCCCTACAAAATCATATAGTCTGGCTATGCTCTATCTTCATCACACAAAATATTTAATCATGCACAACCCCGATGACGAGCCAAGCAATTGTTTCATACTTTAGTAATCTCAAAACCTTTTCAACTTTCACGCAATACATGAGCGTGAGCCATGGACATAGCACTATAGGTGGAATAGAATGGTGGTTGTGGAGAAGACAAAAAGGAGAAGATAGTCTCACATCAACTAGGCGTATCAACGGGCTATGGAGATGCCCATCAATAGATATCAATGTGAGTGAGTAGGGATTGCCATGCAACGGATGCACTAGAGCTATAAGTATATGAAAGCTCAACAAAAGAAACTAAGTGGGTGTGCATCCAACTTGCTTGCTCAAGAATACCTAGGGCACTTTTGAGGAAGCCCATCATTGGAATATACAAGCCAAGTTCTATAACGAAAAATTCCCACTAGTATATGAAAGTGATAACATATGAGACTCTCTATCATGAAGATCATGGTGCTTATTTTGAAGCACAAGTGTGGAAAAAGGATAGTAGCATTGTCCCTTCTCTCTTTTTCTCTCATATTTTCTTTTTTTTTCTTTTCTTTTTTTCTTTTGGTGGGCTTCTTTGGCCTCTTTTTTATTTTTTTTATTTGGGCTTCTCTGGCCTCTTTTATTTTTCATAAAGTCCGGAGTCTCATCCCGACTTATGGGGGAATCATAGTCTCCATCATTCTTTCCTCACTGGGACAATGCTCTAATAATGATGATCATCACACTCTTATTTTTTCTTACAACTCAACAATTACAACTCGATACTTAGAACAAGATATGACTCTATATGAATGCCTCCGGCGGTGTACCGGGATATGCAATGAATCAAGAGCGACATGTATGAAAATTATGAAGATGGCCTTGCCACAAATACAATGTCAACTACATGTTCATGCAAAGAGCAATATGACAAAAGTAATGTGTGTCATATGAACAGAACGGTGGAGAGTTGCATGGCAATATATCTCGGAATGGCTGTGGAAATGCCATAATAGGTAGGTATGGTGGCTGTTTTGAGGAAGGTATATGGTGGGTGTATGCTATCGGCAAAAAGTGCGCGGTATTAGAGAGGCTAGCAATGGTGGAAAGGTGAGATTGAGTATAATCCATGGACTCAACATTAATCAAAAGAACTCATGCACTTATTGAAAAAATTTAGAAGTCATCAAAAACCAAAGCTTAAATGCATACTCCTAGGGGGATAGATTGGTAGGAAAAGGCCATCGCTCGTCCCCGACTGCCACTCATAAGGAAGACAATCAATAAATAAAATGTGCTCCGACTTCATCACAAGCGGTTCACCACACGTGCATGCTACGAAAATCACAAACATCAATGCAAGCATTCTTTAAATTCACAATTACCCCTACTAGCATTGCTTTAATATTATCACCTCCATATCTCAAAACAATTATCAAGCATCAAACTTATCTTAGTATTCAACGCACTCAAAAGAAAGTTTCACAAATCTTGAATACCAAGTATATTAACTTTAAGAGAATTACCATGCTATTAACAACTCTCAAAATAATCTAAGTGAAGCATGAGAGATCAATAGTTTCTTTAAAACAAATCCACCACCGTGCTCTTAAAGATCTAAGTGAAGCACTAGAGCAAAAATTATTACGCTCAAAAGATATAAGTGAAGCACTATGAGCAAAACTATCAAGCTCAAAAGATATAAGTGAAGCACATAGAGTATTCTAGCAAATTCCAAATCAGGTATGGCTCTCTGAAAAGGTGTGTACAGCAAGGATGATTGTGGCAAACTAACAAGCAAAGGCACAAATAATAAAGACGCTCCAAGCAAAACACATATCATGTAGTGAATAAAAATATAGCTCCAAGTAAATTACCGATGGTAGTAGACGAAAGAGGGGATGCCTTCTGGGGCATCCCCAAGCTTTGACTTTTTGGTTTCCTTGGATTATCTTGGGGGTGCCATGGGCATCCCCAAGATTAGGCTCTTTCCACTCTTTGTTCCATAATCCATCAAAAGAATTCACCCAAAACTTGAAAACTTCACAACACAAAACTCAATAGAAATCTCGTGAGCTCCGTTAGTGAAAGAAAACAAAAGACTACTTCAAGGTACTATAATGAACTCATTCTTTATTTATATTGGTGTTAAACCTACTGTATTCCAACTTCCTTATGGTTTATAAACTAATTTATTAGCCATAGATGCATTGAAATAAGCAAACAACACACAAAAAACAGAATCTGTCAAAAACAGAACAATCTGTAGCAATTTGTAACTAAAGCAAACTTCTGGAACTCTAAAAAATTCTACCAAAATAGGACATACTCCCTCCATTCCAATATCTAAGGTGTATTATTTTTAGCACGTTAACTAAGGCACATAATTATGTACTATTTAGGACGAAATTGCCCTTGTCTAATTCATATATTAGCGGCAATAAATCATTTAGGCTAGGAAAAGAAGAGATACACACAATCAGGAGAGAGATAGTTTCCTTTTGTTTCTCTATAAGGAGAGATACATGCAATCAGGGGAGAGATAGCTTCCTTTTGTTTCTCTATAAGGAGAGATACATGCAATCAGGGGAGAGATACTTTCCTTTCTCTGGAGGGCCACGATCGGAATTATGAGGAATTAGAACAAATGCACCTTACATTGTGGAATTTTATCAAAAAACAAATACACCTTATATAAAGGAATGGAGGGAGTACTTTACAATTTGTTTATTGATCAGCAGCAAAAAGAATCAATGCAAAAGCACGTTCCTGTGATTTATTGAATTTTTTCTCGTGAGCGCAAAGTTTCTGTTTTTCAGCAGAATCAAATCAACTATCATCATAGCTTATCCTATAGGTTCTACTTGGCACAAACACTAATTAAAACACAAAACCACATCTAAACAGAAAGTAGAAACAAAATTTAGCACTAAACAGGAACAAAAACAAAGAACACAAAATAAAATTGGGTTGCCTCCCAACAAGCGCTATCGTTTAACGCCCCTAGCTAGGCATAAAAGCGAAGATAGATCTAAGTTTTGCCATCTTTGGTAGGCAATCCATAAGTGGCTCTCATGATAGTTTCATATGGTAATTTTATTTTGTTTCTAGGGAAGTGTTCCATACCCTTTCTCAAGGGAAATTGGAATCAATATTCCCTTCCTTCATGTCAATAATCGCACCAATCGTTCTAAGGAAAGGTCTACGAAGAATAATAGGGCATGAAGGATTGCAATCTATATCAAGAACGATAAAATCTACGGGCACATAATTCCTATTGGCAACAATAAGAACATCATTAATTTTTCCCATAGGCTTTTTAATAGTGGAATCCGCAAGATGCAAATTTAGAGAGCAATCTTCAAAGTCACGGAAATCTAGCAAATAACACAAAGTTTTGGGAATAGTGGAGACACTATCACCCAAATCACACAAGGCATGAAACTCATAATCTTTAATTTTAATTTTGATAGTAGGTTCCCATTCATCATAGAGTTTTCTAGGGATAGAAACTTTCAACTCAAGTTTTTCTTCATAAAATTTCATCAAGGCATCAACAATGTGTTCGGTAAAGGCCTTATTTTGACTATAATCATGAGGAGAATCTAGCACGGATTGCAACAAGGAAATACAACCAATCAAAGAGCAATTTTCATAATTAAATTCCTTGAGATCCAAAATAGTGGGTTTAGCAACATCAAGATTTTTATTTCTTTCAATCCCACTTTCATCAATTTCATCATCGAGATCTATAAACTCAGAATTCTTAGGACGCCTTCTAGGTAAAGGAAGATCATATTCAGTTTCATCAAGATTCATATTGCAAAACAAGGATTTAATAGGGGACACATCAATAACTTTTAGATCTTCATCTTGATTTTCATAAGAATCGGAAGAACACGCTTTAATAAAGGCATCCTTGGAAGCACGCATCCTGGCGGTTCTTTCCTTGCACTCATCAATGGAAATTCTCATAGATTTGAGAGACTCATTGATACCATGCTTAGGAGGAATAGATCTAAGCTTTAAAGAATCAATTTAAAGAGAAATTCTATCAACGTTCCTAGCCAAATCATCAACCTTAAGAAATTTTTCTTCAAGCAAAGCATTAAAATTCTTTTGTGAATTCATAAACTCTTTAACACTACTCTCAAATTCAGATGGCATCTTATTCCATAAGAGTTGTTGTAGGAATTTCCATAATTATTAGAAGGATTACTAGGATAAGGCCTAGGATTAAAATTCCCTCTATACGCGTTATTTCCAAAACTATTCCTTCCAACAAAATTCACATCCATAGATTCATTATTATTCTCAACCAAAGTAGATAAAGGCATATCATTGGGATCAAGAGAAGTATTTTTAGTAGCAAACATCTTCATAAGTTCATCCATCTTTTCACTCAAAACATTGATTTCTTCTATAGCATGCACTTTTTTACTAGAAGTTCTTTCGGTATGCCATTGAGAATAATTAGCCATAATATTGTCAAGCAATTTTGTAGCATCTCCTAACGTAATTTCCATAAACGTGCCTCCCGCGGCCGAGTCTAAAAGATTTCTAGAAGCAAAATTTAATCCGGCATAAAAATTTTGTATGATCATCCATAAATTCAAACCATGAGTAGGGCAATTGCGAATCATTAATTTCATTCTTTCCCAAGATTGGGCAACATGCTCATGATCAAGTTGTTTGAAATTCATAATATCGTTCCTAAGAGTGATGATCTTAGCGGGACGAAAATATTTAGAGATAAAAGCATCTTTGCACTTGTTCCAAGAATCAATACTATTTTTAGGCAAAGACGAAAACCAAATTTTAGCACGATCTCTAAGTGAAAACGGAAATAACTTAAATTTGACAATATTGTTATCCGTATCTTTCTTCTTTTGCATATCACACAAATCAACAAAATTGTTTAGATGAGTAGCGGCATCTTCACTAGGAAGGCCGGCGAATTGATCTTTCATAACAAGATTCAGCAAAGCGGTATTGATTTCACAAGACTCAGCATTATTAAGAGGAGCAATCGGAGTACTATGGAAATCATTATTATTGGTATTCGAGAAATCACACAATTTGGTATTATCTTGTGCCATGGCAACAAGTAATCCAACACACAAGCAAAGGCAACCGAGAAAAAGGCGAAAAGGGAAGAAAGGAGGAGATTGGAAAAGAGAGGGTGAATAAAACGGCAAGGGTGAAGTGGGGGAGAGGAAAACGAGAGGCAAATAATGTAATGCGAGAGATAGGGATTGTGATGGGTACTTGGTGTAGTTTACTTTTGCGCGAACTCCCCAGCAACGGCGCCAGAAATTCTTCTTGCTACCTCTTGAGCACTGCGTTGGATTTCCCCGAAGAGGAGAGGATGATGCAGTAAAGTAGCATAAGTATTTCCCTCAGCTTTTGAGAACCAAGGTATAAATCCAGTAGGAGACCACACACAAGTCCCTCGTACCTACACAAAATGATAGCAACTCGCAACCAACGCTTAGGGGTTGTCAATCCCTTCACGGTCACTTACGAGAGTGAGATCTGATAGAGATAATATTTTTGGTATTTTTGATAGATAGATGCAAAGTAAAAAGTAAAAGGCAAAGTAAAACAAAGCAAGTAAATAAAGTGATATAGATTGATATGATAAGAATAGACCCGGGGGCCATAGGTTTCACTAGTGGCTTCTCTGAAGAGCATAAGTATTCTACGGTGGGTGAACAAATTACTGTTGAACAATTGATAGAAAAGCGAATAGTTATGAGATTATCTAGGTATGATCATGTATATAGGCATCACGTCCAAGACAAGTAGATCGAAATGATTCTGCATCTACTACTATTACTCCACTCATCGACCGCTATCCAGCATGCATATAGAGTATTAAGTAAAACAGAGTAACACTTTAAGCAAGATGACATGATGTAGAGGGATAGATTCATGCAATATGATAAAAACCCCATCTTGTTATCCTCGGTGGCAACAATACAATACGTGCCTTGCAACTCTTTCTGTCACTGAGTAAGGACACCACAAGATTGAACCCAAAGCTAAACACTTCTCCCATTGCAAGAACTACCAATCTAGTTGGCCAAACCAAACGGATAATTCGAAGAGACTTGTAGAGATAACTCAATCATACATAAAAGAATTCAGAGAAGAATCAAATATTGTTCATAGATAAGCTGGATCATAAACCCACAATTCATCGATCTCAACAAACACACCGCAAAAAGAAGATTACATCGAATATATCTCCACAAGAGAGGGGGAGAACATTGTATTGAGATCCAAAAAGAGAGAAGAAGCCATCTAGCTAATAACTATGGACCCGAAGGTCTGAAGTAAACTACTCACACTTCATCGGAGAGGCTATGGTGTTGATGTAGAAGCCCTCCGTGGTAGATGCCCTCTCCGGCGGAGCTCCGGAACAGGCCCCAAGATGGGATCTCGCGGATACAGAAGGTTGCAGTGGTGGAATTAGGTTTTTGGCTCCGTATCTGATCTTACGGGGGTACGTAGGTATATATAGGAGGAAGGAGTACATCGGTGGAGCAACAGAGGGCCCATGAGGCAGGGGGCGCGCCCAGGGGAGGGGGCGCCCTCCACCCTCGTGACCGCCTCTGGCACTTCTTGGAGTAGGGTCCAAGTCTCCTGGATCACGTTCGGTGAGAAAATCACGTTCCCGGAGGTTTTATTCTGTTTGGACTCCGTTTGATATTCTGTTTCTTCGAAATACTGAAATAGGCAAAAAAATAGCAATTCTGGGCTGGGCCTCCGGTTAATAGGTTAGTCCCAAAAATAATATAAAAGTGGAAAATAAAGCCCAATATAGTCCAAATCAGTAGACAAAGTAGCATGGAGTAATCAAAAATTATAGATACATTCGAGACATATCAACAACTTGCTAGGGTTAGAGAGAATGAACTTATTGAAAATGAAATTATTGAAGATAGTGATGATGAAGGTTCTCCCCCTAAATATGAATTGCCTGTTGTTCCTGAGGGTTATGTTATGGATGAAGAAACTGCTAGAGATTTTCTTGCTTGCAATGTTAGATCTGACCTTAAGAAGTTATTAGCTAAACTGAAACAGAAAACTCTGAATGCTAGAATGAAATATGACCCTGCTTTTGCTACTTCACCTATCCTTGTTACTGATAAGGATTATGAATTCACTGTCGATCCTGAGATAATTACTTTGGTTGCATATGATCCTTTTTATGGCTATGAATCTGAAACTGTTGTGGCACATCTTACTAAGTTAAATGATATAGCCACCCTGTTCACTAATCATGAGAAATCTCGCTACTACTATATCCTTAAGATATTCCCATTCTCATTAAAGGGTGATGGTAAAACTTGGTTTAATTCTCTTGATCCTGGTTGTGTGCGTAGTCCCCAGGATATGATTTATTACTTCTCTGCTAAATATTTCCCTGCTCATAAGAAACAAGCTGCCTTGAGGGAAATATATAATTTTGTGAAAATTGAAGAAAAGAGTCTCCCACAAGCTTGGGGGAGGCTTCTCCGATTGCTTAATGCTTTGCCTGATCATCCTATTAAGAAAAATGAAATACTTGATATATTTTATAATGGACTAACTGATGCTTCCAAGGACCACTTGGATAGTTGTGCTGGTTGTGATTTCAGGGAAAGAACAGTCGATCAAGCTGAATTGCTATTGAATAATATGTTGACTAATGAAAATAATTGGACTCTTCCTGAGCCAACTCCTGAGATAATTCCTGAGCCAACTCTTGAGCCAACTCCTAAACCAACTCCGAAGAAGAGGGGTGTTTATTTCCCAGTCCTGAAGATATGCAAGAGGAAAAGAAATCTATTAAAGAAAAAGGAATTAAAGATGAAGATGTTAAGAATTTACCTCCTGTTGAAGAAATACATGGTCTTAATATACCACCTATTAAAGAAACACATGGTCTTGATAACCTGACACAGGTAGTAAAGGTAAATTCTCTCTATAGATATGATAAATTTGAAATCCCGTCTACTAAGTTCGCTAGCCAATGCTTGGATGAATTTGATGATTTTATGGCTAGACAAGAAAATTTCAATGCTTATGTTGGTAGAGAATTAAAGAGTAATGCTTACATGATTGGACACTTGAGTGATTATATGGCTAGAGTTAAAGGTGAACTTAAACTCATTAGTAAGTATGCTTCTATGGTTACCACTCAAGTAGAACAAGTACTTAAAGCTCAAAGTGATTTGCTCGATGAATTAAATAATAAACATGATTTTGCTGTTAGAGTGGCTACTAGAAAGGGTAAAATGACTCAGGAAACTTTGTATCCTAAAGGCCACCCTAAGAGAATTGAGCTAGGTTCTCAGAGAAATAATTTAGATGCACCTAGTCCTTCTAAAAAGAAGAAAAAGAAAAATGATAGGACTTTGCATGCTTCTAGTGAACTTGTTGTAGACACACCTGAGAATCCGAATGATATTTCTATTTCAGATGCTGAAACACAATCTGGTGATGAACATGAACCTAGTGATAATGTTAATGATAATGTTCATGTTGATGCTCAACCTAGCAATAATAATGATGTAGAGATAGAACCTGTTGTTGATCTTGATAACCCACAATCAAAGAATCAACGTTATGATAAGAGAGATTTTGTTGCTAGAAAGCATGGTAAAGAAAGAGAACCTTGGGTTCAGAAATCCATGCCTTTTCCTCCTAAGCCATCCAAGAAAAAGGATGATGATGATTTTGAGCGCTTTGCTGAAATGATTAGACCTATCTTCTTACGTATGCGCTTAACTGATATGCTTAAAGTAAATCCTTATGCTAAGTATATGAAAGATATTATTACAAATAAAAGAAAGATACCGGAAGCTGAAATTTCCACCATGCTTTCTAATTATACTTCTAAAGGTGGAATACCTAAGAAACTTGGAGATCCAGGAGTACCAACTATACCATGCTCCATTAAAAGAAACTATGTTAAAACTGCTTTATGTGATCTTGGAGCCGGTGTTAGTGTTATGCCTCTCTCTTTATATCGTAGACTTGAATTGAATAAGTTGACACCTACTGAAATATCTTTGCAAATGGCTGATAAATCAACTGCTATGCCTGTCGGTATTTGTGAGGATGTGCCTGTTGTGGTTGCAAACATTACTATTTTAACGAACTTTGTTATTCTTGATATTCCCGAGGACGATAGTATGTCGATTATCCTTGGTAGACCCTTTTTGAATACTGTAGGGGCTGTTATTGATTGCAACAAAGGCAATGTCACTTTTCATGTTAATGGTAATGAGCATACGATACACTTTCCGAGGAAACGACCTCAAGTTCATAGCATCAATTCTATTGGAAAAATTCCATCAATTATTATTGGAGGTTTTGAATTTCCTCTTCCTACTGTCAAGAAGAAATATGACATTCTTATTATTGGGGATGTGCATATCCCCGTTGAGGTATGTAGGATCGAAAGTATGTCTAGAGTGGGGGTGATTAGACTACTTGACCAAACAAAAATCTAGCCTTTTCCCAATTTTAGTTCTTGGTAGATTTTAGAAACTTAGCACAAGTCAAGCAATCAATCTACACATGCAATTCTAAGAGTATAGCAGCGGAATGTAAAACAATTGCATATGAAGGTAAAAGGGAGGAGTTTGAGGAAGCAAACGCAATGTTGACAGAGATTTTTTATCCGTGGTTCTGAGAGGTGGTTCTATCGTACATCCACGTTGATGGAGACTTCAACCCACGAAGGGTAATGGTTGCGCGAGTCCACGGAGGGCTCCACCCATGAAGGGTCCACGAAGAAGCAACCTTGTCTATCCAACCATGGCCGTTACCCACGAAGGACTTGCCTCACTCGGGTAGATCTTCACGAAGTAGGTGATCTCCTTGCCCTTACAAATTCCTTGGTTCAACTCCACAATCTTGACGGAGGCTCCCAAGTGACACCTGGCCAATCTAGGAGACACCACTCTCCAAGAAGTAACAAATGGTGTGTTGATGATGAACTCCTTGCTCTTGTGCTTCAAATGATAGTCTCCCCAACACTCAACTCTCTCTCACATGATTTGGATTTGGTGGAAAGAAGATTTGAGTGGAAAGCAACTTGGGGAAGGCTAGAGATCAAGATTTATGTGGTAGGAATGGAATATCTTGACCTCAACACAAGTGTAGGTGGTTCCCTCTCAGAAAATGTATGTTGGAAGTATATGCATGTTCTGATGGCTCTCTCCCTGAATGAAGAGTGGGTGGAGGGGTATATATAGCCTCCACACAAAATCTAACGGTTACACACAACTTACCAAACTCGGTGGGACCAAATCGTGAAACTCGGTCAGACCGATTTAGTTCATAATGTGACTGTTAGGCATTTCGGTGGGACCAATATGTCAACTCGGTGGGACCGATATCGTTAGGGTTAGGGCATAATGTAATCTCGGTGAGACCGATTACACAAACTCAGTGAGACCGATTTTGGTAATAGACAAACAAAGAGTTGGTCAGGCAAACTCAGTGGGACCGATTCGCTCATCTCGGTTGGACCAAAATGTTACGAAAGGGAAACAGAGAGTTTGCATTGCAAGGTGGGACCGATCGCTCATCTCGGTTTGACCGAAACGTTACAAAGGGAAACAGAGAGATTACAATCCCATCTCGGTGAGACCGAGATCCTTATCAGTGAGACCGAAAAGACTAGGATTTCTGGTAGTGGCTATGTCAACTGAACTCGGTGGCGCCGGATAGAAAGTTTCAGTGGGCCCAAGTTTGACTTTTGGTTTGGGACATATGTGGATGTGAGAAAGTAGTTGAGGGTTTTTGGAGCATATCACTAAGCACTTTGAGCAAGAAACTCATTAAGCAACACCTCACCCCCTCTTGATAGTATTGGCTTTTCCTATGGACTCAATGTGATCTTGTATCACTAAAATGAAAAATGTAGAGTCTTGTGCTTTGATCTTGAGCCAATCCTTTTGTCCTTAGCATTTTGAGGGGTCCATGTTTCTCATCCATGTTATGCCAAACATTGAGCTTTCCTGAAATATTTATCTTGAAATAGCATTAGCTCAATGAGCTATATGTTGTTAGGAATTACCAAAACCACCCAGGGATAGTTGCACTTTCAATCTCCCCCTTTTTGGTAATTGATGACAACATATAGATCAAAGCTTCGACAAATGATAATAAGATTGAAAAGCATCGTCGCTTTGAGAAGTATGTGATAAGCAAGAGCTCCCCCTAAATTTATGCACTATTTAAAATTTGCTTTGGACTGCAAATGCACAATATGTTAGGATCATGGGTTACTCTTTCATGTCACATACATCTTGGTGGAGCGCTCAAAATGATAATAATCAAACACATGCACTCATCACCAATCAAAAGTGAATGATCATATAAGGATATAAGAGATAATATCATCCAACAAGCATTAAGGGCAGCATATGATCAAACAAGTAAACAAGTAGCTCACAACCACACAATCAAGAAGTTCAACCAAAAACAAGAGAGATAAGAAACAACACTCTCTCTCGAAGCCTATGATCTATACATTTTCTCCCCCTTTGGCAACAAGTTACCAAAAAGTTCAAAAAGTGCATAGTGCTAAAGGTCTCTCAGGCTTGGTCTTCATGAGGTGGCGTAGAGATGACTCCAAGGAAGAAAGCGTTTGTAGATGTAGCTGGAGCTGGTGGAGTGGCTGCTAGAGCTGGTGGTACTGAAGCTGTGGCTGCTGGTGCAGATGTAGTAGCTCTAGTATCTGGAATAGACACTGCATCAGATCTCTGTCCTCTGGGAACTCTAGCAAAAGCATCTGTAGTAGACTTGCCCTTCTTTTCCTACACTTCCTCCTGAAGTTGCTCAACTGCAGTTTGGATCTCAGTTACCTTGACATCAAGAGCATAGAATTTCTGCTCAATGATCCTCTCCAAACTCTCCTGTTTTGAGTTGGGGTGGCCAAGCCCTTCTCAATCCTCAAGGTGGAGGCAATCAGATATCCAAGCTGATCTTGCTTGCTCTTCAGAAATACTTGATATGCCTCTTCAGCAGTTGGCATCTTTGCAGCTTTCTCTGCCCTTGCCTTCTCTCTCTTCTCATGTGCTTGAGCTGATGATGGTTCATTCTCATTCATAACAACTGTGTTGTCTTCAAATTCAGGGTAGATGGGCAGGTGCTCCTTATCCAATAGATATTTGCCTGTGCCCATCTTGGAGTTGATGAGCTCCTGAATTTGTGGGGCATACCCACAAGATCTCTTCTGATCAGCTGCTGTTCTTTTGATTGTCTCCACAATCAGACTCATGACTTTAAACTTTTGAGGCACATCAAACAAATGTAGCAAATTGATAACATGTCCTCTGATCATCTTGTGATCACCTGACTTGGGTAGCAATGTGTGCCTTAGGATCCAGTTGATGGTAGGCAAACCAGACAACAAGAAATGGACAGATCCAAAGTTATGAGTCTCCAAAGCATCATCTGGGGTCTCTTTGTACATGTGTGCCATAGAGTTATGGTCTTTCTTCTTTTCAGCATAAACATCCAAATCATCTTCATTTTCTTCTGGAGAATTGATCAACGGAGCCCATTCTTCCATAGAGGATTGGTACCTAGTACCTTCTGACATCCAGATGATCTTCCCATCTGGGTAGAAGTGGGCAGTGGAGTAAAACTGCATGATCAGCTCATCATTCCACTTGGTGAGCTTCTGGGCAACAAATGTATCAACTCCACATGCTTTGAAGTTGTCATATACACCTGGATAGTGATCTTCATTCTCCTTGATGTACTCCTAGTTAACCCATCTCATGTCACAGATAATAGGCTTCTTGTCAAGCAAAATTGTCTCATAAAAGTCTTGCTGTTCCTTAGTGTGAAACCTATAGTCCACAGCAGTTCTTCTCCTGACAGCATATAGATCAGACTGTCTCCATAATCTCAGTCCTGAATCCTTCCTGATTTTCATGTTCTCTGCAATAGGATGTGCATCATTGTGGTCAGGGATCTTGGGCTTCAGTTTTCTCAAAACAAGTGAATCTTCTTCTTCTGCAGCTTCAGGCACTGGGGCCTGATACGTCTCCAACGTATCTATAATTTTTGATTACTCCATGCTACTTTATCTACTGTTTTAGGCAATATTGGGCTTTATTATCCACTTTTATATTATTTTTGGGACTAACCTATTAACCGGAGGCCCAGCCCAGATTTGCTGTTTTATGCCTATTTCAGTGTTTCGAGGAAAAGGAATATCAGACGGAGTCAAAACAGAATGAAATCAACTAGAGAAGTTAATTTTGGAAGGAAACCCACCTGATAGACTTGGAGTGCGCGTCAGGGGAGTCCCGGGCTGCCCACAAGGGTGGGGCGCGCCCCCCTGCCTCGTGAGCACCCCGGAGGTCCACCGACGTACCCCTTGCACCCATATATACCTACGTATCGAAAAACTTCTAGAGCAGAAGATAGATCGGAAGTTCCGCCACCGCAAGCCTCTATAGCCACCAAAAACCTCTCAGGAGCCTGTTCCGGCACCCTGCTGGAGGGGGATCCCACCACCGATGGCCATCTTCATCATCCCGGCGCTATCCATGACGAGGAGGGAGTAGTTCACCCTCGAGGCTGAGGGTATGTACCAGTAGCTATGTGTTTGATCTCTCTCTCTCGTGTTCTCTCTCATGTTTCCTCTATGGCACGATCTTGATGTATCCCGAGCTTTGCTATTGTAGTTGGCTCTTATGATGTTTCTCCCCCTCTACTCTCTTGTGATGAATTGAGTTTCCCCTTTGAAGTTATCTTATCTGATTGAGTCTTTTATGAGAACACTTGATGTATGTCTTGCCGTGATTATCTGTGGTGACAATGGGATATCATGTGCTACTTGATGTATGTTTTGGTGATCAACTTGCGGGTTTCGTGACATTGGGAACCTATGCATAGGGGTTGGCACACGTTCTTGACTCTCCGGTATAAACTTTGGGTCACTCTTTGAAGTACTTTTGTGTTGGTTGGATGAATCCGAGATTGTGTGATGCATATCGTATAATCATGCCCACGAATACTTGAGGTGACAATGGAGTATCTAGGTGACATTAGGGTTTTGGTTGATTTGTCTCTTAAGGTGTTATTCTAGTACGAACTCTTTTATAGATTGATCCGCAAGAATAACTTTGAGGTGGTTTCGTACCCTACCATAATCTCTACGTTTGTTCTCCGCTATTAGTGGCTTTGGAGTGACTCTTTGTTGCATGTTGAGGGCTTGTTATATGATCTATCTATGTTATTATTGTTGAGAGAACTTGCACTAGTGAAAGTATGAACCCCAGGACTTGTTTCCTATCATTGCAATACCGTTTACGCTCACTTTTATCGCTCACTACCTTGCTGTTTTTATTATTTCAGATTACAAAAACCTATATCTACTATCTATTTTGCACTTGTATCACGATCTCTTCACCGAACTAGTGCACCTATACAATTTACCATTGTATTGGGTGTGTTGGGGACACAAGAGACTCTTTGTTATTTGGTTGCAGGGTTGTTTGAGAGAGACCATCTTCATCCTACGCCTCCTATGGATTGATAAACCTTAGGTCATCCACTTGAGGGAAAATTGCTACTGTCCTACAAACCTGTGCACTTGCAGGCCCAACAACGTCTACAAGAAGAAGGTTGTGTAGTAGACATCAAGCTCTTTTCTGGTGCCGTTGCCGGGGAGGTTAGCGCTTGAAGGTATATCTTTAGATCTTGCAATCGAATATTTTTGTTTCTTGTTTTAGCACTAGTTTATTTTATAAAAGAAAACTAAAAAAAGGAGTTAAGTTTATCTCATACGCTTCATCTTTTTAATATCTTTGGTGAGTATGATGGAAAAGAAAATTGTGCCAAAGTGTTAGAAGAAAAATGCATGAAATTGTTTGGCACTAAATCTTTGAATGATGAGCATGATTGCAATGTTGCTAGTACGAATTCTTTGAATATCCATGATGCTAATGATGATTGCACTAGTTATGATGAAAATATCTCTTATGAGCATGTCAACTTTTGTGGAGTGCATGTTTGCATGAACACACCAAATAGAGAAGATATTTATTGCAAGAGGCATAAGTACTTAGAAACCAAATTGTTGCAAGAAGAGCTAGATGAATGTGCTGAAAGATTCAATATTTTTCACGCCCCTTGTGAACTTTGCAATGAACATAGTCATTTAAAGCTCCAATGCTATTTGTTTCATGATCAAGTCGTGTCCAAATATTGTGATAATTTGATTACCCTTGAGCATCATAAAGAGCTTAGCCTTCTTTTGGGTTATGCAGAAATGAAACGTATAACTGAGGGTATTCCAAAATTTAGTCTTGATAAAATTCTTGATTTTGATCTAGAGAAAATTTATGTGTATTGTGCGGAGAATTGCATTGAAAATCCTTATATTGCCAATTACCTAAAGAAAAGAAAGCAAATGGAAGATGATGAGGATACTAATGAAAGGGAAGAGGCTTCCCAATCTCCTCCTATTTTTTCTTATGATGAATCAGGTAATGAGAAGGAGCTTTCTGTTCAGCCAATCTCATCAATAAGGAGCTCAAATAGGAAGGTTAAACCTACACATAATTTGAAGAAGAAAAAGAAAAGAAGGAGCAACAAAGGTAAAGAGGTATCCCTCCCAAATGATGTTGCTCCTACTACTACTTGTGATGATGATAATTGCTATACTATTGGTGCTATCCATATTTTTAATGATGAGAGTGATTATGCTTATGATATGAAAGAGACCAAGCTTGGGGAAGCTATGTTTGATGAGGATGAAATATTTGAGAATGTATTTGCTGAAATTAATGATTGTCCTAATCTTGGGGATGCTATGTTTAATGAAGATGATATGTTTAGCATCCCAAGTTTTGATATGCAAAGTTGTTATGATGATAGCATGCCTCCTACCTATGATGATTATATTGATGAAAGTGGGTTCGGAAGACTGTCAACTTTAGGAAGTAGTGATCCCACTATTTTGGAGGATGTTGAATTTTATTGTGATGAATATGAAAGTGGATTTGGAAGAGTGTCAACTTTATTTAGTGATGATTCCACTATTTCGAAAGAGGTTCCAATTGATTATGAGAACAAAGTTGCTATCTATGATGATTATTGTGATGACTTGTATGCTATTAGGAATAATGATAACCATGAAACTTGTCATCATGATTTTAGTTTTCAATTGGATTATGCCTCACATGATAGTTATTTTGTTGAGTTTGCTCCCACTATTATTCATGAGAAGAATCTTGCTTATGTGGAGAGTAGTAAAAATTCTATGCTTGTAGATCATGAAAAGAATGCTTTAGGTGCTGGTTATATTGTTGAATTCATTCATGATGCTACTGAAAATTATTATGAGAGAGGAACATATGCTTTTAGGAATTGCAATAATATCAAGTTTCCTCTCTATGTGCTGAAAATCTTGAAGTTATGCTTGTTTTGCCATCCTATGCTAGTTGATTATTGTTCCCATAAGTTGTTTGCTCACAAAATCCTAAAATAAAGTGGGTTATAATTAAATGTGCTAGTCATATGCTTCATGATTCTCCCGTTATGTTTCAATTCTTATCTTTTATGTGAGCATCATTGTCATCATCATGCCTAGCTAGAAAGGCATTAAAGAAAAGCGCTTGTTGGGAGACAACCCAATATTTATCCTTACTGTTTTTGTGTGTCCACATGATTATGCTAGTGTAGTAATCATGTTTTATAGCTTTTGTTTCAATAAAGTGCCAAGTAGAACCTTTGGGAAGACTTGGGTGAAGTTTATATGATCTTGCAGTAGAAAACAGAAACTTTTGCGCTCACGAGAATAGCTGCCATTTTTTTTACTGAAGAGTGATTTTAGGTTGATTCTTTTTGCAGATGATCAATAGACAAATTCCTCAGGTCCAGAAATTTAATTCAGAATTTTTGGGGTTCCAAAAGTATACGTTTGATACAGATTATTACAGACTGTTCTGTTTTTGACAGATTCTGTTTTCATTGTGTTGTTTGCTTATTTTGATGCATCTATGAGTAGTATCGGAGGGTATGAACCATAGATAAGTTGGAGTACAGTAGATATTACACAAATATGAATTTATAATGAGTTCATTACAGTACCTAAGTGGTGGTTTTATTTTCTTATACTAACGGAGCTTACGAGTTTTGTGTTGAGTTTTGTGTGGTTGAAGCTTTCAAGTTTTGGGTAAAGATTCGATGGACTATGGAATAAGGAGTGGTAAGAGCCTAAGCTTGGGGATTCCCAAGGCACCCCAAGGTAATATTCAAGGACAACAAAGAGCCTAAGCTTGGGGATGCCCCGGATGGCATCCCCTCTTTCGTCTTTGTTCCATCGGTAATTTACTTGGAGCTATATTTTTATTCACCACATGATATGTGTTTTGCTTGGAGCGTCATTTTATCTTGTTAGTTTTTGCTTGATGTTAGTTAGAATAATGTTTTGCATCTTTAGTTTCAATAAAAAGTCAAGGATAGCCTTTGCCATGCTTATTTTGCTAGTATACATGTTGCTGTTTGAAAACAGAAAGTTTACCTCTGTTGCAAACATTCCCTAGAAAAGTCAGAGAATGGTATAACGTTGAATCTTTTTGCATATTAAGCTCTGATAAATTTATTACAGTGGGAATTTTAGTTCATAATTTTTGGAGTCAGGGAAGTATTGATACTCTTGCATTATTTACAGACTGTACTGTTTTGGCAGATTGCTGTTATGGTTGCATTGTTTGCATATGTTTGCTTGTTTAATGATTCTATTTGAGGATAGGAGTATTAACTATACAGAAGCATTTAGTATGCAATGTTGAATAATAATTTAAGTGATTTTTTACAGTAGAAAATTATAAGGTTTTGCATTGGTTTATACTAACCTATCTCACGAGTTCTTGTTGAGTTTGTTGTGAATGAAGCTTTTGATAAAAAGAAGAGAAACCATGATATGAGAGGAATTAAGGCGACACAAAAGTTCAAGCTTGGGGATGCCCAAGGCACCCCAAGATAATATTTCAAGAAATCTCAAGCATCTAAGCTTGGGGATGCCCCGGTAGGCATCCCACCTTTCTTCTTCAACAACTATCGGTTAGTATCGGTTGAGCCTAAGTTTTTGCTTCTTCACATGAGTTGTGCTATCCTTGCAATGTAGTGTTCTTTAGCTTTGCTTGCTGTTTGAATAAAGTATCAAGATCTGAAATTATTAAATGGGAGAGTCTTCACATAGTTGCATAATTATTCGACTACTCATTGATCTTCACTTATATCTTTCGGAGTAGTTTTTGTTTTTGCTCTTAGTGCTTCACTTATATCTTTTGAGCGTGATAATTTTTTCTCTAGTGCTTCACTTAGATATTTTAGAGCACGGTGGTGGATTTTTTTAAAGAAACTATTGATCTCTCATGCTTCACTTAGATTATTTTGAGAGTTGTTAATAGCATGGTAGTTTGCTTAAAGATAATATACTTGGTATTCAAGATATGTGAAACTTTCTTTTGAGTGCGTTGAATACTAAGATAAGTTTGATGCTTGATAATTGTTTTGAGATATGGAGGTGATAATATCAAAGCAATGCTAGTTGGGGTGATTATGAATTTAAAGAATGCTTGTGTTGAAGTTTGCAATTCCCGTAGCATGCACGTATGGTGAACCGCTTTGTGATGAAATTGGAGCATAATTTTATTTATTGATTGTCTTCCTTATGAGTGGCAGTTGGGGACAAGCGATGGTCTTTTCCTACCAATCTATCCCCCTAGGAGTATGCGTGTGGTGCTTTGGTTTTTGATGGCTTCTAAATTTTTGCAACAAGTGCATGAGTTCTTTTGATTAATGTTGATTCCATGGATTATACGCACTCTCACCCTTCCACCATTGCTAGCCTCTCTAATACCGCACACTTTTTGCCGGTATCATACACCCACCATATACCTTCCTCAAAACAGCCACCATACCTATCTATCATGGCATTTCCATAGCCATTCCGAGATATATTGCCATGCAACGTTCCACCATTCCATTCATATGACACACATTACTTTTGTCATATTGCTTTTTGCATGAACATGTAGTTGACATTGTATTTGTGGCAAAGCCACCGTTCATAATTCTTTCATACATGTCACTCTTGATTCATTGCATATCCCGGTACACCGCCGGAGGCATTCATATAGAGTCATACTTTGTTCTAAGTATCGAGTTGTAATTGTTGAGTTGTAAATCCATGAAAGTGTGATGATCATCATTATTAGAGCATTGTCCCAGTGAGGAAAGGATGATGGAGACTATGATTCCCCCATAAGTCGGGATGAGACTCCGGACAAAAAAAAGATTGACCATAAAAAACAAGGGAGAAAAGGCCCAAAAAATGAGAGAAAAAGAGAGAAGGGACAATGCTACTATCCTTTTTCCACACTTGTGCTTCAAAATAGCACCATGATGTTCATGATAGAGAGTCTCATATGTTGTCACTTTCATTTACTAGTGGGAATCTTTCATTATAGAACTTGGCTTGTATATTCCAATGATGGGCTTCCTCAAAAGTGCCCTAGGTCTTCGTGAGCAAGCAAGTTGGATGCACACCCACTTAGTTTCTTTAGTTGAGCTTTCATATATTTATAGCTCTAGTGCATCCGTTGCATGGCAATCCCTACTCACTCACATTGATATCTATTAATGGGTATCTCCATAGCCCGTTGATACGCCTAGTTGATGTGAGACTATATTCTCCTTTTTTGTCTTCTCCACAACCACCATTCTATTCCACCTATAGTGCTACGTCCATGGCTCACGCTCATGTATTGCGTGAAAGTTGAAAAAGTTTGAGATTACTAAAGTATGAAACAATTGCTTGGCTCGTCATCGGGGTTGTGCATGATTAAATACTTTGTGTGATGAAGATAGAGCAATAGCCAGACTATATGGTTTTGTAGGGATACCTTTCTTTGGCCATGCTATTTTGAGAAGACACTAGAACACTGAGTATTTATGCTAAAATAGTGTATTAGTTTTGCATTTAGTTGGTTTGGCCCTCCCCAAGCTAGTTTATCAATCCTTCCCCTTGGCCACCCTTATTCAGTTTTTCTAGCTCTGCCGCTGCCCGCCAGCTCCTTATTTGTTCTCTCTGACAACCACGCTTCTTATATGCAATTCTCTTATTAATGCAAATCCATACACACCACCATATAACAAAAACTCATCATCAATTCAACAATTTGATGATACAAATAAAAGACAATTCAACAATTTATTGCATGGCAAAAAAAATCAACAATTTATTATATGCCAAAATAAAATTCAACAATTCATACATAGATAAACAATACAAAAATGAATGAAACACCTCCATTGTTGCCCTCGTTGATCCTCTTCTTCGTGCCGATCAACCACTTCTTGCCTTCATCATCCAAGATGTTAGTGTCCTGCAACATGATCCTCAGTTCCTTCGTGTCTCTCACAAGCCTCTCTCTCTCTCTCTCTCTCAATTCCTTGCAACGTCGTCGCCTTTTCAACCTCCCATTTTGCATACTTCTCTTACTCCACCAATTCTATTTTCTCCCTCTCCATGTTCAACCTTTCCCAATCGAACTGCATCTTCCCCCTTTGCACATTTATGAAGATCTTGTACCTCTCCTCCTCCTTCACCTCTTTGCAGAAAAATACATGTCCATGTGGCACACATTTGCTTGCCACGCCATCATGTGCGACCCGCTCCTTCTCCCACTTGTTTCCTATCACATACCAGTTCCTCTTTGGCACGATGGCTTGTATGTCCCCCACTCCACTATGCTCTTCTTCGTCATAAAATCCAATTGATTGAATGGAGCTAGACTCATCATGTTTCTTCATCTTCTTGGTGTCATTTTGGAGGGCCTCAAGGATGGTTTGCCACTTTGATTTCCCACTAGACCAAAGATGGCGCGCGTTGCTGCGCCCATCTATTTTTACAATAGAATGGCAATAATTTTCGAAAGGAGTGAATACGACCTCTTAATAATCTAAGAGTATGCAAAATGATATTTGTTGTGAAAATATATTTGTAGATAAATAAAGAAAGAATTTAGCACTATGCAGAATGACATCAGCGAACAATTTAAGAAATATGGTATCTTAATATAAACTTACATTTGAGAAAATACATTAACAAACCAAAAAATAGACCTTAACAAACTCCTTAGAAGTGAACTAATACTGCACATGAACAGTCATTCCACAAGACTGCTTATTGTATTTTTAGCAAATTCTGATGAATGTTTGGTTTAATCAATTTCTCAACCTTGGCTGTGTAAAATAGGGGTAGGTGAGTAAATATAAGAACATGGCATATCATCACAAACTCTTAATGCAGGCACTGAATCTAGGATTTGATCAATGCGCCATTGGTAGCTACGGAACAAAGGAACAGAGGTTAAACTAAGATTTCTTCCGAAATAGAATACCAAAACTGGATAACAGTAACTTATTTTCGACTATGTCCTACGCAGTAGCAACATACAGAGCATAATAATCTACAAAAACTATGCCATCTTGTGGAAAGTAGTAAATCAAAAAAGCTTAGCTCACATCAGAACCTTTTAACTATAAGCCTACACCTCATATCAACACCAACATCTCATGCACCGTCCTCCCAGAATTTACTTGTATGGATTGCTAAAGCTGAACTAATATTTTTGGAACCAAATCCAGTAATGGAGAATTAGATGGACTTATACTACTTTATTTCTGCAATACATATATTTTAATTGTTGCAGTGGCCTTCAATTCCAGCTCCAGGTTATTCCAAATGGCTTCATCCATGAAAGAACATGGCTTAGACTCCGTTCGGAAGTCCTCCAGCTTCTCTAAATCCCCAACTCCGTCTCCTCACTCATGTATGCATCTTCTTACAGGAATCTCGTTCCGTTCGGTATGCTACCTGTGATTTCTGTAGGCTTCGTTCCTACAACACATATAATTATTATGAATCAGTAAATTATATATGTTGCTTAAAATTTATCCTCTGCAGCAACACTCCACAGTAGCATTGTTTGAGATTCAGAATTATAAACACAGCCAGTAGCATGAAATTTTATAAATCATGAGCACACATATGTACATTGATAATAACGTGAGACATGTGAGTACATGTATATAGTATACTAACCTGGTAATCGTGAGCTTTATTAGAAAAATTTCCCTAAGCGACCAAGTAGAACCAGTTCCACTACCTAATATGTGTCAGAGGAAAAGGTTTGGAAATCGGCTTGAGGATTCCCCGAGCCAGCCCAATGTTCTGCGGCGAATTACGAACCAACAAAAAGAAGTATCATCAACCAAAAAGGATCTGACCTAGTAGTACCTGGATAGAAGATGTGAGGAAGGAAAGACGATAAAGCTGCAGTGGAAACATGGCAAGAAGCATGCATGACTAACGGAGGAGAGGAGCGGTGGAGATTATATACACTGCCCGTCGAATAAATGGAGAAGATGAATAGATGAATCAGCACTGTAACTGATATGCGATAACCAATCGTTAATAAGTGGCGTACATCGATTGCCATTAATTAAGGCCTCCAGAAACATCCTCAATCACCGGTGGTTTCTTTCCTTCGGTTTGGGCGAGTTGGCTGCGTTTTCCATCTCAGGCCGTAGGCCCAAACAATAGAAAAGCTCCGAATTTGTTCTGGGAGCAGCAGCCCAATCGTGTAGCGCTCTGTTTTGGCGAGCGAAGCCTATGCGGATTGAAAACACATCGAACAGCCACAAACAGTCAGAAGTGCAGATCAGACGATCAAAAATACAAGTGGCGTGAGAGGGCTCAAAAGGTGCACAGTTATAATGTATCTAAATGATTACTTTGATTAGTATGCTTGAAGTATTATTACTTTTATGTCAATATGAACTTTTGTCTTGAATCTTTCGGATCTGAATATTCATACCACAATTAAGAAGATTTACATTGAAATTATGCCAAAGTATCACTCCGCATCAAAAATTCTTTTTTATCATTTACCTACTCGAGGACGAGCAGGAATTAAGCTTGGGGATGCTTGATACGTCTCCAACGTATCTATAATTTTTGATTACTCCATGCTACTTTATCTACTGTTTTAGGCAATATTAGGCTTTATTATCCACTTTTATATTATTTTTGGGACTAACCAATTAACCGGAGGCCCAGCCCAGATTTGCTGTTTTATGCCTATTTTAGTGTTTCGAGGAAAAAGAATATCAGACGGAGTCAAAACGGAACGAAATCAACTAGAGAAGTTAATTTTGGAAGGAAACCCACCTGATAGACTTGGAATGCGCGTCAGGGGAGTCCCGGGCTGCCCACAAGGGTGGGGGGCGCGCCCCCCTGCCTCGTGAGCACCCCGGAGGTCCACTGACGTACCCCTTGCACCCATATATACCTACATATCGAAAAACTTCCAGAGCAGAAGATAGATCAGAAGTTCCGCCACCGCAAGCCTCTATAGCCACCAAAAACCTCTCGGGAGCCTGTTCCGACACCCTACCGGAGGGGGATCCCACCACCGGTGGCCATCTTCATCATCCCGATGCTATCCATGACGAGGAGGGAGTAGTTCACCCTCGAGGCTGAGGGTATGTACTAGTAGCTATGTATTTGATCTCTCTCTCTCGTGTTCTGTCTCGTGTTTCCTCTATGGCACGATCTTGATGTATCCCGAGCTCTGCTATTGTAGTTGGATCTTATGATGTTTCTCCCCCTCTACTCTCTTGTGATGAATTGAGTTTCCCCTTTGAAGTTATCTTATCTGATTGAGTCTTCTATGAGAACACTTGATGCATGTCTTGCCGTGATTATCTGTGGTGACAATGGGATATCATGTGCCACTTGATGTATGTTTTGGTGATCAACTTGCGGGTTTCGTGACATTGGGAACCTATGCATAGGGGTTGGCACATGTTCTTGACTCTCCGGTATAAACTTTGGGGCACTCTTTGAAGTACTTTTGTGTTGGTTGGATGAATCTGAGATTGTGTGATGCATATCGTATAACCATGCCCACAGATACTTGAGGTGACAATGGAGTATCTAGGTGACATTAGGGTTTTGGTTGATTTGTGTCTTAAGGTGTTATTCTAGTACGAACTCTTTTATAGATTGATCCGAAAGAATAACTTTGAGGTGGTTTCGTACCCTACCATAATCTCTATGTTTGTTCTCCGCTATTAGTGGCTTTGGAGTGACTCTTTGTTGCATGTTGAGGGCTTGTTATATGATCTATCTATGTTATTATTGTTGAGAGAACTTGAACTAGTGAAAGTATGAACCCTAGGCCTTGTTTCCTATCATTGCAATACCGTTTACGCTCACTTTTATCGCTCGCTACCTTGCTGTTTTTATTATTTCAGATTACACAAACCTATATCTACTATCTATTTTGCACTTGTATCACCATCTCTTCGCCTAACTAGTGCACCTATACAATTTACCATTGTATTGGGTGTGTTGGGGACACAAGAGACTCTTTGTTATTTGGTTGCAGGGTTGTTTGAGATAGACCATCTTCATCCTACGCCTCCTACGGATTGATAAACCTTAGGTCATCCACTTGAGGGAAATTTGCTACTGTCCTACAAACCTGTGCACTTGTAGGCCCAACAACGTCTACAAGAAGAAGGTTGTGTAGTAGACATCAGGGCCTTGTTCTTCTCCTCAGCTAGAATACTTCTGGTGTTCCTCTTGGGTTTAGGCTTTTGAGCTGGAGCAGTAGCTTTGGGAGCAGCTTTGGGCTTAGATGGAGCAGCCCCTGATCTGATTGCATCTCCCATGAGCTTCTGAGCTTTGGGTGCTGGAGCAGCATCCTCTTCCTCTTCATCTTCTTCTTCAAAATCTCTCCTCATGGAGGGCTTGCCAAGAACTTTGGCAGTAGTTGTTCTTGCCCTCTTCTTTTTTGTCTTCACCAGCTTCTTCTTCTTCAGATTCAATGGTGAACTTCATAGTTTCACGTGTGGCAACCTTCCTGGGTTTGGATGTAGGCACTCTCCTGGCAGGTTCCTTCTTGTTCATGCCTGGCTTTGTGGTAGCAGCACTGCCATAATCCTTCTTCATCACTTTCTTCTTTGAGGTGGCCTCATCCTCAACAGCAACATAATCCTCATCTTCTAAATCTAAGGTTTTCTTCTTCCTTGTCCTGGTGGCTGCCTTTGGCAAGTTACTGGGTGTGCTCATGCTGCCCTCATCATAGATGCTTGAGGGACTAGTGCCCTCACTCAATTGAGCTTGCTCTTCGGACTTGTTCTGGCTATCACTTTGATCAGACATCTCTGCAAACTCACTAACAGCAGACCCTGTGAATAGATATAGATGAGGTAGAGTGGATGAGCATCACAAAGTACAGAGGTTTTGCAAAACAATTGAGTCAAAAACTTAGTTTTAGTTCTCCACTCAAAGCATTTCGGAGCTACCGATTTGTAAACTCGATGATACCGAAGCAGCTTTTGGAACCTAAACTAGTGAGCTCGGACAGACCGAGTCATAGTTCGGTGGCACCGAGACTGCTAGGGTTTCACAAAGAATCGAAATCGGTCACATTGATTTGCAATTCTCGGTCAGACCGAAAATCCCATGTGTAATGGCCTAAGCCAAATTGGTGAGACCAATTTCAACAATTCAGTCGGTCCGAGATGAGTTCGGCGGAAACCTAACCCTAAATTTTCAAATCAAATCTAATCTACATGATGTTTTCGCTGGACGGGATGATTTCATATGTGGCAAGAATCATGGCAAAGCAATGTGCTACGAATTAGAGTAAATGAATAGCACAAAGTATCAAGTTCATACCCTAACTCGGCGGTGAACTTGCTACGACGGCAACGGCGGGGCAGATTGCCGTTGACGGCGGCAAAGACCAGCGGCGGGAGGTCGCTGGCAGCGAGAAGACGATCCGAAGACCCGAGGCAGAGCAGGTTATGCGCGGGTGAAGAGTTTCAGAAAATTTTCCAAAATTTGACCCATCAGTATATATAACCTGACCCTGTCGGTGTGACCGAGTGGAACAACTCGGTGGCACCGAGATGCAAAACTGCGAGCAGTTACTGCAACTCGGTGTGACCGAAAGGTTCTAATCGGTTGCATCGAGATTGAAAACCTAGATCAACTTAGTGATCTCGGTATGACCAAAAAGGTTGAATCGGTCAGACCGAAATGCACAAAGAGGTTTTGGAAGTTTAATTCTATGACAAATCGGGGACTCCGAGTGCTCCTCACACAGAGTGGTTCGAATCTGACTTGATCAAACTTTGTGATGTAGCATGAATATAGTTTGAGACAAGAAAAGCATAGATAGATAGAGAAGGTTCTTAGGCATTCTTGTCCATCCACTTGGCAAAAGGAAAGAAACCAAACAATCAAAACAATAAGTGGATGTCCTTGAATGAGTAAAATATGCAATCAACATGCTCACACAATAAAATGGCAAATGAAATATGTGGCAAAGCATGCACAACCAATTCTAGCATCTATCAAACAATTGGCGATTACTAGGTCATCTATATATGAGTATATTGACTTAGGAGTCAAATGAGAACATTTGATCATAGGTCATACTCATCGTTTAAGCACAAGTGGGGTTACCACTTTTACATAAAGCATTGTTGTGTTCACACCATTAGAGTTGCTTTAGCTCAATTCTTAGAGTAAAGCTCCCCCTAGATGTGAGATCCCCCCTAAGAGGGATGAACTAACCTTGGGTTTTGTCGATGATGACTTCATGTAGGTGTTGAAGATGTGGATGCTCAATGTTGATGTAGATCATTCGGAGCGATCCATTGGAGTGAGTTGCACTTTCAATACCTACACGGGTTAGTCCCACAAGGAACAAACAAGGATATCCATAGACATAGAGTGATGCACACACAAGATGATGTCCATGAAAGCATTAGGTTACCTTGTCCCTTGTCTTACCAACAAGAGGGTTTGTGACTCATTGAACTAGTGCAAGATGTGGAAGTTGATTGCACTTGTCCTTGCCAAAATGATATGAGTGAAGTATGCTGGCGGAGTCACCCTCAAGAACTCTCTAGTTCTTCTTCTTTGGGATCCACATCATCTTGATGGGAATCCTTGGAGTTGTAGTCGTACTTGATGAAGTAGAAGTTGATGTAGTCTTGGTAACCCACTTGACCAAGGCCTGAGGAGCTTCTTCAAATGCATCAATCTCCTCTTGAAGCTTGTCCTTGCCTTTTTGCTTGTGGTCTTGTGGTGGAAGATCATCTTGAGCTTGTGTTCCTTTGAAACAAGTAGGATCATACTTCTCTTGTTGAGGAACAAACTTCGTCTTGGGGTATTGATCTTCTTCCTACTCAACTCCATTGGCATTGAACTTTCGTTCAAAACCAACACCTTGATTCTTCCGGTGCCTTCCTTGCTTGCGTACAATCTCCTTGAATTGCTTACTTCCGGCAAGGCTCTTGTAAACACCTTTCTCTATAATTCCCTGCAATAAGCTAGTTTCTTGCTCAAGTGTAACTTGGTTAAGAGAATCATTAGTGGAATCAAGAGAACTGCCAGAAGCAACAACATTGAATTTAGCATGATTGTTGTTACTACTAGATGAAGAATCTTTCTTGTTCTTGTTACTAGATTTGACTTGTGGCATGTAAGTAGATAAGAGTAAATGCTTGACAATGTAAGAAGAACTTTTCTTGCGAAGATCATCATTGATTGCCTTTAAAAACTCATGCTCTTGCTCAAGGTTGAGCTTTTCAAAGCGTAACTTCTCATGAGTCTTTAAAAGTTCTCGATGATCTTCCAAGATAGTTTCATGAGCTAACTTAAGAGTGTTAGTTCTTTAGTTAGGTGCTCAATCTTCTCCTTATCATTGTCATTCGTTTTATCTTGATTAGTATGATTAATTGACATTTCATCATAGTATTCATCACTAGTGTTGTCATTAACTAAATCATCATCACCTAACAAGTCATCTTCATCACTATTGAAATCAACATACTCGGGGTGTGATACCTTTGGGACTTTAGCCATGAAGCATCTTCCAATTCCTTCATTTGGTGAGTCAAATATGTCGTAGGAGTTGGTTGACACAAGTGCTAGACCGGCAACACCTTCATCTTGAGTATATTCGGAGTCGGAGTGATAGCTTCTCTCAGAGTGATTGTCGGAGTCAGAGCCGGATACCCGTTCACCAACATGAGCTTGATGTCTTCGTTTTGTGTAGCTCCTTGATGACTTATCCTTTCTTTCCGAATCCTTGCTTCTCCGAGATGTTCTTCGTTCATAACGATCATCTCTATTACTTCTTTCTCTTGATGGTGATTCTTCTCTTCTACTCCTTCTTTTTGGAGAATCTTCTCTTCTTTTGTAGGGAGTCGTACACTCATTGGAATAGTGTCCGGGTCTTCCACAATTATAGCAATTACACTCACGACTAGAAGATCTTTTGTCATTGTAGGACCTTGACTTGGAACTTCTTTCCTTGCTTCTACTCTTGTAGAACTTGTTGAAGTTCTTCACCATTAGGCTCAATTCTTCATTGAAGGTTTGTTTCTCACTTGAAGATGTGGGAGCTTCACATGAGGCTTTGTAAGCACCACTTAACTTATTCTGGAGCTCTTCCTTATCCTTGAGTGACATCTCATGAGCAATAATTCTTCCAATGACTTCCGTTGGCTTGAGATCTTTGTAATTGGGCATCATTTGGATCAATGTGCACATGGTATCATATTTCCATCCAAGGCTCTTAAGATCTTCTTGATGATGAATTTATCGGTCATCTCTTCACTTCCTAAGACGACAATCTCATTTGTGATGAGAGCAAGCCTAGAGTACATTTCAGCGACGCCTTCATCATCCTTCATTTTGAACTTGTCAAGTTGACTTTGAAGCACATCCAATTTGGATTACTTGACGGAGTCGGTACCTTCGTGCATATCAATCAAAGTATCCTAAATTTCCTTTGCATTCTCAAGACGGCTGATTGTTGAATTCTTCGAGGCACAATCCGTTGAAGAGAATATCACAAGCTTGAGCATTGTATTGCAGCATCTTCAAATCTTCCGCGGTAGCTTCGCGGTTCGGTTCTCTCCCATCAAATAATTCACCTTGCAAGCCAATACACACAATAGCCCAAATGGCGGGGTTATGTCCAATAATATGCATTTTCATCTTATGCTTCCAACTAGCAAAATTTGTACCATCAAAGTAAGGACCTTTATGGTGGTAATTTCCCTTGCTAGACGCCATACTCTCCTAGGTTGTGAAACCAAGGCTATGATCACCAAAAGCTATGGAAATCAAGGCAAATGGAGACCAAAGCTCTGATACCACTTGTAGGATCGAAAGTATGTCTAGACGGGTGGTGATTAGACTACTTGACCAAATAAAAATCTAGCCTTTTCCCAATTTTAGTTCTTGGTAGATTTTAGCAACTTAGCACAAGTCAAGCAATCAACCTACATATGCAATTCTAAGAGTATAGCAGCGGAATATAAAACAATTGCATATGAAGGTAAAAGGGAGGAGTTTGAGGAAGCAAACGCAATGTTGAACGGAGATTTTTTATCCGTGGTTCCGATAGGTGGTGCTATCGTACATCCACGTTGATGGAGACTTCAACCCACGAAGGGTAACGGTTGCGCGAGTCCACGGAGGGCTCCACCCCCGAAGGGTCCATGAAGAAGCAACCTTGTCTATCCCACCATGGCCGTCGCTCATGAAGGACTTGCATCACTCGGGTAGATCTTCACGAAGTAGGCGATCTCCTTTCCCTTACAAACTCCTTGGTTCAACTCCACAATCTTGACGGAGGCTCCCAAGTGACACCTAGCCAATCTAGGAGACACCACTCTCCAAGAAGTAACAGATGGTGTGTTGATGATGAACTCCCTGCTCTTGTGCTTCAAATGATAGTCTCCCCAACACTCAACTCTCTCTCACAGGATTTGGATTTGGTGGAAAGAAGATTTGAGTGGAAAGCAACTCGGGGAAGGCTAGAGATCAAGATTTATGTGGTAGGAATGGAATATCTTGACCTCCACACAAGTGTAGGTGGTTCTCTCTCAGAAAATGTATGTTGGAAGTGTAGGCATGTTCTGATGGCTCTCTCCACGAATGAAGAGTGGGTGGAGGGGTATATATAGCCTCCACACAAAATCTAACCATTACACACAACTTACCAAACTCGGTGGGACCGAATCGTGAAACCGGTCAGACCGATTTAGTTCATAATGTGACCGTTAGGCATTTCGGTGGGACCGATACGTCAACTCGGTGGGACCGATGTTGTTAGGTCAGGGCATAACGTAATCTCGGTGAGACCGATTACACAAACTCGGTGAGACCGATTTTGTTAATAGACAAACAGAGAGTTGGTCAGGCAAACTCGGTGGGACTGATTCGCTCATCTCGGTTGGACCGAAACGTTATGAAAGGGAAACACAGAGTTTGCATTGCAATGTGGTGGGACCAATCGCTCATCTCGGTTTGACTGAAACGTTACAAAGGGAAACAGAGAGATTACAATCCCATCTCGGTGAGACCGAGATCCCTATCGGTGAGACCGAAAAGACTAGGGTTTCTGGCAGTGGCTATGTCAACTGAACTCGGTGGCGCCGGATAGAAAGTTTCGGTGGGGCCGAGTTTGACTTTTGGTTTGGGACAATGTGGATGTGAGAAAGTAGTACATGGTTTTTGGAGCATATAACTAAGCACTTTGAGCAAGAAACTTATTAAGCAACACCTCACCCCCTCTTGATAGTATTGGCTTTTCCAATGGACTTAATATGATCTTGGATCACTAAAATAAAAAATGTAGAGTCTTGTGCTCTGATCTTGAGCCAATCCTTTTGTCCTTAGCATTTTGAGGGGTCCACGTTTCTCATCCATGCCATGAAAAACATTGAGCTTTCCTGAAATATTTATCTTGAAATTGTTGGGGAACGTTGCATAAAATAATTTTTTTTCTATGTTCACCAAGATCAATCTATGAGTTCATCTAGCAACAAGAGAGGAGTGCATCTACATACCACTTGTAGATCGCGTGCGGAAGCGTTCAAGAGAACGGGGTTGAGGTAGTCGTTCTCGTCGTGATCCTATCACCGGAGATCCTAGCGCCGAACGGACGGCACCTCCGTATTCAACACACGTATGGTCGGCATGACGTCTCCACCGTCTTGATCCAGCAAGGGGAAAGGAGAGGTTGATGAAGATCCAGCAGCACAACGGCGTGGTGGTGGATGCAGCAGGGCTCCGGCAGGGCTTCGCCAAGCAACTACGGGAGGAGGATGAGGTGTAGCAGGGGGAGGGAGGCGCCAAGACTTAGGTGAGGCTGCCCTTCCTCCCCCCTCCTTTATATAGGCCACCTGGGGGGGGGCAGCCCTGGAGATCAGATCTCCAAGGGGGGCGGCGGCCAGGGGGGTGGAGTGCCCCCCAAGGCAAGTGGGGTGTGCCCCCACCCTAGGGTTTTCAACCCTAGGCGCAGGGGGCCCAAGGGGGGGGCGCACCAGCTGACTAGGGGCTGGTTCCCCTCCCACTTCAGCCCACGGGGCCCTCTGGGATAGGTGGCCCCACCCGGTGGACCCCCGGGACCCTTCCGGTTGTCCCGGTACAATACCGGATGACCCCGAAACTTTCCCGATGGCCGAAACTGCACTTCCTATATATAATCCTTTACCTCCGTACCATTCCGAAACTCCTCGTGACGTCCGGGATCTCATCCGGGACTCCGAACAACTTTCGGTTTGCTGCATACTCATATTCATACAACCCTAGCGTCACCGAACCTTAAGTGTGTAGACCCTACGGGTTCGGGAGACATGCAGACATGACCGAGACGGCTCTCCGGTCAATAACCAACAACGGGATCTGGATACCCATGTTGGCTCCCACATACTCCTCGATGATCTCATCGGATGAACCACGATGTCGAGGATTCAAGCAACCCCGTATACTATTCCCTTTGTCAGACGGTATGTTACTTGCCCGAGATTCGATCGTTGGTATCCCAATACCTCGTTCAATCTTGTTGCCGGCAAGTCACTTTACTCGTACCGTAATGCATGATCCCGTGACCAGACACTTGGTCACCTTGAGCTCATTATGATGATGCACTACCGAGTGGGCCCAGTGATACCTCTCCGTTATACGGAGTGACAAATCCCAGTCTCGATCCGTGTCAACCCAACAGACACTTTCGGAGATACCTGTAGTGCACCTTTATAGTCACCCAGTTACATTGTGACGTTTGGTACACCCAAAGCACTCCTACGGTATCCGGGAGTTACACGATCTCATGGTCTAAGGAAGAGATACTTGACATAGGAAAAGCTCTAGCAAAACGAACTACACGATCTTGTGCTATGCTTAGGATTGGGTCTTGTCCATCACATCATTCTCCTAATGATGTGATCCCGTTATCAACGACATCCAATGTCCATAGTCAGGAAACCATGACTATCTGTTGATCAACGAGCTAGTCAACTAGAGGCTCACTAGGGACATGTCGTGGTCTAAGTATTCACACATGTATTACGATTTCCGGATAATACAATTATAGCATGAATAAAAGACAACTATCATGAACAAAGAAATATAATAATAATCCTTTTATTATTGCCTCTAGGTCATATTTCCAACAGTCTCCCACTTGCACTAGAGTCAATAATATAGTTTCATTGTGATGAATCGAACACCCATAGAGTTCTGGTGTTGATCATGTTTTGCTCGCGGAAGAGGTTTAGTCAATGGATCTGCGACATTCAGATCCGTATGTACTTTGCAAATATCTATGTCTCCATCTTGAACATTTTCACGGATGGAGTTGAAACGATGCTTGATGTGCCTGGTCTTCTTGTGAAACCTAGGCTCCTTGGCAAGGGCAATAGCTCCAGTGTTGTCACAGAAGAGAGTGATTGGCCCCGACGCATTGGGTATGACTCCTAGGTCGGTGATGAACTCCTTCATCCATATTGCTTCATGCGCTGCCTCCGAGGCTGCCATGTACTCCGCTTCACATGTAGATCCCGCCACGATGCTCTGCTTGCAACTACACCAGCTTACTGCTCCACGATTCAACATATACACGTATCCGGTTTGTGACTTAGAGTCATCCAGATCTGTGTCGAAGATAGCGTCGACGTAACCCTTTACGACGAGCTCTTCGTCACCTCCATAAACGAGAAACATGTCCTTTGTCCTTTTCAGGTGCTTTAGGATATTCTTGACCATTGTCCAGTGTTCCTTGCCAGGATTACTTTGGTACCTACCTACCAAGCTTACGGCAAGGTTTACATCTGGTCTGGTACATAGCATGGCATACATAATAGATCCTATGGCTGAGGCATAGGGGATGACACTCATCTCTTCTTTATCTTTTGCCGTGGTCGGGCATTGAGCCGAGCTCAATCTCACACCCTGCAATACAGGCAAGAACCCTTTCTTGGACTGATCCATTTTGAACTTCTTCAAAATCTTATCAAGGTATGTGCTTTGTGAAAGACCTATGAGGCGTCTCGATCTATCCCTATAGATTTTGATGCCTAATATGTAAGCAGCTTCTTCAAGGTCCTTCATTGAAAAACACTTATTCAAGTAGGCCTTAATGCTGTCCAAGAATTCTATATCATTTCCCATCAAAAGTATGTCATCTACATATAATATGAGAAATGCTACAGAGCTCCCACTCACTTTCTTGTAAACGCAGGCTGCTCCATAAGTATGCATAAACCCAAACACAAACCTTCCGGCTGCATCATATACAGCTCTTCCTTAAGATAACCGTTAAGGAATGCCGTTTTGACGTCCATCTGCCACATCTCATAATCATAGTATGCGGCAATTGCTAACATGATTCGGACGGACTTAAGCTTTGCTACGGGAGAGAAAGTCTCATCGTAGTCAACCCATTGAACTTGTCAATAACCCTTAGCAACAAGTCGAGCTTTATAGATGGTGACATTACCATCCGTGTCCGTCTTCTTCTTAAAGATCCATGTGTTTTCTATCGCTCGCCGATCATCGGGTAAGTCAGTCAAAGTCCATACTTTGTTTTCATACATGGATTCTATCTTGGACTGCATGGCTTCTAGCCATTTGTTGGAATCTGGGCCCACCATCGCTTCTTCATAGTTCGAAGGTTCACCGTTGTCTAACAACATGATTTCCAGGACAGGGTTGCCATACCACTCTGGTGTGGAACGTGTCCTTGTGGACCTACAAAGTTCAGTAGCAACTTGATCCGAAGTACCTTGATCATCATCATTAATTTCCTCTCCAGTCGGTGTAGGCACCACATGAACATTTTCCTGAGCTACACTACTTTCCGGTTCAAGAGGTAGTACTTCATCGAGTTCTACTTTCCTCCCACTTACTCCTTTTGAGAGAAACTCTTTTTCCAGAAAGGATCCGTTCTTGGCAACAAAGATCTTGCCCTTGGATCTAAGGTAGAAGGTATACCCAATGGTTTCCTTAGGGTATCCTATGAAGACGTATTTTTCCGACTTGGGTTCGAGCTTTTCAGGTTGAAGTTTCTTGACATAAGCATCGCATCCCCAAACTTTTAGAAACGACAGCTTAGGTTTCTTCCCAAACCATAATTCATACGGTGTCGTCTCAACGGATTTAGACGGTGCCCTATTTAAAGTGAATGTAGCTGTCTCTAGAGCGTATCCCCAAAATGATAGCGGTAAATCGGTAAGAGACATCATAGATCGCACCATATCCAATAGAGTGCGATTACGATGTTCGGACACACCATTACGCTGAGGTGTTCCAGGCGGTGTTAGTTGTGAAACGATTCCACATTTCCTTAAGTGCGTACCAAATTCGTGACTTAAATATTCTCCTCCACGATCCGATCGTAAGAATTTTATCTTTCGGTCACGTTGATTCTCTACTTCATTCTGAAATTCCTTGAACTTTTCAAAGGTCTCATACTTGTGTTTCATCAAGTAGACATACCCATATCTACTTAAGTCATCAGTGCGAGTTAGAACATAACGATATCCTCCGCGAGCCTCAATGCTCATTGGACCACACACATCAGCATGTATGATTTCCAATAAGTTGGTTGCTCGCTTCATTGTTCCGGAGAACGGAGTCTTGGTCATTTTGCCTATGAGGCATGGTTCGCATGTGTCAAATGATTCATAATCGAGAGACTCTAAAAGTCCATCAGCATGTAGCTTCTTCATGCGCTTGACACCAATGTGACCAAGGCAGCAGTGCCACAAGTATGTGGGACTATCGTTATCAACTTTACATCTTTTGGTATTCACACTATGAATATGTGTAACATTACGTTCGAGATTCATTAAGAATAAACCATTGACCATCGGGGCATGACCATAAAACATATCTCTCCTATAAATAGAACAACCATTATTCTTGGATTTAAATGAGTAGCCATCTCGTATTAAATGAGATCCAGATACAATGTTCATGCTCAAACTTGGCACTAAATAACAATTATTAAGGTTCATAACTAATCCCGTGGGTAAATGTAGAGGTAGCGTGCCGACGGCGATCACATCGACCTTGGAACCATTCCCGACGCGCATCGTCACCTCGTCCTTCGCCAGTCTCCGCTTATTCCGCAGCTCCTGCTGTGAGTTACAAATGTGAGCAACGGCACCGGTATCAAATACCCAGGAGTTACTACGAGTACTGGTAATGTACACATCAATTACATGTATATCACATATACCTTTAGTGTTGCCGGCCTTCTTGTCCGTTAAGTATTTGCGGTAGTTCCACTTCCAGTGACCCTTTCCTTTGCAATAAAAGCACTCAGTCTCAGGCTTGGGTCCATTCTTTGACTTCTTTCCGGCAACTGGCTTGCCGGGCGCGGCAACATCTTTGTCGTCCTTCTTGAAGTTCTTCTTACCCTTGCCCTTCTTGAACTTAGTGGTTTTATTGACCATCAACACTTGATGTTCTTTGTTGATTTCAACCTCTGCTGACTTCAGCATTGAGTATACTTCAGGAATGGTCTTTACCATCCCCTGCATATTGTAGTTCATCACAAAGCTCTTGTAGCTCGGTGGGAGCGACTGAAGGATTCTGTCAATGACCGCCTCGTCCAGGAGGTTAATATCCAGCTGGGACAGGCGGTTGTGCAACCCAGACATTTTGAGTATGTGCTCACTGACAGAACTGTTTTCCTCCAACTTACAACTATAGAACTTGTCGGAGACTTCATATCTCTTGACCCGGGCATGAGCTTGAAAAACCATTTTCAGCTCCTCGAACATCTCATATGCTCCGTGTTGCTCAAAACGGTTTTGCAGCCCCGGTTCTAAGCTGTAAAGCATGCCACACTGAACGAGGGAGTAATCATCAGCACGTGACTGCCAAGTGTTCATAACTTCTTGGTTCTCTAGGATGGGTGCTTCACCTAGCGGTCCTTCTAGGACATATGCTTTCTTGGCTGCTATGAGGATGATCCTCAGGTTCTGGACCCAGTCCGAATAGTTGCTGCCATCATCTTTCAGCTTGGTTTTCTCTAGGAACGCGTTGAAGTTCATGTTGACATGAGCGTTGGCCATTTGATCTACAAGACATATTTTGCAAAGATTTTAGACTAAGTTCATGATAATTAAGTTCATCTAATCAAATTATTTAATAAACTCCCACTCAGATTTGACATCCCTCTAGTCATCTAAGTGTTACATGATCCGAGTCGACTAGGCCGTGTCCGATCATCACGTGAGACGGACTAGTCATCATCGGTGAACATCTCCATGTTGATCGTATCTTCCATACGACTCATGTTCGACCTTTAGGTCTCTGTGTTCCGAGACCATGTCTGTACATGCTAGGCTCGTCAAGTTAACCCTAAGTGTTTTGCATGTGTAAAACTGTCTTACACCCATTGTATGTGAACGTAAGGATCTATCACACCCGATCATCACGTGGTGCTTCGAAACGACGAACTTTAGCAACGACGCACAGTTAGGGGGAACACTTTCTTGAAATTATCATAAGGGATCATCTTATTTACTACCGCCATTCTAAGTAAACAAGATGCATAAAACATAATAAACATCACATGCAATTATATAAAGTAGTGACATGATATGGCCAATATCATATAGCTCCTTTGATCTCCATCTTCGGGGCTCCATGATCATCTTCGTCACCGGCATGACACCATGATCTCCATCATCATGATCTCCATCATCGTGCCTCCATGAAGTTGCTCGCCAACTATTACTTCTACTACTATAGCTAACGGTTTAGCAATAAAGTAAAGTAATTACATGGCGTTAAATCATTGACACATAGGTCATACAATAATTAAGACAACTCCTATGGCTCCTACCGGTTGTCATACTCATTGACATGCAAGTCGTGATTCCTATTACAAGAACATGATCTCATACATCACAATATATCATTCATCATTCATCACAACTTCTGGCCATATCACATCACATGAGAATTGCTGCAAAAACAAGTTAGACGTCCTCTAATTGTTGTTGCATCTTTTACGTGGATGCAATTGGGTTCTAGCAAGAACGTTTTCTTACCTACGAATAACCACAACGTGATTTTGTCAACTTCTATTTACGCTTCATAAGGACCCTTTTCATCGAATCCGCTCCAACTAAAGTAGGAGAGACAGACACCCGCTAGCCACCTTATGCAACTAGTGCATGTCAGTCGGAGGAACCTGTCTCACGTAAGCGTATGTGTAAGGTCGGTCCGGGCCGCTTCATCCCACAATACCGCTGAAGCAAGAAAAGACTAGTAGTGGCAAGCAAGTTGAAAAGATCTACGCCCACAACAGATTTGTGTTCTACTCGTGCAATAGAGAACTATGCATAGACCTAGCTCATGATGCCACTGTTGGGGAACGTTGCATAAAAAAAATTCTATGTTCACCAAGATCAATCTATGAGTTCATCTAGCAACGAGAGAGCAGTGCATCTACATACCACTTGTAGATCGCGTGCGGAAGCATTCAAGAGAACGGGGTTGAGGTAGTCATTCTCGTCGTGATCCTATCACCGGAGATCCTAGCGCCGAATGGACGGCACCTCCGCGTTCAACACACATACGGTCAGTGTGACGTATCCTCCGTCTTGATCCAGCAAGGGGGAAGGAGAGGTTGATGAAGATCCAGCAGCACGACGACATGGTGGTGGATGCAGCAGGGCTCCGGCAGGGCTTCACCAAGCAACAACGGGAGGATGATGAGGTGTAGCAGGGGGAGGGAGGCGCCAAGACTTAGGTGCGACTGCCCTCCCTCCCCCCTCCTTTATATAGGCCGCCTGGGGGGGGCGGCCCTTGAGATCAGATCTCCAAGGGGGGCAGCGGCCAGGGGGGTGGAGTGCCCCCCAAGGCAAGTGGGGTGCGCCCCCACCCTAGGGTTTTCAACCCTAGGCACAGGGGGCCCAAGGGGGGGGGGCACACCAGCTGACTAGGGGCTGGTTCCCCTCCCACTTCAGCCCACGGGGCCCTCCGGGATAGGTGGCCCCACCCGGTGGACCCCTGGGACCCTTCCGGTGGTCCCGGTACAATACCGGATGACCCCAAAACTTTCCCGATGGCCGAAACCGCACTTCCTATATATAATCCTTTACCTCCGTACCATTCCGAAACTCCTCGTGACGTCCGGGATCTCATCCGGGACTCCGAACAACTTTCGGTTTGCTGCATACTCATATTCATACAACCCTAGCATCACCGAACCTTAAGTGTGTAGACCCTACGGGTTCGGGAGACATGCAGACATGACCGAGACGGCTCTCCGGTCAATAACCAACAGCGGGATCTGGATACCCATGTTGGCTCCCACATACTCCTCGATGATCTCATCGGATGAACCACGATGTCGAGGATTCAAGAAACCCCGTATACTATTCCCTTTGTCAGACGGTATGTTACTTGCCCGAGATTTGATCGTTGGTATCCCAATACCTCGTTCAATCTTGTTGCCGGCAAGTCACTTTACTTGTACCGTAATGCATGATCCCGTGACCAGACACTTGGTCACCTTGAGCTCATTATGATGATGCACTACCGAGTGGGCCCAGTGATACCTCTCCGTTATACGGAGTGACAAATCCCAGTCTCGATCCGTGTCAACCCAACAGACACTTTCGGAGATACCTGTAGTGCACCTTTATAGTCACCCAGTTACATTGTGACGTTTGGTACACCCAAAGCACTCCTACGGTATCCGGGAGTTACACGATCTCATGGTCTAAGGAAGAGATACTTGACATAGGAAAAGCTCTAGCAAAACGAACTACACGATCTTGTGCTATGGTTAGGATTGGGTCTTGTCCATCACATCATTCTCCTAATGATGTGATCCCGTTATCAACGGCATCCAATGTCCATAGTCAGGAAACCATGACTATCTGTTGATCAACGAGCTAGTCAACTAGAGGCTCACTAGGGACATGTCGTGGTCTAAGTATTCACACGTGTATTACGATTTCCGGATAATACAATTATAGCATGAATAAAAGACAACTATCATGAACAAAGAAATATAATAATAATACTTTTATTATTGCCTCTAGGGCATATTTCCAACAGAAATAGCATTAGCTCAATGATCTATATGTTGTTAGGAATTACCAAAACCACCCAGGGATAGTTGCACTTTCAAGGTAACCTAGTGTTATTCGAAATTTCTCCGGTTTCATGTTATTCGGAATGAGTTTGTTAACAAGACTTGATCAACCTTGTTAGTGGACTCCTTTTGATGAGCATGAGATGGATGAAGTTAGAAGGCACAACCTTCTGTACCCTCCTTTTACTTTCTATTATTTAGATTAAATAAAAGAAAAATAGTATTTTCTGTCTGTTTTCTGAATTATCTATGCAATAAAAATACCCGAAAATAAAAGTTCTCCAAATGCCCTGCAAATTTAGTATGATTTTTTTTGGAATATTTGAGAATATTTGGCACTAAGAACACAACAGGGGGAGCTAGCACCTAGGCACGAGGGTCCAGGGCGCGCCCACCCCTACAGGGCGTGCCCCCGTGCCTCGTGGGCCCATGGTGGCCCCCCTCCACTTATTCCTGCACCCACACACTTCATCTTCCTCCTGAAAAAAATCACCATCCAGTTCTAGCTCATTTTGCTGCGATTTTCGATCTCCTTGCTCAAAGCTCCATTCACAAAACTGCTTTGGGAGATTGTTCTTTGGTTTGTGACTCCTCCAATGGTCCAATTAGTTTTTGTTCTAGTGATTTATTCATTGCAATTTTTTGCTACCTAGGTGACCCTGTTCTTGAGCTTGCATGTCAAATTTATATGGTCCCAAGTAATTCTAATGCATGATATAGCCTCTAGGCACTTGTGAGAGTAGTTGCTATCAGTTTTGTTGAGTTTGATTCACTTTTATTTTGAGTTACTAAAAGTTTCAGAAATTTTTAGAAAATGATTAAGAGATTTTTGAGGGGCTCTTCTAGCCAAGGCTCTAAGGATAACCAAGCTAAGGAGAATGAAAAGGCCAAGTATAATCTCCCCCGTGTGGCGGAAATACGGCCGTGTGAATGGCCTTGTGATGATTTCTTGAGAGCAGCCAGGATTTATGATGACTTTTATTCTTTGGCTGATAATGCGGGCCTCACCGACTTCCTCCACGACCAGGCTGAATAGTATCTCTTACTCACCAATACTTTCGTGCAAAATTTCTACTTTTATCCTAAGAAATCACCTCCTTCAGTAGCATTTCATTTATATGATGTGGCTAGGGAGATGTCACTATATGAATTTTGCACAGTTTGCAAGATACCTTTCGGGGGCAGCTTAGAGGAACCACATCGTAAAGATGTGGATGGATTTATTGATACCATCACTGTAGGGGAAACGAGGAAGGTTTCCGCTACAAGAATTACTAGCATACATTTTCCTATTTTACGCTACTTTGCAATATTTGCTAGTCGATGCTTAATTGGTCGCGGAAACTGTGGAAACCTTAGTGTTCCTGATATTATTATTTTGCTCCATGCTTTATTTCGGGATAACTCTGTTATTATGGGCGCTATTATTGCTAAACGATTAAGCCTGAATCGTACAAAGGGCCCCATCTTTGGAGGTATCTATGCTGGACGCCTTGCTAAACATTTCAGGATACCTATTAGGCATTTTGAGAAAGAGGAAAAGCTATTGCCCCCTACTTTTCTAAATTATAAGAGCATGGTAGCACATGAGTTTATTGTTAATAATGATGATAAGATGTTTTTGAGTAATTTGAGATTTAATAAGAAGCACAGTGAGACTATTATCTTTCCTGCGCCCTCTTTGTTTGATTTAACTGTAGGCCATTACCTCGTCTTGTCGGCGGCCGTTTACGCGTACCGGGGCTAGACATCAGCCCCAGAGCCCGAGCCGGAACCACCACTTGACCCTTATCGTCCATCATCTTATCAATGGGATCCGGAGGAGATCGCCAACCAGTGGCAGTATGTTGACACTCCGCAATACACCGGGGAGAGTAGCTGCGATTCATGGGCATAGACCAACTTAGGCCAAAAGCCAAAGCTTGGGGGAGTACGTATTTCTCACCGACATTACATTCATGTTCACACACTCATTCTAGTTGTCGGTGCTCATACTTTTTCATTGTACTATCCTTGCTAGTTTAATTTCTTTTTCTAGTTTTCTTGTGTGTCCGATAAACCCTAAGAAAAACCAGAAAAAATTAGTTAGATTAATTTCCATGCTTGTAGTAGTAATTAAAAGAAAACCCAAAAAGATTTCTCATTCTTCTTTTCGCTTGTTGGGAGCTTTCCCGTGTAAATAGTTTTATTTCTTTTCTTTCCTTTGAGGGTCGAGAGGAGAAGACCATAATGAAAATGTTTAGTGGCTCTCATATGCATGATTGTTGATTTAACCAAGAGCCCATATTACCTTGTCTTCTCCCTTGAATTGAATGCTTGCAGATTCCAGCTTAGTCCAATGCACGTGCACTATTATTATTATCCACACCGTTCGGTCATGCAAGTGAAAGGCAATAATGACGATATATGATGGACTGGCTGAGATGAGAGAAGCTGGTATGAACTCGACCTCTCTTGTTTTTGTAAATATGATTAGTTCATCATTCCTGATTCAGCCTATTATGAATAAACATGTTTGCAATGACAATTAGAGATTATAGTTGCTTATGCCATGAATTAGCTATGAGTTCACAATGGTTTACCTTGCGTGCCAACATGCTATTAAAATGGTTGTGATGTGGTATGATAGGGTGGTATCCTCCTTTGAATGATTCGAGTGACTTGACATGGCACATGTTCACGCATGTAGTTGAAACAAAATCAACATAGCCTTCACGATATTTATGTTCATGGTGGATTATATCCTACTCATGCTTGCACTCAGTGTTGATTAATTTTAATGCATGTTCATGACTGTTGTCGCTCTCTCAGTTGGTCGCTTCCCAGTCTCTTGCTAGCCTTCACCTGTACCAAGCGGGAATACTGCTTGTGCATCCAAACTCCATAAACCCCAAAGTTATTCCATATGAGTCAACCATACCTTCCTATATGTGGTATCTACCTGCCGTTCCAAGTAAATTTGTATGTGCCAAACTCCAAACCTTCAAATGAAATTCTGTTTTGTATGCTCGAGCAACTCATGTATCAACTAGGGCTGTGTGTATCTTCCATGATAGGTGGGTTATTCTCAAGGGGAGTGGACTCTGCTCCTCATTCACGAGAAAATGGCTGGTCACCAGGATGCCCAATCCCATGCTCGAAATCAAATCAAAATAATTAAACAAAACTCCCCCAGGATTGTTGCTAGTTGGAGGACCCGTTGTTTTGGGCAAGCCATGGATTGATGCTGTTGGTGGTGGGGGAGTATAAACTTTACCATTCTGTTTGGGAACCGCCTATAATGTGTGTAGCATGGAAGATATCAAGATCTCATAGTTGTTATGTTAACAGTGAAAGTATACCGCTCAAAATGTTATTCATCTCTATTTCAAAATCGAGCTCTGGCACCTCTACAAATCCCTGCTTCCCTCTGCGAAGGGCCTATCTATTTACTTTTATGTTAAGTCATCACCTTCTTATTAAAAGCACCCGCTGGAGAGCACCGCTGTCATTTGCATGCATTATTATTAGTTTATATTGGGTATGACAATGATTGGATCTCTTTTACCATGAATTACAATCTTTAGTCAGTCCTTGATCTTTAAAGGTGCTCTGCATTTATGTTTTGCTGTCTCAGAAAGGGCTAGCGAGACACCATCTTGTTATATCATATTATGATTGCTTTGAGAAAGTGTTGTCATCTGAGATTTATTATTATTGCTCACTAGTTGATTATGCCATTGATATGAGTAAACATGAGACCTAAGTGTTATTATGAATATGGTTAGTTCATAATCTTTGCTAAAAACTTGAATGTTGGCTTTACATATTTGCAACAACAAGAGCAAACAGAGTTTGTAAAAGTTTTTCTTTATCACTTTCAGTTTGTCAACTGAATGGCTTGAGGACAAGCAAAGGTTTAAGCTTGGGGGAGTTGATACTTCTCCGTCGTATCTACTTTTCCAAACACTTTTGCCCTTGTTTTGGACTCTAACTTGCATGATTTGAATGGAACTAACCCAGACTAAAGCTGTTTTCAGCAGAACTGCCATGGTGTTATTTTTGTGCAGAAATAAAAGTTCTCGGAATGACCTGAAAATCCACTGAGCAACTTTTCAGAATTAATAAAAAATACTGGCGAAAGAATCAGCATCAGGGGGCCCACACTTTGTCCATGAGGGTGGGGGCGCGCCCCCTCCCCTAGGGCGCGCCCCATGCCTCGTGGGCCCCCTGGACGTCCACCGACCTCATCGCGTTTTACGATACGGAGCCGCTGCCAAGCCCTAATCTCTCTCGGGAGGGCTGATCTGGAGTCCGTTCTGGGCTCCGGAGAGGGGGATTCGTCGCCGTCGTCATCATCAACCATCCTCCATCACCAATTTCATGATGCTCACCGCTGTGCGTGAGTAATACCATCATAGGCTTGCTGGGCGGCGATGGATTGGATGAGATTTACCATGTAATCAAGTTAGTTTTGTTAGGGTTTGATCCCTAGTATCCACTATGTTCTGAGATTGATGTTGTTATGACTTTGCTATGCTTAATGCTTGTCACTAGGGCCCGAGTGCCATGATTTCAGATCTGAACCTATTATTTTTTCATGAATATATGTGAGTTCTTGATCCTATCTTGCAAGTCTATAGTCACCTATTATGTGTTATGATCCGACAACCCCGAGGTGACAATAATCGGGATACTTCTCGATGATGACCTTAGTTTGAGGATTTCATGTATTCACTATGTGTTAATGCTTTGGTCCGGTACTCTATTAAAAGGAGGCCTTAATATCCCTTAGTTTCCACTAGGACCTCGCTGCCATGGGAGGGTAGGACAGAAGATGTCATGCAAGTTCTTTTCGATAAGCACATACGACTATATTCGGAATACATGCCTACATTGCATTGATGAACTGGAGCTAGTTCTGTGTCACCCTATGTTATAACTATTACATGAGGAATCACATCCGACATAATTATCCATCACCGATCCAATGCATACGAGCTTTTCACATATTGTGCTTTGCTTATTTACTTTATCGTTGCTACTGTTACAATTACTACAAAACTGCTACTTTTACTTTTGCTACTATTACCGTTACTTCCCTACTACTTTGCTACTAAATACTTTGCTGCAGATACTAAGTTATCCAGGTGTGGTTGAATTGACAACTCAACTGCTAATACTTGAGAGTATTCTTTGGCTCCCCTTGTGTCGAATCAGTAAATTTGGGTTGAATACTCTACCCTCGAAAACTGTTGCGATCCCCTATACTTGTGTGTTATCAAAAGCTACTCCATATCACGTGATGATCGGACATGGTTTAGTTGATTTGGATCACATGATCATTTAGGTGGCTAGAGGGATGTCTATCTAAGTGGGAGTGTCGGGGAAACTGATCCACGAACACTTATGGGGCCGGCGGACCGGGCCCCTTTCGGTTCGGCGGGGGGCGGAGATCGCGCGAAGAGCGGATGGAGGCGAAGCACACGAGCAGTTTACCCAGATTCGGAGCTCTCCGGAGAGATAAAACTCCTACTGCTGCTTGTCTGGTTATATTATCTGGTGTTCTTGCTCTCCAAAGCGAGAGTGTGATGTTCTCTGGGCTCGAATGAATCGAAGCTCACTGTCCGAACCTACGAGCCGAACCCCCTCTACGTTGTGCATGGGCCTCCTTTTATATGCTAAAGGGGTCACCGACAGGTGGCAACGCAGAGGAGGGTAAAAACGTAAAACGCGAGGTAGTTGATATAGTTGCTTGTACAGTGCACCCTACCTAACCCTGACGGCAGGGGACAAGGGCATTAAATGCCCGTCTGAGTCGCCCGAACAGTGCAGAAAAGGACCGTTAGGGGCGCCACCGTTCGCCACGATGGTGATCTTGTCAGCTTCGCATGCCACTGCGCACTGCTGGTTACACAGCCTCCCGCCACGCGCACCCGGAGAGGCCCCTAGAGTGACACGTTGGTGGATGCGCTGGAGCATGGACACAGAGTGGCCGCCTGCCGCGGCAAGCACCTTGCTGCTGTCGTTATCTTGTCGGGTCTGGAAGCTTGTCGCTCACCGGGCCTCGAGGTACCTTGGTTGGTCTTCCCGGCAAGCTCCTCTTGCCGGGGCCTTGCTGCCTTGCCGGAGCGAGTGGCGCGTCGCGGCAAGTTCCTTGGAGCGCCTTGGTTGGCCTTCCCGGCAAGCTCCTCTTGCCGGGGTCTTGTCTCCTTAGCTTAAATACTTTGTTCTTGGATGGCTCCAAGGGAACTTTGGGGGATCTTGGCGTTCGTCCGGCAAGCCTTTGCCGCGGGGTGCTGCAACTGCCCGTGCACAAGTTCGGGGTACTAGGGTACCCCTATTCTAGTACACCGACAGGAGCCCCCGGGCCTGGGCCAGACACGGTGCCGAGCGCTGTTGGGCCAGGCCCAAGACAGGGCACGGGCACATGCGGGCTGGGCCACGCCAAATCTTGTTCCGTATCCACCGCACTCTCCCATAACGGCACGCGATGAATGCGGCATCGTGGGAGAGATCGTGGGTGGTTGTTTAAGCGGAAGGCCGAAACGTCCGCCCCGTCCCTCTTTATAAGCAGAGGAAACAGGGGCAGTTCGTTCCCCCTCGCTGGTTGCTGCTACTCCTTCTTCACAAACTCCGCCGCTCCCCCCTTCTTCCCGAAGCCGAGAGAGCAGCGCTCCGCCCCCCATTGCCACCAGCATCACCATGCCGTCAACCTTCCCCACCACCTCCTCTATGGCCCCGAAAGCCGACAAGGGAAAGGGTGTGAAGTCGGCCGAGGCGCAGCGGCTCGCGGCGCTGCGGAAGGAGCGGGCGATCTTCACCCCCCAGCTCGGCGTGCAGGAGCTGAGGGAGTACTTCTACCTCTTTTGGGCGACGAAGACGTGTGCGCATCCGCGCACGAGGGTACTCCCGGCCGCTGCCTCGGAGTCGGCTCCAAATGGGTACCCGTTCTTCCCGCTATTCTTCTATTGCGGGCTCTGCCCGCCCTTCTCGGAGTTCTTTTGTGACATTATGAACACATATGGCTTCCGCCTCCTTGACTTCACCCCCAATGCTGTCCTGACCATGGCGGTTTTCACACACTTGTGCGAAAACTTTGTCGGAGTCCACCCTAGTGTAGCCCTTTTCCGCCACTTCTTCATACCTCGGGTAGAGAGAGGAGAGCCGCTTGCCGGAGGGATTGCCTGGGTCTCGAGAGTCGGCAAGAAAGAGGCGTACTTGGAGGGTGAGCTTCGCAGCAAGTGGGAGGAGTGGAGAGCGGAGTGGTGTTGGATCGTCGAGGAGGATCCGTAGCCCTTCACTGCCGTGCGCCAAACTCCAATAGTGCGCGGCAATGACTGGAGCAACATGGCCCCGGAAGACGAGAGGCTGAAGATCGCCATCACTAGGATTCTTCGCCTCAGGCTTGCCGGGCTCACCGTAGGTGCTGTCAGGGCAGATTTCCTCCGCTGCCGCATTGCCCCCCTGCAGGAGAGGAGGAGGCCCGCCTGGGAATTCAAGAATTCGGCGGACATCATGAGGCTGCGGCCGAGCCTGAACTACAACTTCATTGTCTTGGAGTTGGACGCAATGCTCTTGGAATTATTCAAAGGCGACCCCCACCACCCATTCACACTGCCGAGGGGCGTAGTTCCTTTGTGCAATAACTCTTCGCTTGACTGGATCCGTGCCATGATGCCGTTGTGTGATTCACACGGCATCGTCCCAACTTGGCAAGAGCCTGCGAATGACGTTGTGCGAGCGTTCTTCGACACCTTGGAGGAAGTGCCAGTCCGCGCTGACGAGCAGAAGAACCTCACCCGTGACACCACCGACGAGGAGCTGCAACTCATCGCTACTAGGGCGGAAGAGGCTGCGGCCGCAGCTGCTGCGGGTGTGTTTGGGTTCACTGTGGAGGAGGCGGAGGCTGCAGAGGCGGCAAACCTTGCCGAACGCGCGGAGTTCATGGGCGAGGAGGAGCCTGCCGGTTCCGAAGCCGAGTCGAGCGAGGCCGGCGAGGAGGAGGCTGAACCTTCAGAGAGCTTGCCGCAGGCGGAGCCCCCGGCCCCGCCAAGGAGGCGCCTTCGCAGGGCCGGGGACGCAGCAGGGCGGCAGCCGGCTCCACAGCCACCGAGCCGCGCGACGCGCTCTACCGCGGCAAGCAATGTTGCCGCGGGAGCGCCTCACGCAGCAGCGGCAACATGAGCGGGATCTTCTCGGGCCACTGCCACTGCCCCCGCCAAGCGGGCAAGGGATCCTACTCCTCCACCTCGCCGCACCGGAGGAGGGCCGGACTTCGATCTTTCCGCGCTCAGCTCCGACGAGGAGGAAGAAGAGTGAGTTTCTTTGGTGCTCTTATAATCCTTCAATCTTGCTGTTTATATCTTGTATCTGACTTGCTCCAATCTGGACTCCTTTCTTTTCAGAACACAGGCCCAGAGAGCGGCGAAGAGGGCCAAGGCCGCGGTGATCGTTATCGAGGATGACCCCATCACGTCGGCAGGAGGTGGGTCCGAGACCACCTTGACGGACCCGGCAATCACCCCTCGGAGCAGCCCCCAGTGCAGCCCCCAGCGTAAGTTCATAGTTTAGCCTTCTGCTGTCGGGCGCGCTTGAGTGCTTTTTCCTTTATTGATATCTTGCTTGTTGACTTGTGCAGGAGCAGAGCAGCCTCATCAGGAGCGCCCGGAGGCCGATCCCGAAGCGCCACCTGCTTCGACTGCGCCGCCAAGGGAGGAGTCCCCGGCAAGGGAGCGCTCTCCGACAAGGGGGGACTCTCTGGCAAGGGACAACACTGCTGATACTGCAGCGACCGAGGCTGCAACTGAAGATCTTGGCGCAAGTAATCCACTTGCCCAAAATTTTCCCTTGGGTCCTGCTTCTTCTGTTTTCCATTCTTGAAATTTTTTTGATTGATTTTCCTCCCCTCTTTGTTCTTTAGACCCATCTTCGTCTGAGCCAATGGCGACAGAGGGCGCCGGCGAGGAAGGTGCCGGTGCTGATGAGACCGCCGGCGAGGAGGCCGCCGGGGCTGTTGCTGCGGAAGCCGGCGAGGGGTCGGGCGATCGCACTGACGACCCTGAGGCCGCAGGAGCGCCGGGCGCTGCACCGACCGCCGAACCCTCTGCCGCTTCCGCGGAGCCGGGCTCCGAGGAGCCCCAGTCCGGCGCCTACTTGCAGGCCGGTGACAACATCTTCATCAAGCTACCCTGGGCGTCGAGCTCCAGGGCGCCGGTCGAGGGGGAGACTTTTGACGGGGAGGTGCTCGCCTCTGCTGGGCTGTCATTGGTTGACGCGCCCGGCAGCAGCAGCAGCAAGGCTGAGGAGGAGCAGCTACTGCGGAAGCTGCTGTCACTCTACCGCACCCGGCAAGCCTAGTTGGCTTCCCGGGAAGCGCTTGTCGCGAAGGCGGGAGTTGACATGGAGAAGCGCGCGGAGGAGCTCCGGGGAAAAAATCAAGAAGCTCTTCGGTCCCTGGCGCAGGAGCGGGAGCGAGTAGATGAGGAGCGCATGGCCTTTCTTCTCGAGAAGGCCGAGGCTGAGGAGGAACAAAGGCTTGCTGCTGAGAAGCAGTCCGTGCGGGAAGGCGAGCTAGTGCAGCAGAAGGCCCACCTCGACAGCTACGAGGAAGAGCTCGCCGAGCATGAGCGAGCACTTGGCGGGGCGCTCAAGGAGGCAAAGGACGCCGCGACAACTGTAGAGGCCGCCAAGAAAGAGCTAGAGGAGAAGGTGGCGCAGCTGGAGGCCAACATTGGGAAGAGCGGCGAGGAGCTTGCCGCGCTCAAGCGTGAGCGCGAGAAGGATGCTGCCGCCCACGGTGAGCTGCAAGGCCTTCTCGCTGAGAGGGGCAAGGAGCTCAGCTCCACCAAGGATTCCAAAGCAGACCTGGAGCTGAAGCTGGCCACGCTGACGCAGACGCTGGAGGCCGCCAAGGAGCGGGAGAAGACCTTGGCGAAGAAGGTCAAGGCTGACGCGGCACTGCTGGAGAGCATTGCAGTTACCCAGAACTCGTTCAGAGACACGGTGGAGCACTGGACCGAGGGTCTGGTGAACACTGCCGCCGTCATCAACGAGGAGCTGGCGCAGCTGGGGATGGATGACTTTGGGTATCCTTCCGACGAGAGCCTTCAACGCAGCACCAAGCTCAGCCTATTCTTCAAGGGCGTGGCGACGGCACTCCAGCGGCTCCGGGAGAGGATCCCGAAGCAGCTGGCCGACGAGTCATGCAAAATATGCGCCGGGGTTCTCCAGAAGGTGCTGATGAAGGTAGCCTTCCGCAATCCAGGCCTCAGCTTCACCAATGTCCTCCGATCTTTGCCGCCTGACGCTGATCTGGATGCACTCAAGGCCCTTGTCGCACCCATTGTGCACAAGGTGAGCGAGATCAAGCGAGTCGAGGGCGGACGCGTAGATTAGGCCGCCCATTTCTTCTCTTCCCTTGTCGCTGCTAGTCATGTTATGAGAACAGTCTGTTAGAGCTACGACAAGTTATCTTTGTAATATAACTTTATTTCTGTTATCAATTGCAATGTTATTTCCTCTACTAGATTCCTTCCTTTGTATGTTTTCACCCTACGCTTCTAGGGAACTTGTCGGCGCAGGCGCCCGAGCCGCGAGCGCTGAGTGCGGAACTTCAGCAGCCTGCTGGCGGCGCTGGTTCCGACAAGAAACCTTGTCGCGACTAGATGCAGCACGCTTAAGCTGTTGAGCGGACTCGAAACAAAGTAAGGGCGCAACTAGCCACGAGCTGGTTCCTCCGCGCACAGGTTTTCCATACAAAGCAGGGTCGTTCGAGGAAGATAACTCAAAAATTTAAAAAGTGACTGCTCAAACTTTGGCAACTTAGCTTTTCTATCATTTGCTTCCCGGTAAGGCAAGTCTTTGCTTGAACGACGCCTGGCCCACACCACAATCTTCTCCTTCCCCCCCGGCAAACTTGTGTGCGAGAGAACCTTCTTTTCCTTTAAAAGAAAAAGAAAGGAGAGAAAATAATAATATGGAGCTCTTCCGCTCGTTACTGCTTACCGGATGTAGGTGCTGCACAAAGTGTCAGATAATTGCATGCAAGAAAGGAACTAACGCATGAAATGGACAAGCTGTGCGGAGCACATGGGGTTTTACTTATGCACGGGATCTGCGCCCGGCTTTGTACAAAGGATTACATGCAACAGCGGCAAGACTTGTACAAAAGGTGGTTGCCGAAACGGGTTCCGGCAACCGCGCCTTATGGGAAAAACTTACGAAGATGTTCTATGTTCCAGGAGTTGCTCACTGGAATGCCATCTTCGGTCTCAAGGCGGACAGCGCCATGCCTTGTGACTTGTCTCACCCGATAAGGGCCTTCCCACTTCAGCGTCAACTTGTTGGAATTCTTGGCGGATTGAACGCGCCGAAGAACAAGGTCGCCTTCCTCGAAGCTTCTGGCTTTAACTTTGCAGCTATGATAGCGGCGCAAAGCTTGCTGGTATTGAGCAGCTCGTACAGCAGCCCGAAGACGATCTTCCTCAAGGAGCAGCGCGTCGTCTTGCCGCAGCTGTTCTTGCTCAAGCTCATCATAAGCGAGCACTCGAGGTGATCCGTATACGAGTTCCATGGGGAGAACTGCCTCTGCTCCATAGACTAGAGCGAAAGGTGTCTGGCCAGTGGCTCGATTTGGCGTCGTTCTGATCGACCAAAGAACCACCGGCAGCTCCTCGATCCAGTTCCTTCCGCATCTGTGCAGCCTGTCGAAAGTTCTGGTCTTGAGCCCGCGCAGCACTTCAGCATTTACCCTCTCTGCTTGACCGTTGCTTCTCGGATGAGCAACAGAAGCGAAGCAGACCTTGGCGCAAAGGTCTTGGACGTACTGCATGAAGGTGCGGCTCGTGAATTGCGTGCCGTTGTCGGTGATGATCCTGTTAGGGATCCCGAAACGGCAAACAATTGACCTGAAGAACTTGACTGCTGACTGTGCTGTCACCTTCCTCACTGGCTGCACTTCCGGCCACTTTGTGAACTTGTCGATTGCGACGTACAAGTACTCAAAGCCCCCGACAGCTCGGGGGAAGGGGCCGAGAATATCGAGCCCCCAGACCGAAAATGGCCAGGATAAAGGGATCGTCTGGAGAGCTTGAGCTGGCTGGTGTATCTGTTTGGAGTGGAACTGGCACGCTTCACACTTGGTTACTTGTGCAGTTGCATCCTGGAGGGCTGTCGGCCAAAAGAAACCTTGTCGGAAAGCTTTGCCGGCAAGTGCTCTTGCGCCTATGTGGTGGCCACATATGCCTCCATGTATCTCTGCCAACAGCTTTTGTCCATCTTTCCGGCGAATACACTTCAATTTCACACCGTTGAGTCTTCTTCTGTACAGTATGCTATCGACAAACTGGTACATACTTGACTGCCGGGCTACTTTTTCCGCTTCTTCTTGTTCTTCGAGAAGTTCTCCTGTCTGAAGGAAGTGGACAATCTGCTGTGCCCATGCTGGAGCTTGTGGCTCGACAACAAGGACTAAAGGCACATCTTCTGCTGTGGGAACATCCGCTTCCACGGCAAGGACTTGTGGTCCTGCCGGAGCTTGATGTTCCCCGGCAAGCTTGCCGGAGCAAAACTTGTCGGGAGCGTCTGCTTCAACGGAACAAACCATAAGGTTTGCCGGAGCAGACTGCCCCTCAGCATCCTTGGTGTTGATCTTGGGGACTTTCTTGGCGGCGGCTTCGGGGAGCTCTGCCGGAAAGTAGTCGCCGGAAACCAACTTCCTCTTCTTGCTTTGTCCAGTTGATGGTGCTACGGATGGTTGAGTCAACTTAAGCACAAAGATCCCCGGTTCCACAGGTAACTTTAGTGCGGCGCACTTTGACAGGCCATCAGCAATATCATTCTGAGCTCTTGGGATATGCTCCATTTGTAAGCCGTCAAAGTGCTCTTCTAGCTTCCTCACTTCATCAACATACGCTTCCATCAACGGGCTCTGGTAGTTCTTCTTCACTTGTCGGACGACAAGCTGTGAGTCACCCCTGACAATGAGCTTCTTAATCCCAAGGTCTGCTGCGATTCTGAGACCGGCAAGTAATCCTTCATACTCTGCTGTATTGTTGGTTGCTTGCTCTTTGGGAAAGTGCATCTGGACTATGTACTTGAGGTGCTCTCCGGTGGGTGCGACAAGCAGCACGCCTGCACCGGCGCCTTGCAGCGAGAAGGCACCATCAAAGTACATCAGCCACTCTTTGTTTGCCTCTTTGACGGGGATGTTCGTTTCTGAAATTTCTTCATCTGGGGTTGGCGTCCACTCTGCTACGAACTCTGCCAATGCTCTGCTTTGGATAGTTGAGGTGCTCTCAAACTTGGGGCCAAAACTTGACAGTTCTAGCGCCCACTCAACAATCCTGCCCGTTGCTTCTGGATTTTGCAGTATCCTCTTCAGCGGAAAGCGAGTGACGACTGTGATCTCATGTGCTTGGAAGTAATGGCGCAGCTTTCTCGAGGCCATAAGGAGGCCGAAAAGCAACTTCTGCACACCAGAGTACCTTGATCTAGCCCCCTGCAGAAGAGAACTGACAAAGTAAACTGGGCACTGCACCATTCTCCTTGGCATCTCATCATGTTCCTGCGCAAACCCATGTTTGTCGGGACCAGAGCTTGTCGACGAAGCCCCCTGCTTGTCGCTGGATGGATCTGCCGTTGTTGTTGGCTCATCATCTGCCTCCCTTTCCGCCACTAACGCAGCACTAACCACTTTATTGGTTGCCGCTCTATACAGCAGCAACTTCTCTTGCGGCTTAGGTGCGACAAGCGTTGGAGTGGAGGACAGGTATCTCTTCAAGTCCTGCAGCGCAGCCTCCGCTTTCGGAGTCCATTTCATTGGACCTGCCTTTTTCAAAATTTTGAAAAATGGCAGGGCGCGCTCAGCAGATCTAGAGATAAACCTGCTGAGAGCAGCCACGCAACCGGCAAGCCTTCGTACATCCTTGACACGCTTTGGTGCTTCGATCTGCTCAATGGCTTTGATCTTGTCGGGATTGGCTTCAATTCCCCGCTGAGACACGAAGAACCCGAGAAGCTTGCCGGAAGGGACTCCAAACACGCACTTCTCGGGGTTAAGCTTGAGGTTGATCTTGCGCAGGTTTGCAAATGTCTCATCTAAATCTTGAATCAAGGTCGCTTTGTCCTTGCTCTTGACCACTATGTCATACATGTAAGCTTCTACATTTCTGTGTATTTGTGGCTCAAAAGCATGGTGAACTACCCTTGCGAATGTTAAACCAGCATTCTTCAAACCGAAAGGCATCCGTACGAAGCAGTACGTGCCACACGGGGTGATAAATGCGGTTTTCTCTTCATCTTCTTCTGCCATGAAGATCTGATGATATCCTGAGTATGCATCAAGAAATGAAAGCAAATCACATCCGGCTGTGGAGTCAACAATCTGGTCAATACGCCGCAAGGGAAATGGGTCTTTGGGACAAGCTTTATTAACATCAGTGAAGTCAATACAAAGTCTTCATTTCCCGTTAGCTTTGCGCACAACAACAGGATTGGCCAACCACGTGGGATGGAGTACTCCTCTGACAAGGCCTGCTGCTTCCAACTTCTTGATTTCTTCTGCGATGAATTCTTGGCGCTCTACTGCCTGCTTCCTGACTCTCTGCTTGACGGGCCGTGCATGAGGACAGACGACAAGGTGGTGCTCAATCACTTTCCTGGGAACACCGGGGATATCAGACGGTTGCCACGCAAACACATCGATATTCGCCCGCAGGAAAGCAACGAGCGCGCTTTCCTATTTGGGGTCAAGAGTGGCGCTGATGGTGAAGGTACCACCAGTGCCATCCTCTTTGGCGGACACCTTCTTAGTCTCAGGTGGAGCTGCCATCGTCTTCTTACACTTGCCGGTGGAGCTCGATGGTGCGTCCTCGACGGTAGCGCAGCACTCCGAAGAGGTGCGCTTGCCGGAGTGGGCATCAGAGCTCTTGCCGGACTTGGTCTTCTTCTTCCCCCCGGGAGCTTCAGCGGCAAGTGTCCTTCGTTCTGCTGCGGCTGCTGCTTCCCGGTAGATCTTGTCGGCACAGATAAGAGCATCCTTCTTGTTGCCTGGGACAGAGATAACACTTATTGGGCCTGGCATTTTCAGTACGTTGTACGCATAGTGAGAGGCTGCCATGAACTTGGCGAGTGCCGGACGACCAAGGATTCCATTGTAAGGTAATGGAAAGTCGGCAACGTCAAACGTGACCCTCTCAGTCCTGAAGTTCAGCTCACTACCAAATGTTACCGGCAATGTGATCTTTCCCTTTGGCTTGCTCCTTCCCGGGTTGATTCCTTGAAATGTGCCGGTCTCTTCGAGCTCGCTGTCAGGTATCTGGAGCTTCTGGAGCACCACGGAGGAGATCAAGTTCAAACCGGCCCCGCCGTCAACTAGCATCTTAGTGAACTTGGGGTTGCGGATTGTTGGTGAAACCAACATCAGCAAGCACCTGACCGCAGTTATGCGATCTGGGTGGTCCTCAATATCAAAGATGATAGGCGTGCTGGACCATTTCAGAGGCCTGCGTGACTCGACGGGTGGTTCTGCTGCATTAACCTCCCGCATCCAGTACTTGAGCTGGCGGTGCGAGGCATGCAGAGAAGCACCACCGTCAACGCACAGGACCTCTGTAGCTTTCTGGAACTCCTGCTCATCGGTCTCCTCATCATCCATATCTTCATCGTCGCCGTCATCTTCATCCTTGTCGCGGCCGCGAGGAGGTCTGTCTCCTTGCCGCTGCTTGGCCTTGCCGCGGCGTCCTGCTCGGCCGGGACGTTTCTTGCCGGATCCACCAGCTCCTTCCTGGGCCTTCTCCTTGTCGCGCCGCTCGTATTCAGCTTTCTGTTGCTCAACAAGCTACTCGACCCTCTTGCAGTTCTGAAGATCATGGCCCTTGGTGCGGTGAATCTTGCAATACTGCTTGTTGGTGCCGTCCTGCTTGTCGGCGACCTCCACCTCCGCAGCAACCTCCTTGCCGGAGTCACCAGCTTTGGCTTCCTTGGCGCCGCCACCGTTGCCGGAGTGCTCAACAACTAGCACTTCTTTGCCTTTCCTCCTTCTATTGTTCCGCCGTTGGTTTTTCCTTGTCGGGGCGGCATCTTCGCTGTCAGATCCTCCCGCTCCTATATTTTCTCCGGGGAGTCTCCTCCCTTCCTCAGCACGTGCACACTTGTCGGCGAGTGCATATAACTCACTAACGTCCCTGATCTTGCACATCGCCATTTCCTCCCGCATTCTGCGGTTCCACATGTTCTGATGGAACGCGCTGATCACCGGGGCAGGGTGGACGTCTAGGATGTTGTGCTGCACACTACTGAATCTCTGAATGTACTTACGCAGGGGCTCTCCTTCCTTCTGGGCGAGCAGATGAAGATCACTCTCTTGGCCATGAGGCTTGTGTCCGCCGGTAACGGCGCCGACAAACTGGTGGCACAGATCAGCCCAAGAGGATATGGAGTTGTCCGACAAGTGCATGAGCCAGGATCTGACGTTGGGCTTGAGCACCAGCGGGAATTAGTTGGCAAGGATCTTATCATCTCGTCCCCCAGCAGCTTGCACCGCGATGGTGTAGATGCTGAGGAACTCTGACGGATGCGTCTTGCCGTCGTACTTCTCCGGTACGTCTGGCTTGAAGTTCTTTGTACTGGGCCACTGGACTTGCCGCAGCTCACGAGTGAATGCAGGACAACCTACCGCATATGGCAGATCGCCTGGTTCCCCTGGCGCATGCATGTCAACAGAGGGCCCAGCGCGCTTGTCGGATTGACGTCGCGCTTCTCTTTGACGCCCGATGCGGGTTCGAGCGTCTTCTTGTTGTCGATCATGAAGAACTTGGCGTTGATCGCGACGAGCTCGTGGATCCGACAATGCAGTGGAGTCGCTGTCGATGTGGATCCGGGGAGTCGGCGATCTTGGCCTTCGGGGCGGTGATTGCATGGTAGTTGCACCTTCGCCCGTTTCGTTGCCACCGGTTCGCGTCCGGCGGTCCTGTCGCGGCGGCGACGCGCTCAGCCGCCGTGGAGCGTCGCCATTGGCGTAGCTGATGAGACTCTGAATGGTGGCTCTCCATCGTCGATCTTGTCCGACGTCGGAGGGTAATCTAGGAGAAGTTGAGCTCGCGCCAAAGCTTCTGCTGGAGTGGTGGGTGGCAGTGGCGGACGGCGCGAGGAGCGGGACGTGCTTGAACTTCTAACTATGTTAGAAGGAGCAGTATCCCGTCCAGGCGACCGCGCCCCGCTCGTGCCAGCACGCTGGCGTGCATGCTGGTCTTGAGCGGCCCGAGATCCACCAGCTTGGTCTTGGGCTATCATGCGTATGGCACTGCTAGCGCCATGACGCTGTTGATCCTGCGCCTCCTGAGAGTGGCGTGGACCATGTACAGTCGCCGAGGTTTGTGCAGCCTTGTTCTTGGACCTGGCGGCATCATGAGCTTCCTCGTCGACGTCCTTTCTTCCGCCGGCGTCCATCCCACCACTCGTTTGCTCCAACGGTGGCGGAAGTGACGTGGATGGAGCGGCTGCCACCGAAGTCTTCCTCTTCGGTGGCATGTTGATGAAGGGAATAAGGATCTAGCTCGTGTGAACGCCGGATCTGGTTCACACAATCTCGACACCCCCTACCTGGCGCGCCAAAGATGTCGGGGAAACTAATCCACGAACACCTATGGGGCCGACGGACCGGGCCCCTTTCAGTTCGGCGGGGGGCGGAGATCGCGCGAAGAGCGGATCGAGGCGAAGCACACGAGCAGTTTACCCAGCTTCGGAGCTCTCCGGAGAGATAACACTCCTACTGCTGCTTGTCTGGTTATATTATCTGGTGTTCTTGCTCTCCAAAGCGAGAGTGTGATGTTCTCTGGGCTCGAATGAATCGAAGCTCACTGTCCGAACCTACGAGCCGAACCCCCTCTACGTTGCGCATGGGCCTCCTTTTATATGCTAAAGGGGTCACCGACAGGTGGCAACGCAGAGGAGGGTAAAAACGTAAAAAGCGAGGTAGTTGATACAGTTGCTTGTATAGTGCACCCTACCTAACCCTGACGGCAGGGGACAAGGGCATTAAATGCCCGTCTGAGTCGCCCGAACAGTGCAGAAAAGGACCGTTAGGGGCGCCACCGTTTGCCACGATGGTGATCTTGTCAGCTTCGCATGCCACTGCGCACTGCTGGCTACACAGGCTCCCGCCACGCGCACCCGGAGAGGCCCCCAGAGCGACACGTTGGTGGATGCGCTGGAGCGTGGACACAGAGTGGCCGCCTGCCGCGGCAAGCACCTTGCCGCTGTCGTTATCTTGTCGGGTCTAGAAGCTTGTCGCTCACCGGGCCTCGAGGTACCTTGGTTGGTCTTCCCGGCAAGCTCCTCTTGCCGGGGCCTTGCTGCCTTGCCGGAGCGAGTGGCGCGTCGCGGCAAGTTCCTTGGAGCGCCTTGGTTGGCCTTCCCGGCAAGCTCCTCTTGCCGGGGTCTTGTCTCCTTAGCTTGAATACTTTGTTCTTGGATGGCTCCAAGGGAACTTTGGGGGATCTTGGCGTTCGTCCGGCAAGCCTTTGCCGCGGGGTGCTGCAACTGCCCGTGCACAAGTTCGGGGTACTAGGGTACCCCTATTCTAGTACACCGACAGGGAGTTCTTAAGTAATATGATTAATTGAACTTTAATTTATCACGAACTTAGTCCTGGTAGTTATTTTACATGTCTATGTTATTTTAGATCAATGCCCGTGCTACCGTTCCGTTGAATTTTAATGCGTTCCTAGGGAAAGCTAAGTTGAAAGATGATGGCAGCAACTACACGGACTGGGTTCGTAACTTGTGGATTATCCTCATTGCTGCACGGAAGAATTACGTCCTGGAAGCACTGCTGGGTGCCAGGCCTGCTGCAGATGCTACTGATGATGTTAAGAACATCTGGCAGAGCAAAGGTGATGACTACTCGATAGTTCAGTGTTCCATGCTTTACGGCTTAGAATCGGGACGTCAAAGACATTTTCAACGTCATGGAGCATATGATATGTTCTAAGAATTGAAGTTAATATTTCCAGCAAATGCCCGAGTTGAGAGATATGAAGTCTCCAACAGGTTCTGCAGCTGCAAAATGGAGGAGAATAGTTCTGTCATTGAACACATACTCAGAATGTCTGGGTACCATAACCACTTGACTCAACTGGGAGTTAATCTTCCTGATGATAGTGTCATTGACAGAATTCTTCAATCACCGCCACCAAGATATAAAGGCTTCGTGATGAACTATAATATGCAAGGGATGAACAAGACTATTCCCGAGTTCTTTGCAATGCTAAAGGCTGCGGAGGTAGAAATCAAGAAGGAGCATCAAGTGTTGATGGTCAACAAGACCACTAGTTTCAAGAAAAAGGGCAAAGGGAAGAAGGGGAACTTCAAGAAGAACAACAAGAAAGTTTTTGCTCAGGAGAAGAAACCCAAGTCTGGACCTAAGCCTGAAACTGAGTGCTTCTACTACAAAGGGACTGGTCACTTGAAGCGGAACTGCCCCAAGTACTTGGCGGATAAGAAGGATGGCAAAGTGAAAGGTATATTTGATATACATGTTATTGATGTGTACCAAACTAATGCTTGTAGTAGCGCTTGGATATTTGATACTGGTTCTGTTGCTCATATTTGCAACTCAAAACAGGGGCTACGGATTAAACAAAGATTGGCTAAGGACGAGGTGACGATGCGCGTGGGAAATGCTTCCAAGGTCGATGTGATCACTGTCGGCACGCTACCTCTACATCTACCTTCAGGGTTAGTTTTAGACCTGAATAATTGTTATTTAGTGCCACCGTTGAGCATGAACATTATATCTGGATCTTGTTTGATGCGAGACGGTTATTCATTTAAATCAGAGAATAATGGTTGTTCTATTTATATGAGTAATATCTTTTATGGTCATGCACCCTTGCTGAGTGGTCTATTTTTGTTGAATCTCGATCGTGATGATACACATATTCATAATATTGAAGCCAAAAGGTGCAAAGTTGATAATGATAGTGCAATTTATTTGTGGCACTGCCGTTTGGGTCATATCGGTGTAAAGCGCATGAAGAAACTCCATCCTAATGGACTTTTGGAATCACTTGATTATGAATCACTTGGTGCTTGTGAACCGTGCCTCATGGGCAAGATGACTAAAACTCCATTCTCCGAAACAATGGAACGAGCTACTGACTTATTGGAAATTATACATACAGATGTATGCGGTCCAATGAGTATTGAGGCTCGTGGCGGGTATCATTATTTTCTTACCTTCACGGATGATTTAAGCAGATATGGTTATATCTACTTAATGAAGCATAAGTCTGAAACATTTGAAAAGTTCAAAGAATTTCAGAGTGAAGTGGAAAATCATCATAACAAGAAAATAAAGTTTCTACGATCTGATGGTGGAGGAGAATATTTGAGTTACGAGTTTGGTCTTCATTTGAAACAACATGGGATAGTTTCACAACTTACGCCATGTGGAACATCACAGCGAAATGGTGTGCTCGAACATCATAACCGTACTTTATTAGATATGGTGCGATCTATGATGTCTCTTACTGATTTACCGCTATCATTTTGGGGTTATGCTTTAGAGACGACTGCATTCACTTTAATTAGGGCACCATCAAAATCCATTGAGAAGACGCCTTATTGTAACGACCCGGATTTGGTAGAATCCAAGTCTCTATGCTTACTGTGCTATCCCTGGATCATAGCTAGCACACACAGTAACAAAAATGAATATCAGTAAGACATACATCATTCTACTACAACGGTAGATCCAGATATATATATATATATATATATATATATATATATATATATATATATATATATATATATATATATATATATATATATATATATATATATATAAAAAAATCATACCTTAGGCACAGCTCAAGTTGGCAGATAATATAGCGGAATTATACGTAATCACTAAGTTAGGCTCCATCAACGCCACTGGGCTCGTTGAGTGTAGACCATAACCCTATCGTCTCTTAATCTGTCGAGATCTGCACATGATAGGTGCAGATGAGTACGTGGAATGTACTCGCAAGTTGTAAAGGAAAGTATAACAGATTATATATGCAGGGTAAGTATTGGTGGAGGTTTCCTTTGCATAAAGCCAATTTTCTCCTATAGTAAATTTTGTAAACTTCTTTTGAAATAGAAATAGTTTTTTTGTATAAAAGGTAGGAGTGAGACACTTGGATATACGCACCAGTGCTCATTCTCCAAAATAGTTTTAAAATATACATAAGGTTGAAGTGAAACACATTCACTGTGCTCATTCCTCAACTTTTACCCTTAAAACAGATTTTTAGAAAAGAGAGGGGAGATTCTTCTTCAGTCCAAGTCTTCAGTTGCTCAAAATTGTCCGTAACCGGGGGCACAGCTAATCGATTAGGTTAAACCCTCTGCAGAGGTCGTACACGTTCCCCACATGACACAATCAATCCCGTTTATCATTACACACTTGGGTGTACGACTAGGAGGAGATTGTGACGAAGCCTTTCTGTAACAGCCCCCTATACCTGACCAAACCGCCCGCAACTTAGGCAATGAAAGCCCCTCTCCGATGGCGGTCCTGAGGTAAGGGTTTCCCGTTAGTACTAAGCTAAGACAGAGCCCATAGTAGCATGTGACTGTACTGGAAGCTACATCAAACTATACTTGGAAGATGTCATTCCCCTGGACGGCGGTCCCCACCAAAAACCTGTGTGCAAGACCCCAGTCAGGTGCATTCACTACAAGACCCCGATGGGCGCAATCACTTGTAGACGCTCCCGTCAATACCATTCCGCCCAGGGAGTAGATGTAAAATAATATATAAATAATTTTTCTTTTCAAAATAGTTTCACAAATGTTGCTCCAAAAAGAGAGCAAGTTTAAAGGTTTAAAATAAGTTTTGTTTTCATCCCACCCATTTTGTGCAAGCGTGGCCAAGCATGGTGGTCAGTCTTGAACCTACGGCTCTAGCTATAAATAATACTTTGTAAAACCTTTATAAAACATGCATAGCATTAAAATTTGAAGAGATATGCATAGTATGAAAATATAGGTCGAAGCATGATCAATTTGCAACTTGCCTGAATTCTTGAAGATGAAATATTCTACTCGTTGTCGTCTCGCCTTCTCGTTACGATATATCTAGCGATAAATAAAGTACTTTAACACGATCAAGACAACATCCAAATAAAAGATAGAATCAACAATACAATTATTTAGTTATTACTATTATTAAGCTAGTTATTATGGCGTGGCAGGGTTGAGATGGATCAAGTTAGCTTGATTGAAAATATGACATAAATCATATTCCACGTTTGGATCAAATTGATACAAGTTAGGATCATGGTTGAAGGGTTGTGAGGCAAGGTACTATGACAAAGTCTATAATGGGTTTGTTTGGAATATTTGACTTGGGTCCAATGAAAATGATAGATGGAGTTGATGGCATAAGGTTTATGTTACAAAATTTATGTAACATTTCCTAAGTCCAAATTTGTATAGTGATGGCATATGAGCAGAGAGGTTTCTAGGGATCTATCTAATGGTTTTTAACAATGAAACAATTTTAGTTTGATGAGTTGGTTAATCGATGATCAACGAAGGTCAGAGTTAGGGTGTTGGGCTAAAACAGCAACTAAACCTTGCTGAAAAAAATTAATCTATGAGTTCTAGCAGATTGGTATGGTTCCAAAGACAAACTTTCATATATTAAACATTTCCATATGAATTATAGATTAAAAGATATAGCAAAAATACTTAAATTATTATTTAAATCAAAACTAAATTTTAGTTTGCTCAAAAGTGAAATTTCAGAATTTCAAAAATAAACTAGATGTTCCAACGAATCTGGGGGTATCTTATTTGTTAAAATCGGGCATACGGTTTGAGAGATACGATATTTTGAAGTTTGGATAAAAATCTGAAAATGAATTACGGAAATAAAATTAATCTGCCACATGTCGCGCTGCTATTGGAGGGTACCGTTTTGTAATTAGAAACAGAAAGGTTTTGGATGCTCACCGGAGTTTGGCGGCTATGTCGCCGGAGTATCGCCGGAGTTGGAGAAGAGAAGTCTCCGGTGTCAATGACTATATGAACAACGTAGAGCAACTCAAAGGAAGTCCATTTGGCAAGGTTACAGCCTCGGCCTTGTTCTGTGGTGGAGATGGGAGGCCGCCGGAGTTGCACCGAACTCTGGCCGGTGGCGTGCGCCATGGGGAATGCGCTCCGGCTAGACAAACAGAAGGGATGATATGTCAGGAAGATGGGAAACATAAATATACAAAGATTGGAGTAGGGATCTGGTCTATCTCACCTCGACGGTGTCGGAAACGTCCGCGGACAGCGGCAGAACCGCCTAACTTCGGCGAGCAATTGCTCGCAGAAGAGGGAGTTTCAGAGAGGGGTTTTGGATGGGGCTAGTAAGTGGCTTCGAGGCTCTCCTCGGGGTACCTTTTATAGGAGCAATGGAGGTCAGAATCGAGCGGTTTCATGGGTGTTAATGGCGGCAGTAAAAGCAGCAGTTTCCTCGAGCTCTAATGGCCATCCATTAGGGGGTGTCTTTAGGCGCACTACTAAAGGGGAGGTGTCGTGAGAGGCGAGGGGAACCGGTTCTGGAGGTTAGTGGGTGCGGGGAAGGGAAGGGAAGCGTTGGGATGCAGCCACTGTACGCCATGGCGGCCTCCTGGGTTGAAGGCGAGGAGGAAGAAGCCCTCCTGTACGTGTGTGGAGATGTTGGCCTGTTGGAGTTACATGGGCTTGGCCCAATTTGGTCTAGAACATAATTAACTAATTAACCCCTTTTTTTGCTGCTTAAAAAGTTTATTTACAACAGGAATTAAAATGTTCACATTTACGAAGTTACTACTAGAGTCTAGGAACAATACTTTCAAAACGTGATAAAATTATTTCTGTGCACAAACTTGGGGTTTTATGAATACCCAAAATGACCAAGAAATATTAAATATTTCCAATAATAGTTTCGGAGAAGTCATATTATCTCCTCTCATATTTTATTTGAATAATCTAGAAATATTTAAATTACACTGAAACTCCAAATATGATCCAATTCAAATGGAACTCCAAATATTCAAAGAACTTCACATAAAATATTCTTCCACCACATTTTGAGAAAGTCATTTTATTCTCACTCCATTTTGATTTGTGGTTTCAAAATATTTTATAGGTGTCCAAAAGAAAAGCAATTGGATTGAAATATTTGAAACAAGAATCAAAAGGTTTTAATTTCCCATGAAAATCATAGCAATTCACTCAATAATATCTTATTATTAACATTCCAAAATTTGGAAAATTTTGGGATGTTACACTTATGAACTGTGGTTTGGCAAGAAATCAAAGTTGTCATTTCTTAAAGTTTGGGGCTGCGATGCTTATGTGAAAAAGCTTCAATCTGATAAGCTCGAACCCAAATCGGAGAAGTGCGTCTTCATAGGATACCCAAAAGAAACTGTTGGGTACACTTTCTATCACAGATCCGAAGGCAAGATATTTGTTGCTAAGAATGGATCCTTTCTAGAGAAGGAGTTTCTCTCGAAAGAAGTGAGCAGGAGGAAAGTAGAACTTGATGAGGTAGTTGTACCTTCTCCCTTATTGGAAAGTAGTTCATCATAGAAATCAGTTCCAGTGATTCCTACACCAATTAGTGAGGAAGCTAATGATGATGATCATGAAACTTCAGATCAAGTTACTACCGAACCTCGTAGGTCTTCCAGAGTAAGATCCGCACCAGAGTGGTACAGTAATCCTGTTCTGGAAGTCATGTTACTAGAGCATGGTGAACCTACAAACTATGAGGAAGCGATGATGAGCCCAGATTCCGCGTAATGGCTTGAGGCCATGAAATCTGAGATGGGATCCATGTATGAGAACAAAGTGTGGACTTTGGTGGACTTGCCCGATGATCGACAAGCCATAGAAAAGAAATGGATCTTCAAGAAGAAGACTGACGCTGACGGTAATGTTACTGTCTACAAAGCTCAACTTGTTGCGAAAGGTTTTCGACAAGTTCAAGGAGTTGACTACGATGAGACTTTCTCACCCATAGCGATGCTTAAGTCTGTCTGAATCATGCTAACAATTGCCGCATTTTATGATTATGAAATTTGATAGATGGATATCAAAACTACATTCTTGAATGGATTTCTGGAAGAAGAGTTGTATATGATTCAACCAAAGGTTTTGTCGATCCAAAGGGTGCTCACAAAGTGTGCAAGCTCCAGCAATCCATTTGTGGACTGGTGCAAGCCTCTCGGAGTTGGAGTAAACACTTTGATATTGTGATCAAAGCATATGGTTTTATACAAACTTTTGAAGAAGCCTGTATTTACAAGAAAGTGAGTGGGAGCTCTGTAGCATTTCTAATATTATATGTAGATGACATATTGTTGATTGGAAATGATATAGAATTTCTGGATAGCATAAAGTGATACCTGAATAAGAGTTTTTCGATGAAAGACCTCGGAGAAGCTGCTTACATATTGGGCATCAAGATCTGTAGAGATAGATCAAGATGCTTAATTGGACTTTCACAAAGCACATACCTTGATAAAGTTTTGAAGAAGTTCAAAATGGATCAGTCAAAGAAAGGGTTCTTGCCTAAGAAAGGGTTCTTGCCTGTGTTACAAGGTGTGAAATTTAGTCGGACTCAATGTCCGACCATTGCAGAAGATAGAGAGAAAATGAAAGTCATTCCCTATGCTTCAGCCATAGGCTCTATCATGTATGCAATGCTGTGTACCGTACCTGATGTGTACCTTGCTATAAGCACAGCAGGGAGGTACCAAAGGAATCCCGGAGTGGAGCACTGGACAGCGGTCAAGAACATCCTGAAATACCTGAAAAGGACTAAGGATATGTTTCTCTTTTATGGAGGTGACAAAGAGCTCATCATAAACGGTTACGTCGATGCAAGCTTTGACACCGATCCGGATGACTCTAAGTCGCAATCCGGATACGAATTTTTATTGAATGGACGAGCTGTCAGTTGGTGCAGTTCCAATCAGAGCGTCATGGCGGGAATCCAGATTTCACAAGAGAACCAAGCACATCAAGAGACACTTCAATTCCATCCGTCATCAAGTGTCGGAAGGGGACATAGAGATTTGCAAGATACACACGGATTTGAATGTTGTAGACCCGTTGACTAAGCCTCTACCTCGAGCAAAACATGATCAACACTAAAACTCCATGGGGTGTTAGAATCATTACTTTGTAATCTAGATTATTGACTCTAGTGCAAGTGGGAGACTGAAGGAAATATGCCCTAGAGGCAATAATAAAGTTATTATTTATTTCCTTATTTCATGATAAATGTTTATTATTCATGCTAGAATTGTATTAACCGGAAACTTAGTACATGTGTGAATACATAGTCAAAACATATTGTCCCTAGTATGCCTCTACTTGACTAGCTCGTTAATCAAAGATGGTTATGTTTCCTAACCATAGACATGTGTTGTCATTTTATAAACGGCATCACATCATTAGGAGATGTGATGGATATGACCCATCCGTTAGCTTAGCATTATGATCGCTACAATTTCATTGCTACTGCTTTCTTCATGACTTATACAAGTTCCTCAGACTATGAGATTATGCAACTCCCGAATACCGGAGGAACACCTTGTGTGCTATCAAACGTCAAAACATAAATGGGTGATTATAAAGGTGCTCTACAGGTGTCTCTGAAGGTTTCTTTGGGTTGGCATAGATCAAGATTAGGATTTGTCACTCCGTGTTTCGGAGAGGTATCTCTGGGCCCTCTCGGTAATGCTCATCACTATAAGCCTTGCAAGCATTGTAACTAATGAGTTAGTTACATGACGAAGTATTATAGAACGAGTAAAGAGACGTACCGGTAACGAGATTGAACTAGGTATGATGATACCGACGATCGAATCTCGGGCAAGTAACATACCGATTACAAAGGGAACAATGTATGTTGTTATGCGGTTTGGCCGATAAAGATCTTCGTAGAATATGTAGGAGCCAATATGAGCATCCAGATTCCGCTATTGGTTATTGATCGGAGATGTGTTTTGGTCATGTCTACATAGTTCTCGAACCCATAGGGTCCGCAAGCTTAAGTTTGATGATGATATGTATTATGAGTTATGCGTTTTTGATGACCGAAGTTTGTTCAGAGTCCCGGATGGGATCACGGACGTGACGAGGAGTCTCAAAATCGTCGAGACATAAAGATTGATATATTGGACGGCTATATTCTGACACCAGAAGTGTTCTGGAAAGTTTCGGATAAAACCGGAGTGCCGGAGGGGTACCAGAACCCCCGGGGGAACTAATGGGCCTCGATGGGCCTTAGTGGGAAGAGAGGAAGGGCTAGGAGGGGCTGGCCACGCCCCCCCTTGGGTCCGAATTGAACTAGGGGAAGGGGGCGGCGCCCCCCTTTCCTTCCCTTCCCCTCTTCCTTCCTTCTTTCCCCTCTTCCTTAGGTGGAAACCTACTAGGACATGGAGTCCTAGTAGGATTCCCTCTCCTAGCGTGCCCTAGGAGGGCCGGCCGGCCTCCCCCTTGCTCCTTTATATACGGGGGCACCCTAGAATACACAAGCTTCTCTCCCAACACCGTGTGCGGTGCCCTCCTCCATAGTTACACACCTCGATTATACCATCGTAGTTCTTAGGCGAAGCCCTGCGCCGGTAGCATCATCATCACCATCGCCACGCTGTCATGCTGACAGAAAGCACCCTCGTCCTCAACTGGATCAAGAGCACAAGGGACGCCATCGATCTGAATGCGTGCTGAACATGGAGGTGTCGTGCGTTTGGTACTTGATCGGTTGGATCACGAAGAAGTTCGACTACATCAACCGCGTTATGGAAACGCTTCCGATTTCGATCTATGAGGGTACGTGGACACACTCTCCCCTCTCGTTGCTATGCATCACCTAGATAGATCTTGCGTGATCGTAGGATATTTTTTGAAATTACCGCGTTCCCCAACACATATTCCTCCAACTAGGAGATTATGCAACTCCTGGACACCGGAGGAATACCTTGTGTGCTATCAGACGTCACAACGTAACTGGGCGATTATAAAGATGCTCTACAGGTATCTCCGAAGGTGTTTGTTGGGTTGGCATAGATCGAGATTAGGATTTGTCACTCTAAGTATCGGAGATGTATCTCTGGGCCCTCTCGGTAATGCACATCATATGAAGCCTTACAAGCAATGTGACTAATGAGTTAGTTGTGGGATAATGCATTACAGAATGAGTAAAGAGACTTGCCGGTAACGATATTGAACTAGGTATGAAGTTACCAACGATCGAATCTCGGGCAAGTAACATACCGATGACAAAGGGAATAACGTGTGACATTGCGGTTCGACCGATAAAGATCTTCGTAGAATATGTGGGAACCAATATGAGCATCCAGGTTCCGCTGTTGGTTATTGATCTGAGCTGTGTCTCGATCATGTCTACATAGTTCTCGAACCCGTAGGGTCCGCACGCTTAATGTTCGATGACGATATTTATTGTATGAGTTATGTGTTTTGATGACCGAAGGTTGTTCGGAGTCCCGGATGAGATCACGGACATGACAAGGAGTCTCGAAATGGTCGAGAGGTAAAGATTGATATATTGGAAGGTAGTATTCGGACACCGGATGGGTTCCGGAGTGTATCGGGTACATACAGGAGTACCGGAGGGTTACTAGAACCCCCCGGGAAAAGATATGGGTCATATGGGCCATAGGAGGGAGGCTAATGAGCCCACAAGGGGCTGGTGCACCCCCCCACAAGGGAGGAGGTCCAATTGGAGTAGGGAAGGGGGCGCCACCCCCGAATCCAACTAGGAGTCTGTCGGGGATATACCCCGCGGTATGACCCGGCCGGAAGTATGACCCGGCCGGACTTGGCGCTTCACCGATGACCCGCCAGAGGACTGGCGACTCAAGGGTCTAGCGGCTCACTGGTCAGACGACTCACAGATGACCCCGACGGCGGATCACATGGAAGGCTAGGCCCAAGGCCCAGTAGGCCGGCTCATATTACGATGGGTCAGCTTAAGACAGAAGGCATGAGGAATATTTCCTTTACGAGGAAGCAAGACCCGTACTTGTATCCGACTTGTAATAGAGAATAAGTTAGTTCTAATCCTAATAGGACTCTACATGTAAGCCGCCCCTTCAAGTTATATAAAGAGGGGCAGGGCTCCCCAAAGAGGGACAGGCAACAAGAACAATCTCTAGGGCTAGACACAAAGAGCCGGCTTACCGGTGACTCTCTCATGATCATAATGAGACCTAGCCACAAACAACATGTAGGGTTGTTACCGTATGATGTTTCCCGGGGCCCGAAGCTGTATAAACCCTCGTCTTGTGTGTTGCGTTTCTCGATTCCGCTCAACCCCTTCAAGCTACCACATAGATGCGTTTGCCTCGCGACTAAGTCCTGACGCTAAGAACATCTGACGTGACAATTCCACGACAGTTGGCGCCCACCATGGGGCCCGCGCACGGTGGTGTTGAGTTCTTGGATGGATCTATCTCAGGGATTGAAAAGCTCGCGATTGATCGGATGAAGAAGAGCCGGCACGGAACGATAGCGTGAGCCGTCGGACAACCACTAGAGAGCCGAGAAATTTGTCGTTTGGGAATAAGAATTATGGTTAACTTTGGAGATGACAGATGCGATATTCATGAGAGACGGACAGATTTTTAGTGTTTCAGTTCGCCACCCCACGTGTTGCTCGGTGACCCGTCGAATCCGAGGGCGGATCGTTTTTTCTGCAGTTGAGACCGGACAGGAGTCTACGACAAGTCATCACACCACAATCGCCGAAGCCGTCATATTCCATTGCAGAGCTGTTGTACGAGGGGGCAGCCGTTATCGCTGCTACAGCTCGTTCAAGTCTCGAGTACACCGCGATTTGGTGCTGGTGCTCTCCACGTCTACATGCAGTATGAAGTCCCGAGTAGACTACACATCGCTGCTGCTACTACTTTTTACAGGAACAGAGCCAAGAACTACGGCTATATCCACAAACAACTGCTACTACTAGTACATCAGTCTTTGTGCACGTTTACTACATCCACGCGGGCGTCCTATCAGACCGAAGAAAGGTCAATATTTACTGCAGCTGGGCAGGGCCCCTGCCTTGCTCATCGAGTCCTTGTCCTAGAAGAAAAAGGAGGAATCATCAAAACCAACAACGACCAGGGGAAGGAGATGGATATGGACTTGTCAACCCGACTCCGATCCGCCTCCGAGTGGTGCAATCGTTGAGTCGTTGTACCGCCGTCGCTAGTCGCTCCCAAACCGCCTCTGCACGGCTTCACCATCCGCACCGACCAAGTCGCCCCTGGCCCTGCGCCAGCTTCGCTCCGCCTTCGAGGTTTGCCTCCGCGGTGCTCGACCTGACCGCGCCACCCGCTGCCGTCGCCGCGTCTCACTCCGGCTTTGAGCTGCCCGTTTTCTACTGTGAGCCGCCGTTACTGCGCTTTGCTCCGGCCTTGAGTCGTCTCGCTGCGGGTTTCCTCAGCCGCGATTGCTCCAAGCCGCCGCAACCTCGAGCCACCACTGCTTGGAGTCCGCAGGCACCTCTCCTCTGTCGCTGAGGCCTCGTTGGCCCGCTTTCATGGCGTCGCCCCGCTGCCTCGCTTCTGCCGAAGTTTTCAAGCTGCTCGGCCGTTTCTACAAACTTCGCCAAGTCAATGTGTCGCTGGTGAGACCGGCCTCGCTTCACCTGCTGCTGCTGCGCCTCCTACTCCGGGCGGTTGCCGAGCTGCTCCCAGCAGGCCCGACACCCTGAGCCGCTGAAGTGCCCTTCGTTTCTGACATGCGTGGCTGTGGCCTCGAGCCGCCGAGTCCCTGCCGTCCGCCTCTCCCTCTGCGGCGAGAGTCGCCTTCGCTCTGCTTCCGAGCGCCCCGAGCTGCGTCGCCTCCTTGCTCCGACGAGCCGTCCGGTGGCTCCGTCACGCCCCTGCTTTGAGTGTCGCCCGCTCCGTACCGCGTCGAGTTACCGACGTCTGTGCGGTGTTGTTCGATGCCATGCTCGGGGGCATGATTCGCATAAAAACTGGATGGATGCGTGGTTATTTGTTTGAACGTGAAGGCCACCATTTGATCGAATTGCGGTGCACTCACTTCGCCTGAGCCGCCCAGTCGAGTCCCCTGCGCCGTGAGTCGCCACGGCCTTGTGCTGTTTCCTCAAATTGCCGCGCCGGCTCACTCCGCTGCCACGCCCCACAACATGTTGCTTTACTTCTGTTGAAAAAAAAATGGTCAGCATGACCCGGAGGATCCGTTTTAAGCTGCCCGGTTCCAACGCTTTAAAGCCTCCACCTTCGCTACCGTCCCGTCAGTGCCGCCTTGCCTCTAATGGAGAGAGTGACTGAAACACCGTTGAAGTTACCAAAGGATATTCACAGACGCGGATCCTTCATCGTCTAAATAAATCAGGTGATATCCATTCAAGTTTATTCTATTTAATGCATATTGTTTTCATCAAGAAACAATTACTCTGGTCTTGTGGTATTTTTTCGCAGGACTATTGTTTATTACAAAGTTGTCGCACATGGGGCACGCACGAGTATTATTTTTGCACAAAGTGCTTGTCCATGTTATGTTGCTCGACAACTTACCGCGCCCGTGATTAGCTCGTCCGTCCGCGCAGGCTTACAATGCCACGGCCGGCTTACAACGCCGTGGCCGACTTATCTGTCTGCTCCTGCGGCTGACTTGACCGTGGTTGATTTCAGTTTCACTATGGTGATCATCAACTCCGCCGTGGATAATTTCTGGCCTGACATATCAGGTAAAATCAATCTAGTAAATTTTTATATATTATATATTGTTTTCTTTTAAAAGAGCAATTACTCTGGCTTGCGATATTTCTGATACAGGACAATTGTTCACTACATCAACACGTGATTGACTCGCCAATCCACGTGGTTTATCGTGCCTGCGATTGACTCGCCCGTCCACACCGGTTTACAACGTCATGGCCATCTCTCGCAATCGTGCCGTCTTACAATGCCGTGGCCGTCTCTCGCGACCACGCCGGCTTATAACAAGGAGGACAACTTCCCGTCCACACCGACTTACAACGCCACGGCCGGTTTATCTGTTTGTGCCGCCTCAGATGTTGCGGTCGTCTTTACCGTCCGTCTCTCGTGGCGTGGTCTACATCAACACACTGGGCCGGACCTGTCTGCATGAGCTGTTTATTGAGTATGAGCAAGTCACTGCTTGGGAAGCCCGGTTTTCTTCCAACAAACTGGAGGCAAATTATCATATATTATCAACCGCCGTCTGCACTGGATGGTTCAATGGGCAGGCGCACAAGTCGCCGCCACTACAGTTTGGTTAATTTCAAACAGACAGTTGGAAGGAACCATTGGCCGAGTTGCTGACACGGGTCATACGGGATCATTTATAACCCACCAAAGTCACGTCAACCTTCTACGGATTCACATCGTGCTATCAACGCCAATGATATACACCTTCTGCTTTGGTCAAATATGGAGAATCTCAAGCCAACTCCTTCAAGTCGTCTTGAGACTCGGGGGCTACAATGGTATAACTCGGCAAAAGTTAGACGATTTCAATAAATTCAAGAACTCCGGGTTATTGAAGGGAAAAGTAACCCGGCCCCGGAGATTACTGCTAGATCGATGAAAATTTAAAGGCTGTCAGAAGATTTCCGGCACAAAATAAGGATTCCGGTTTAAAAGCCGGTTCAAGGGAAATTTATTTATCGCAAGGCTTTGAAGCTCTCAAATCCGGATCAAATCTGGCTCAAGGTAAATTTATCTCTCTCAAAGTTTTGAAGCTTTCAAATCCGGTTTAAACTTCCGGTTCAAAAAGAATTAATCTCCCGCAAGTTCGAGTTCTCAGAAAGATTAAAGGGTGCCAAAAAGAACTTGCTGCCGTGATGCGTGGTTCAAACATAGGTATCATGCCTTACGGCTTATCTTATTATGGTCACTTGGGGGCTTCCTGCTCATCGGGCATAGCTATCAGTACCCTCTTGATCGGTGCAATGCCAAAATTTATATGGTCACTTGGGGGCTTCCTGTTCAAACATAGGTCGTATTCGAACCAAAGAGAACATAGCTGTCGATACCCTTTTGATTAGCAAACTGCTGAACCCACTTGGGGGCTTCTTGATCGTATCCGAATCATAGCTCAACCCCTTTGGGAATCGACGTGGATCGTATTCGAATCAACGTCGCTAAACAACTCTTAAGGTCATTTGGGGGCTTCCTGTTCAAACATAGGTCGTATTCGAACCAAAGAGAACATAACTGTCGATACCCACTTTGATCGGCAACGCCAACGCCATTGGGGGCTATATGATCGTATTCGAATCTTAGCTTAACCCCTTTGGAACGGTTCACTGATCGTATTCGAATCAGAAGCCTAATAAATTTTATCTGTTTTTTATACAAATCGTAAGTATTTGAGTTGTCACAAATATCATATGTGCCGGCTCTTACAGAGTTGAGTTTTCAACTTCACTGTCCGGGTCACATGAACCGGCGGTATCATTGAAAGGATCATAGGGATCTTGTAATCTACTTGTGTGCAAGATAAGACTACATTTGGGTGGTTACCCGCCCTGGCTCTTGATGTTAAGTCGACAGGACATATGTTGTTTAAATTCTATGCAGGATTTGCAGCACTACGACTTATATAAATGCTTCAGTCCAAGCTCATCACTAAAATTGATGTCTCAAAAGGGTTATCATTTATTGATTTTCTCAAGGGCTATAAACCACCAGGGTACAAAAATTCCGGCTTACAATGAATGCGCATTAAGTCGTCATCGGCCAAGAGCCGCCAGGTATGTAAACTCCGAGTTTATTTGTCAATCGATGAGGTATTCAAATCTTTAATAGCCAAAACTGGCTGGATTTTTCATGATGATATTGAATGATTGAGGTTTTTATACCGGATTATATTATTCAAATCTTAAATAGCCAACATGGCTGGATTTCTATTATGATTAGCAATAACCAGTATTATGATTGAGGTTTTCAAAGTCGCTTTAGCGCAACGGCTATTATCTTTATCAATGGGCATGATTTATTTTACAATGGAGGAAATAGTCCCGAGTTGCTGCAGGCTTACTACCCGGCACTTGGGGGCTACATTATTCAAAATGAGGTTACATCAAATATGCAAGTCTCATGTCGCTGCAAGCATGCACCATGACACTTGGGGGCTAATGCAAAGTCATTTTTTCTCTCCTTATTGAAGAACCGACTCATCACATCATAATGAACCGGCCCTCGGGGACTACCAATTGCTCCTGTAAAAAATTCAAGGTACACAAGCATTAATCCATTATATTGAACGGTCCACTATTCAGTTGGTGGAATGCAAAGCTCTTAACCTTGTGGACGTGTGTTCAAGCCCCATGGTGGAGACTATATGATATGATGTTATTATCAATTATATACAAAGTCCCAACTCAGTATTATCTTACTAAGCCGACCCTTGGGGGCTACACATTGCTGTTCAAATTTACATGGTTATATCTACAAAGTCCCTGCTCATTATTGCATAATGACCCGGCCCTTGGGGGCTACACTGGTTGAAATTTTCATGAGCATAAAGCAATTACAAGTCCCAGGTTGCTGCAAGCATGACAACCCGGCACTTGGGGGCTACATGTGTGGAATATTCAGTTATATGATTGAGATGAATAAACCGCATTTCTTCAAGGTTGCAACATTTATTGGAGCAAGTCTTAAACCATCACTTTGTTCTGCTCAAGACTTGGGGGCTATAGGTAATATGGATATAAGGGAGAAAAATCTTCTAATTATCAGTTTTGAGCAAATCAGGAGGATCAATTACATAAACCGGTCTCAACAACAATTATGACCCGGCATCGTCTGTTTTATAATCTGCCAGTTTTTGGCAATGATAAACTGGCAAGTTTTACATCTTCAAGCCGGCTGAATATCAGATGAATATTTGAAGACCAAAATTATTTAACCCGGCGCCTTGAAAGCCGACTCAAGTGGATTATTCTTCTCAATATTTTTCTGTGAGAAACCAACATCAGCAAATTGAGTATGAAGCTAGCTTATTTAACTCGGATTTTCTAGATGAAGGAAATGACAATTGGACTTAAGGATAATCAGGTCCCATCTCAGGAGAATATTTAACCCAGAGCACAAGGAATTAAGGATGATCAGGTGCCGGCATACAAGAATTTTTAACCGGGAACACAATCTGTCAAAGTTGTTCTTGTGTTTGTTGTACATGATCAGTTTAACATGGATAAATGCAAATTAAACTGGGGGCTAATGTCGGGGATAGACCCCGCGGTATGACCCGGCCGGAAGTATGACTCGGCCGGACTTGGCGCTTCACCGATGACCCGCCGGAGGACTGGCGACTCAAGGGTCTGGCAGCTCACTGGTCAGACGACTCACAGATGACCTCGATGACGGATCACAAGGAAGGCTAGGCCCAAGGCCCAGTAGTCCGGCTCATATTACGGTGGGCCGGCTTAAGACAGAAGGCATGAGGAATATTTCCTTTACGAGGAAGCAAGACCCGTACTTGTATCCGACTTGTGATAGAGAATAACTTAGTTCTAATCCTAATAGGACTCTACATGTAAGCTGTCCCTTCAACTTATATAAAGAGGGGCAGGGCTCCCCAAAGAGGGACATGCAACAAGAATAATCTCTAGGGCTAGACACAAAGAGCCGGCTTACCGGCGACTCTCTCATGATCATAATGAGACCTAGCCACAAACAGCATGTAGGGTTGTTACCGGATGATGTTTCCCGGGGCCCGAAGCTGTATAAACCCTCGTCTTGTGTGTTGTGTTTCTCGATTCCGCTCAACCCCTTCAAGCTACCACATAGATGCGTTGGCCTCGCGACTAAGTCCTGACGCTAAGGACATCTGACGTGACAATTCCACGACAGAGTCCAAGTGGGACTCCTTCCAACTTGGGGCACGCCTAGGACGGCCTCCTCTCCCTCCCTCCTTTATATATGGGGGGCGCCCCTAGAGACCCACCAATTACTCCAAGCCATGTGCGGCACCCCCCTCCACAGTTTACGCCTCCGGTCATATTCTCGCAGTGCTTATGCGAAGCCCTGCACGGATCACATCACCATCACCTTCACCACGCTGTCGTGCTGACGGAACTCATCTACTCCTTCAACCCTCTGTTGGATCAAGAGCTCGAGGGACTTAATTGCGTTGAACGTGTGCACAACTCAGAGGTGCCGTATGTTCGGTACTCGATTGGTCCGAACGAGAAGATGTTCGACTACATCAACCACGTTAAGTAAACGCTTCCGCTTTTGGTCTACGAGGGTACGTGGACACACTATCCCCCTCTCGTGGCTATGCTTCTCCTAGATAGATCTTGCATGAGCATAGGAATTTTTTTGAAATTGCCTGCTACGTTTCCCAATTGTGGCATCCGAGCCAGGTCTATGCGTAGATGATATGCACGAGTAGAATACAAAGAGTTGTGGGCGGTGATCGTCATAAACCTTACCACCAATGTATTATTTTGATTCGGCGGTATTGTTGGATGAAGCGGCCCGGACCAACCTTACATGAGCGCGTTCATGAGACCGGTTCCACCGATAGACATGCAACTAGTTTTGCATAAAGGTGGCTGGCGGGTGTCTGTTTCTCCAAATTTAGTTGAATCGAATTTGACTGCGGCCGGTCTTTGTGAAGGTGAAAACAGCAAACTTGATAAATCACCGTTGTGGTTTTGTGCCGTAGGTAAGAACGGTTCTTGCTAGAAGCCTATAGCAGCCACGTAAAACTTGAAACAACAAAGTAGAGGACGTCTAACTTGTTTTTGTAGGGCATGTTGTGATGTGATATGGTCAAGACATGATTTGATATACGTTGTTGTATGAGATGATCATGTTTTGTAGAACTTATCGGCAACTGGCGGGAGCCTTATGGTTGTGGCTTTATTGCTTGAAATACAAACGCCATGTAATTGCTTTACTGTATCACTAAGCGGTAGCGATAGTTGTAGAAGCAATAGTTGGCGAGACGACCACGGCACTACGATGGAGATCAAGGTGTCGATCCGGTGACTATGGAGATCATGACGATGCTTTGGAGATGGAGATCAAAAACATAAGATGATGATGGCCATATCATGTCACATATTTTGATTGCATGTGATGTTTATCTTTTATGCATCTTATTTTGCTTAGTACGGCGGTAGCATTATAAGATGCCCGTAACTAAATTTCAAGGTATAAGTGTTCTCCCCGAGTATGCACCGTTGCGAAAGTTCTTCATACTGAGACACCACTGGTGTGATAAGCTATATGTTCAAACACAACGGGTGCAAGCCAGTTTTGCACATGCGGAATACTCGGGTTAAACTTGACGAGCCTAGCATGTACAGACATGGCCTCGGAACACTTGAGACCGAAAGGTCAAACGTGAATCATATAGTGGATATGATCAAAATAGAGATGTTCACCATTGATGACTACTCCAAATCACGTGATGATCGGACATGGTTTAGTTGACTTGGATCACGTATCATTTAGATAACTTGAAGGATGTCAATCTAAGTGGGAGTTCTTAAGTAATATGGTTAATTGAACTTTAATTTATCATGAACTTAGTCCTGATAGTATTTGCAAATTATGTTGTAGATCAATAGCTCTCGTTGTCGCTCCCCTATGTTTTTTGATATGTTCCTAGAGAAAACTAAGTTGAAAGATGATAGTAGCTATGATGCGGACTGGGTCAGTGATCTGAGGTTTATCCTCATTGTTGCACAGAAGAATTATGTCCTTGATGCACACTAGGTGACAGACCTATTACAGGAGCAGATGCAAACGTTATGAACGTTTGGCTAGCTCAATATGATGACTACTTGATAGTTTAGTGCACTATGCTTTACGGCTTAGAACCGGGAATTCAAAAATGTTTTGAATGCCACAGAGCATATGAGATGTTCCAAGAGCTAAAATTGGTATTTCAGACTCATGCCCGTGTCGAGAGGTATGAGACCTCTGACAAGTACTTAGCCTAAAAGATGGAGGAGAATAGCTCAGCTAGTCAGCATGTGCTCAGAATGTGTAGGTACTACAATCGCTTCAATCAAGTGGGAGTTAATCTTCCAAATAAGATAGTGATTGACAGAGTTCTCTAGTCACCATCACCAAATTACTGGAACTTCGTGATGAACTATAATATGCAAGAGATGACAAAAACGATTCCCGAGCTCTTCGTGATGGTGAAATCGACGAAGGTAGAGATCTAGAAAAAACATCAAGTTTTGATGATTAAACGAGACCACTAGTTTCAAGAAAAGGGCAAAGGGAAAGAAATGGAACTTCAAGAAGAATATCAAGCAAGTTGTCACTCCCGTGAAGAAGCCCAAAGCTGGACCTAAGCCTGAAACTAAGTGCTTCTACTGCAAAGGAAATGATCACCGGAAGTGGAACTACCCCAAATATTTGGCAGATAAGAAGGATGGCAAAGTGAACAAAGGTATATATGATATACATGTTACTGATGCGTACCTTACTAGTGCTCGTAGTAGCCCCTGGGTATTTGATACATGTTCGGTTGCTAAGATTAGTGACTCGAAACAGGAGTTGTAGAATAAATGGAGACTAGTTGAGGGTGAAGTGATGATGTGTGTTGGAAGTGTTTCCAAGATTAATATGATCATCATCACACACTCCCTATACTTTCGGGATTAGTGTTGAACCTAAATAAATGTTATTTGGTGTTTGCGTTGATTGTGAACAAGATAGGATCATGTTTATTGCAATACGATTATTCATTTAAGACAGAGAATAATTGTTATTCTGTTTACATGAATAAAACCTTCTATGGTCATACACCCAATGTTAATGGTTTATTGAATCTTGATCGTGGTGATACACATTTTCATAATATTGATGCCAAAAGATGCAGAGTTGATAATGATAGTGCAACTTATTTATGGCACTGCCATTTGGGTCATATTGATGTAAAGCGCATGAAGAAACTCCATGCAGATGGACTTTTGGAATCACTTGATTATGAATCATTTGATACTTGCGAACAGTGCCTTATGGGCAAGATGACAAAACTCCGTTCTCTGGAACAATGGAACGAGCTAATGACTTACTGAAAATAATACATACCAACGTATGAGGTCCGATGAGTGTTGAGGCTCGTGGTGGGTATCGTTATTTCCTGACCTTCACAGATGATTTGAGTAGATATGGGTATATTTACTTAATGACACACAAGTTTGAAACATTTGAAAAGTTCAAAGAATTTCAGAGTGAAGTGGAGAATCATCGTAACAAGAAAATAAAATTTCTACGATCTGATCGTGGAGGTGAATATTTGAGTTACGAGTTTGGCCTTCATTTAAAACAATGTGGAATAGTTTCACAACTCATGCCACCTGGAACACCATAGCGTAATGGTGTGTCCGAACGTCGTAATCACACTTTATTAAATATGATGCGATCTATGATGTCTCTTACTGATTTACCACTATCATTTTGGGGTTATGCATTAGAGACAGTTGCATTCACGTTAAATAGGGCACCGTCAAAATACGTTGAGATGACACCGTATGAATTGTGGTTTGGCAATAAACTTAAGTTGTCGTTTCTTAAAGTTTGGGGATGCGATGCTTATGTCAAGAGGCTTCAGTATGATAAGCGTGAACCTAAGTCGGAGCAGTGTGTCTTCATAAGATACCCTAAGGAAACAATTGGGTACACCTTCTACCACAGATCTGAAGGCAAGATCTTTGTTGCCAAGAATGGAACCCTTCTAGAGAAGGAGTTTCTTTCGAAAGAAGTGAGTGGGAGGAAAGTAGAACTTGATGAGGTAATTGTTCCTTCTCTCAATTTGGAAAGTAGCTCATCCGAGAAATCTGTTCCCGTGATGCCTACACGAACTGGAGAGGAAGCTAATGATAATGATCATGAAATTTCAGATCAAGTTGCTACAGAACCTCGTAGGTAAACCAGAGCACGATTCGCACCAGAGGGGTACGGTAATCCTATTCTGGAAGTCATGTTACTTGACTATGACGAACCTATGAACTATGAAGAAGCCATGATGATCCCAGATTCTGATAAATGGCTTGAGGCCTTGAAATCTGAGATAGGATCCATGTATGAGAACAACGTGTGGACTTTGGTGGATTTGCCTGATGATCGGCGACCCATAGAGAATAAATGGATCTTCAATAAGAAGACTGACGCTGATGGTAATGTTACTGTCTATAAAGCTCGACTTGTTGCAAAAGGTTTTCAACAAGTTCAAGGGGTTGACTACTATGAGGCTTTCTCAACTATAGCGATGCTTAAGTCCGTCTGAATCATATTAGCAATTGCCACATTTTGTGAAATCTGGCAAATGGATGTCAAAACTGCATTCCTTAAATGGATATCTCTAAGAAGAGTTGTATATGATGCAACCAGATGGTTTTGTCGATCCTAAAGGTGCTAACACAACTTGCGGTGAAGCCTCACTATAGAAAAAAGACATATCCATGACATTTTGGGCTGAACAATTTTTTTCTATGACACTTCTATGACGATAATTGTGACAAAACAAGGTATCATCATAGATGTGGTAGGCTCCTACTTCTATGACAAAAAATCATGACAAAAAATGGGCTTTTCATCCTGGGCGGGCTGGAGACGTAGATGGATGACATTCTTTGGGCCGTCCATGACAGGAAAAACCGTGGTAGAAGCGAGGGCGAGGAAAATATCGGGGTGTTCCCGGTTATGGTGGGTGGTCGGGGGCCGAGTGATGCGCATTTATCTCGTACCATACACGTGTGGGTGCGAGGCGTTGGGTTCTAACTGATCCCGAGCGAGGCATTCTCCTACTGAACCCGAGCGATTGCACTGCAGGCTACACGTTACTAAACCCAAGCGACCGATCGATGGCTGTTAATTGAACCCGATCGAGCGATTCCTTCACTACTGCTGCTAAATGAAGCCGATCGATGCTGCATCGGGATGAACAGTGAGCGTTGTTGGGGGGTGGATGAAAAGTTCCTGGTGGGGGGTTGGATGAACAGGACCCCGTGGTAGTAGAGGCCGTTGCCGCTGGATGAACAGGACCCCGATCGATCGAGCCGGTTGGGGCTGGATGAACAGGACCCCGTGGAAGTCTGGATGAACGGGACCCCATGGAGGGAAGGTTGAACAGCAGCCGGTGGAGGGCTGGTTGAACAGTAGCCGGTGGAGGGCTGGATGAACAGTAACCCATGGAGGGGTGGTTGAACTGGAGCCCGTGGAGAGGGCTGGTTGAATAGTGGCCGGTGGAGTAGCTCGCGCTGGAGGCTGGATGAACAGTAGCCCATGGAGGATGGAGGAGGTCGACGGTGGAGATGAACAGTATCCCGTGGAGTCCCGTTTTGCGGTACACCACACCCCTCCCGATGAAAAGGACCCCCATTTCGACTGTAGCGCTCAAACACAAGTCATTTTCCTCCGTTTTGCGGTATGCCACACCCCTCCCGATCAACAGGACCCTGCTTCGACCGTAGGAGGTCCAACATAAGTCTATTTCCTCCGTTTTGCGGTACGCCAGACCCCTCCCGATGAACATGATCCATTTTCGACCATGACCGGTCGAACACAAGGCCGTTTCCTCTGTTCTGTGGTACACCAGGCCTCGTTTCCATCGGTTGTTCCATCCAAGCCGGTTGGCTCCCACTCGTTCCGTCGCCTCCCGATGAACACGATGCATTCTGTCGCCTCCCCATGAACACGACGACAACGCAGTTTCTCCGTTCTGACCCAGCCATGTACACGAGCCTTGGCCGTTCGTATGCGCGAGTAGGCGTTTGAGACCCCGCTTGTATGTATGTACGTTGCCGTATTTTCTTTCTTAAACCCTAGCCGCTGTACGTACGTGTACACGCTATGTGCGCACTGAGGGAGTCCTGGATTAGGGTGTCCTCGGACAGCCGAACTATATGCTTATGCCGGACTGTTGGACTATGAAGATACAAGATTGAAGACTTCGTCCCGTGTCCGGGTGGGACTCTCCTTTGCGTGGAAGGAAAGCTTGGCCATTCTGATATGTAGATTTCCTTGTCTGTAACCGACTCTGTGTAACCCTAGCCTCCCCCGCTGTCTATATAAACCGGAGGGTTTAGTCCGTAGGACAACAACAATCATAATCATAGACAAGCTTCTAGGGTTAGCCTCTACGATCTCTTGGTAGATCAACTCTTGTAATACTCATATCATCAAGATCAATCAAGCATGAAGTAGGGTATTACCTCCATAGAGAGGGCATGAACCAGGGTAAACATCGTGTCCCCCGCCTCCTGTTACCATTAGCCTTAGACGCACAGTTCGGGACCCCCTACCCGAGATCCGCCGGTTTTGACACCGACATTGGTGCTTTCATTGAGAGTTCCACTGTGGCGTTGAAAAAAAGGTTTGATGGCTCGCCTTGTTATCAAGGACAACATCGCCTCGGGGGGAGCCCTGGCTTTAGGCCAAACCCTCCGACTAGGCGGCTTCGTCATGACCGCCCGTTCGGCCGCCGTGCCGATGATGACTTCTTGGGTCATCGAAAACAGCCTCCACGTCAGCTCGGAATACGCCGAGCAGATGGATCCGATGGAACTTTCGTCCTTGAACGAGCTCTTGGATTGCATCACCGCCTTGGGAGTCGCTATCGACTATGATCGGATTGGGCTTAAACCTGATCAAAGAGAGATTAACTCTCCGCCGGTCACCCATCAAATAGCGGTGGTGGAGGAGCAATGCAGCGACTCTTCCTCTATTTTCAGGATGAACTGTGTCCGGATTTCCGAGCTATCTCATCCGGATACCCGCTTGCGGGAGGACTTGACTCAAGCTCCGAATTTAGAATCAGACAACGGGCCAGAAAAATTGGGTAACACCCCGGAACCTGAACTCCCAAGTTCGGAAGCTCCCCAGCCTCTGGGTCCCGAATCAGGTTAGGTTTCGGACTTAAATCCAACCACCCACCCAGATACAAGTGATCTTTCCCACATCAGACAACAACCCCAAGAGACAGTACATCACTTTTGGGCCTGATTCCTCCTTGTAATGAGCAAGGTTAAGGACTATCGCGAGGAAGACGCAATCTTATTCTTTTGCAAAAATTGCACGGACAAGGGAATCCTTAACGCCATACGTCACCATGACATATCACACTTCGCTGACTTGGCGGCCATAGTACAGAAGTACTATGTGATGGAAAGCACCTGGAAAACCCAGGCAGCATTCTGGGACCCTCCGGCTCTCACTAAACCCTTCTTCCGAACCAAAAGGGTGCACTCTCATAAGTCACCCGATCCAATCACAAAGAAACCAATGCCCACTACAGGGCATGGAACCGTATTGGAGGGATGGCTCAATAGGCCATGCAAAATTCACACCACACCAGATACCGTACCAACACATAGCCTTAGAGCATGTTGGATACTTCGGCTGGTGGCCAACAGCGGCGAGGATCTCCTCATTAACAATACCGCAGAGCATCGTCCCGCAGAAAACAACAATACAGTGTTGACAGTCTTCAAGACTTTCGCCTCGAATAACAGGTGCAAGAGAGCACTCCGCGGCCTCGCCGAAGTCTGCCAGGTTGCAGCAATAAATCCCTGGAACGACACGGCTATAACCTTTAATGCTAGTGACGAACCTCAATTCCGAACAGCCCGAGCACCATCCGCTTTGGTCCTTAGTCCAATTGCGGATGACTTCTAGCTTACTAAAGTTCTCATGGACGGTGGTAGAGGATTAAACCTCATCTACGAGGAAACTCTCAACAAAATGGAAATAGACAAGAGTCACATTGAGTAAAGCAGCACGGCCTTCCAAGGAATTATCCCTAGTCGGGAGGCACAATGTGCGGGAAAAATCACACTCGATGTGGTATCTGGCACACCGGAAAATTACAGGTCCGAAGAGATAACATTCCAAGTGGCCCCGTTCAGTAGTGGATACCACACCCTTTTAGGGCGGGACGCATTCACGAGCTTCCAAGCTATATCCCATTATGGGTACATGAAGCTCAAGATGCCCGGGCCCAATGGAATAATCACTCTAGCCAGTGATCCGGACATAGCACTCCGCGCTGAAAATAAAACCGATGCCTTGGCCCTTGAGGCATTATCCGAAGCCCTCGCGGAGGAAGAATTAACTATGCTACGCTCCACAGTGGACAGAGACGATGTGATACTCGACAAACGATCCAAGTCGACCTCTTTCAAACCAGTGAACGAAATAGTCAAATTCCAAGTCTACCCAATGGACTCTACAAAAACAGCATCCATCGGGGCACAGCTGAACCCCACAATCGACGCTGCACTGCGGGTGTTCTTACGCGAGAATTGGGACATCTTCGCCTGGCACCCTTCAGATATGCCAAGGATCCCATGCAGGCTGGCCGAGCATAGCCTAAACATATTAAAGGGATACAAGCCGGTCAAGCAAACTCTACTGTGCTTTTTAGAGCCTAAATGACAAGTTATGGGAGAGGAGATAGCCAAGCTACTCGAGGCCGGATTCATTAGAGAAATAAAACACCTGGACTGGCTAGCAAACCTGGTGATGGTACCAAAGAAGGACAAATCCTGGCGCCTATGTGTCGATTTCTAGGACTGAGGGAGTCTTGGACTAAGGGGTCCTTGGACAGCCGGACTATATACTTTGGCCAGACTGTTGGACTGTGAAGATACAAGATTGAAGACTTCATCCCGTGTCCGGATAGGACTCTCCTTTGCATGGAAGGCAAGCTTGGCAATTCGGATACGTAGATCTCCTTCTCTGTAACCGACTCTGTGTAACCCTAGCCCCCTCCAGTGTCTATATAAACCGGAGGGTTTAGTCCATCGGACAACAACAATCCTAATCATAGGCTAGCTTCTAGGGTTTAGCCTCTATGATCTCGTGGTAGATCAACTCTTGTAATACTCATATCATCAAGATCAATCAAGCAGGAAGTAGGGTATTACCTCCATCGAGAGGGCCCGAACCTGGGTAAAACATCGTGTCCCCTGCCTCCTGTTACCATTAGCCTTAGACGCACAGTTCGGGACCCCCTAACCGAGATCCGCCGGTTTTGACACCGACATTGGTGCTTTCATTGAGAGTTCCACTGTGTCGTCGCGGTAAGGCTTGATGGCTCCTTCAATCATCTTCAATGACGCGGTCCAGGGGGAGGTTTTCCTTCCCGGACAGATCTTCGTATTCGGTGGCTTCGTACTGTGGGCCAACTCACTTGGCCACCTGGAGCAGATCGATAGATACGCCCCTGGCCATCAGGTAAGGTTTGGAAGCTTGAACTATACTGCCGACACTCACGGAGACTTGATCTTCGACGGATTCGAGCCCATGTCAGGTACGCTGAATAGTCGTAACGAGCATGACTTAGATCTGCCGTCAGACCGTGTTCGGGAGATCGCACCTACGGCGGCCCCGGGAATCAACCCAGAGCAGATCGCGCCTTCCGAGGACGGGTGGATGGACCCCGCCATGAAGGCCGCACACTTATCGGCATTGGAGCCGAACACTGATCACACCTCTTGTGAGGATGGTGTCATCGGACCCCCGGACTCGTCTCCGGCTATAGGATCCCAACCGCGTACGTCCATGCCTATCGAATCTGATTGGGCACCGGTCATGGAGTTCACCTCCGCGGATATTTTTCAGCACTCGCCCTTGGGTGATGTGCTAAACTCATTAAGGTCTCTTTCCTTGTCGGGAGATTCTTAGCCGAACTATGTCCGGATCGAGTGGGAAGCGGACGACAAAGAAATTCGTTCCCCACCCACCACCCACTTAATAGCCACTATTGATGACTTAACCGATGTGCTTGACTTCAACTCCGAAGACATCGACGGTATGGACGACGATACAGGAGAAGAATAGGAACCACCGCCTATAGGGCGCTGGACAGCCACCTCATCATATGATATATATATATATATATATATATATGGTGGACACCCCCAAAGAAAGCAATGGCGATGAGGCAGCGGAAGATAACCCCTTGGAGAAGCAATCTAGGCACCAGCGTCATAGGCGCATCTCCAAGCCCCGCCATAGCAAAAATAGTGATACCAGCACAAGAGATAACCATCTGGATGGTGCCGAAGACAAAAACAATCCTGCCCAGCCAGGCGTCGAGCAAGCCGAGCAAGAGGATGGGCAAGCTAGCCCTAAGGAACAGACAACAGATGGAGAATCAGAGGATTATAATTACATGCCCCTCTCCGAGGACGAAGTGAGCCTTGGCGTCGAAGAATTCATCATGCCTGAGGATCCCGTCGAGCAGGAGCGCTTCAAGCGCCGGCTTATAGCCACTGCAAAAAGCCTGAAGAAAAATAGCAACAGCTTCAAGCTGATCAAGATCTGCTAACTGATAGATGGACCAAGGTCCTAGCTGCCGAGGAATACGGACTCAAGTGCCCTACCAAAAGTTACCCAAAGCGCAGGTTGCCACCTCAACTCGAGGAGGAGGCGCTAAAGCCCACACTACCAGCGCATGATGCGGCTGACCGGCCACCCCGTGGCCGACACAAAGCGGCGCACCAGCCCGAAGTCTAGACCGCACCCCGTCGCCAATCAAACAATAATACTAAGGCCCGGGACCACACGAAGGACCTGCAAGACGTATTGGAAAACAAAGCAGGACAGTCAAGATCGATTTACGGATCACTGGGACACGCCACAATGCGTGACGATGACCGTCATGCCAGATACAATAAGCAAAAGTCCGGCCGGGCCGACTACAACAAACCAAACTGATTTAAACTACGTCAGGATGTAGCATGGCATAGAGGCGCCGCACACCCCCTATGCTTCACTAATGAAGTAATGGATCATGAATTCCCAGAAGGGTTTAAACCCATGAACATCGAATTATATGATGGCACAACAGACCCCGCGGTATGGATTGAAGATTTTCTCCTACACATTCACATGGCCCGCGGCGATGACTTACATGCCATAAAGTAACTACCACTTAAGCTCAAAGGACCGGCTCGACATTGGCTGAATAGCCTGCCAGCAAGCTCTATTGGCAGTTGGGAGGACCTGGAAGACGCATTCGTTGAAAACTTCCTAGGCACTTACGTGCGACCACCGGATGCTGATGACTTAAGTCACATAACCCAACAGCCCGGAGAGTCAGCCAGGAAATTCTGGACTCGGTTCCTAACTAAAAAGAACCAAATTGTCGACTGTCCGGATGCTGAAGATTTAGCAGCCTTCAAGCATAACATCCGTGACGAATGGCTCGCCTGGCACCTCGGTCAAGAGAAGCCAAAATCCATGGCAGCCCTCACGACACTCATGACCCGCTTTTGCACGGGCGAGGACAGCTGGCTGGCTCGTAGCAACATCACACCCAAAAACTCCGGCGATTCAGACGCCAGAGGTAGCGACGACAAGCCACGACGCAATAGACACAAGCGTCACAACAATGGCGACAACACCGAAGACACGACAGTCAATGCCGGATTCAGAGGCTCTAAATCTAGACAGCGGAAAAAGCCATTCAAAAGAAACAATCCGGGCTCGTCCAGTTTGGACCGCATACTTGACCGCTCATGTCAAATTCACGGCACCCCCAATAAACTAGCCAATCACACCAAAAGAGAATGCTGGGTGTTTAAACAGGCCGGCAAGTTGAACGCCGATAACAAGGAAAAGGGGCTGCATAGCAATGACAACGAGGAGCCCCGGCCACCGAACACAGGAGGACAGAAGAAATTCCCTCCCCAGGTGAAAACAGTGAATATGATATACGCAACCCATATTCCCGAGCGGGAACGGAAGCATGCACTAAGGGACGTCTATGTGATGGAGCCAGTCGCCCCAAAGTTCAACCCATGGTCCTTTTTGTCCGATCACTTTCGATCGCAGGGACCATCCTACCAGTATCCGTCATGGCGGTTCAGCCGCATTGGTCCTTGACCCCATCATCAACGGATTCCATCTCACACGAGTCCTCATGGACGGTGGCAGCAGCCTGAACCTGCTCTATCAGGATACAGTGCGCAAAATGGATATCGACCCCTCAAGGATCAAGCTCACAAAAACCACCTTCAAGGGTGCCATACCAGGTGTGAAGGCCTGTTGCACGGGCTCAATCAAACTACAAGTGGTCTTCGGATCTCCAGACAATTTCCGAAGCGAGGAGTTAATCTTTGATATCATCCCCTTCCGTAGTGGTTATCATGCCCTACTAGGACAAACCGCATTTGCTCGATTCAATGTGGTACCACACTATGCATACCTCAAGCTCAAGATGCCAGGACCTCGTGGGGTTATAACAGTCAATGGAAGCACAAAACGCTCGCTCCATACGGAGGAGCACACTGCGGCCCTTGCAGCAGAAGTACAAAGCAGCCTTCTTAGGCAGACTGCCAATCTGGCGATAAAACCCCCGGACACCATCAAGCGAGTCCGGAGTACCCTGCAACAGGATCATCCGGCACGCCTAGAGCTCGACTAGCAATTCGGCCTCCGTTGTAGTCCCAACCAAGCAGCGAAATTTGTGCCGCACGTACATAATTATGCACACAAAATACCATGGGCATGGGCGGATGCACGGCTACGACGCGGTCCACAACGCGGCTCAACCGACTTAGTGGGAAGAGAGGAAGGGCTAGGAGGGGCTGGCCACGCCCCCCCTTGGGTCCGAATTGAACTAGGGGAAGGGGGCGGCGCCCCCCTTTCCTTCCCTTCCCCTCTTCCTTCCTTCTTTCCCCTCTTCCTTACGTGGAAACCTACTAGGACATGGAGTCCTAGTAGGATTCCCTCTCCTGGCGTGCCCTAGGAGGGCCGGCCGGCCTCCCCCTTGCTCCTTTATATACGGGGGCACCCTAGAATAAACAAGTTTCTCTCCCAACACCGTGTGTGGTGCCCTCCTCCATAGTTACACACCTCGATCATACCATTGTAGTGCTTAGGCGAAGCCCTGCGCCGGTAGCATCATCATCACCGTCGCCATGCCATCATGCTAACGGAACGCACCCTCGTCCTCAGCTGGATCAAGGGCACGAGGGACGTCATCGATCTGAACGTGTGCTGAACATGGAGGTGTCGTGCGTTTGGTACTTGATCGGTTGGATCGCGAAGAACTTCGACTACATCAACCGCGTTATGGAAACGCTTCTGCTTTCGGTCTATGAGGGTACGTGGACACACGCTCCCCTCTCGTTGCTATGCATCACCTAGATAGATCTTGCATGATCGTAGTATATTTTTAGAAATTACCGCGTTCCCCAACACATATTCCTCCAAATATGAGATTATGCAACTCCTGGACACCGGAGGAATACCTTGTGTGCTATCAAACGTCACAACGTAACTGGGCGATTATAAAGATGCTCTACAGGTATCTCCGAAGGTGTTTGTTGGGTTGGCATAGATCGAGATTAGGATTTGTTACTCTAAGTATCAGAGAGTTATCTCTGGGCCCTCTCGGTAATGCACATCATATGAAGCCTTACAAGCAATGTGACTAATGAGTTAATTGTGGGATGATGCATTACAGAACGAGTAAAGAGACTTGCCGGTAACGAGATTGAACTAGGTATGAAGATACCAACGATCGAATCTCGGGCAAGTAACATACCGATGACAAAGGGAATAATGTGTGTTGACATTGTGGTTCGACCGATAAAGATCTTCGTAGAATATGTGGGAACCAATATGAGCATCCAGGTTCCGCTGTTGGTTATTGACCGGAGCTGTGGCTCGGTCATGTCTACATAGTTGTCGAACCCGTAGGGTCCGCACGCTTAATGTTCGATGAAGATATGTATTGTATGAGTTATGTGTTTTGGTGACCGAAGGTTGTTCGGAGTCCCGGATGAGATCATGGACATGACAAGGAGTCTCGAAATGGTCGAGAGGTAATGATTGATATATTGGAAGGTAGTATTCGGACACCGGATGGGTTCCGGAGTGTATCAGGTACATGCCGGAGTATCGGAGGGTTACTAGAACCCCCCGGGGAAAGATATGGGTCATATGGGCCATAGGAGGGAGGCTAATGAGCCCACAAGGGGCTGGTGCACCCCCACAAGGGAGGAGGTCCAATTGGAGTATGGAAGGGGGCGCCACCCGCGAATCCAACTAGGAGTCCAAGTGGGACTCCTTCCCACTTGGGGCGCGCCTAGGCCGACCTCCTCTCCCTCCCTCCTTTATATATGGGGGGCGCCCCTAGAGACACACCAATTACTCCAAGCCGTGTGCGGCACCACCCTCCACAGTTTACGCCTCCGGTCATATTCTCGCAGTGCTTAGGCGAAGCCCTGTGCGGATCACATCACCATCACCTTCACCACGCTGTCGTGCTGACGGAACTCATCTACTCCTTCGACCCTCTGTTGGATCAAGAGCTCGAGGGACGTCATTGCGCTAAACGTGTGCAGAACTCAGAGGTGCCGTACGTTCGGTACTCGATCGGTCCGAACGAGAAGATGTTCGACTACATCAACCGCGTTAAGTAAATGCTTCCGCTTTTGGTCTACGAGGATACGTGGACACACTCTCCCCCTCTCGTTGCTATGCTTCTCCTAGATAGATCTTGCGTGAGCATAGGAATTTTTTGAAATTGCCTGCTATGTTTCCCAACTGTGGCATCCGAGCCAGGTCTATGCGTAGATGATATGCACGAGTTGAACACAAAGAGTTGTGGGCGGTGATCGTCATACAGCTTACCACCAATGTCTTATTTTGATTCGGCGGTATTGTTGGATGAAGCGGCCCGAACCAACCTTACATGAGCGTGTTCATGAGACCAGTTCCACCAACAGACATGCAACTAGTTTTGCATAAAGGTGGCTGGCGGGTGTTTGTTTCTCCAAATTTAGTTGAATCGAATTTGACTGCGACCGGTCCTTGTGAAGGTGAAAACAACAAACTTGATAAATCACCGTTGTGGTTTTGTGCCGTAGGTAAGAATGGTTCTTTCTAGAAGCCCGTAGCAGCCACGTAAAACTTGCAACAACAAAGTAGAGGACGTCTAACTTGTTTTTGTAGGGCATGTTGTGATGTGATATGCTCAAGACATGATTTGATATACGTTGTTGTATGAGATGATGATGTTTTGTAGAAGTTATCGGCAACTGGCAGGAGCCTTATGGTTGTCGCTTTATTGTACTCACTCCGTTCCTTGATATAAGGTGTATAGATTTTTGAGAAAAAAATCTAAAATATAAGGTGTATTCCATTGTACCACTCGTTTGGTTAACTTTTTTTTTAGAGATTTGGTTATATTTTCTTATATCGGGCAAGCTCCTCTATTTTCTCATGTCAATTAGTCACGTGAATTCTCGCCCAAAACTTGTGAAATTTTCTCTCTACATGCGTTCTTTAATCTTTGTGCCAAAAACTATACACCCTATATTTAGGAACGGAGGGAGTATGAAATACAAACGCCATGTAATTGCTTTACTGTATCACTAAGCGGTAGCGATAGCTGTAGAAGCAATAGTTGGCGAGACGACCACGACACTATGATGGAGATCAAGGTGTCGATCCGGTGACTATGGAGATCATGACGATGCTTTGGAGATGGAGATCAAAAACATAAGATGATGATGGCCATATCATGTCACATATTTTGATTGCATGTGATGTTTATCCTTTATGCATCTTATTTTGCTTAGTTCGGCGGTAGCATTATAAGATGCCCTTAACTAAATTTCAAGGTATAAGTGTTCTCCCCGAGTATGCACCGTAGCGAAAGTTCTTCAAACCAAGACACCACTGGTGTGATAAGCTCTATGTTCAAATACAATGGGTGCAAGCCAGTTTTGCACATGTGGAATACTCAGGTTAAACTTGATGAGCCTAGCATGTACAGACATGGCCTCGGAACACTGGAGACCGAAAGGTCAAACGTGAATCATATAGTGGATATAATCAACATAGAGATGTTCACCATTGATGACTACTCCATCTCACGTGATGATCTGACATGGTTTAGTTGATTTGGATCCCGTATCATTTAGATAACTTGAGGGATGTCAATCTAAGTGGGAGTTCTTAAGTAATATGATTAATTGAACTTTAATTTATCATGACCTTAGTCCTGATAGTATATGCAAATTATGTTGTAGATCAATAGCTCTTGTTGTTGCTCCCCTATGTTTTTTGATATGTTCCTAGAGAAAACTAAGTTGAAAGATGATAGTAGCTATGATGCGGACTGGGTCCGTGATATGAGATTTATCCTCATTGTTGCACAAAAGAAATATGTCCTTGATGCACCGCTAGGTGACAGACCTATTACAGGAGCAGATGCAGATGTTATGAACGTTTGGCTAGCTCAATATGATGACTACTTGATAGTTTAGTGCACCATGCTTTACAGCTTAGAACCGGGAATTCAAAAATGTTTTGAACGCCACAGAGCATATGAGATGTTCCAAGAGCTAAAATTGGTATTTTAGACTCATGCCCGTGTCGAGAGGTATGAGACCTCTGACAAGTACTTCGCCTAAAAGATGGAGGAGAATAGCTCAGCTAGTCAGCATGTGCTCAGAATGTCGGGGTACTACAGTCGCTTGAATCAAGTGGGAGTTAATCTTCCAAATAAGATAGTGATTGACAGAGTTCTCTAGTCACCTTCACCAAGTTACTGGAACTTCATGATGAACTATAATATGCAAGAGATGACAAAAACGATTCCCGAGCTCTTCGTAATGCTAAAATCGACGAAGGTAGAGATCAAGAAAAAACATCAAGTTTTGATGATTAAACAAGACCACTAGTTTCAAGAAAAGTGCAAAGGGAAAGAAATGGAACTTCAAGAAGAATGGAAAGCAAGTTGTCACTCCCGTGAAGAAGCCCAAAGCTGGACCTAAGCCTGAAACTAAGTGCTTCTACTGCAAAGGAAATGGTCACTAGAAGCGGAACTACCCCAAATATTTGGCGGAGAAGAAGGATGGCAAAGTGAACAAAGGTATATATGATATACATGTTACTGATGTGTACCTTACTAGTGCTCGTAGTAGCCCCTGGGTATTTGATACATGTTCGGTTGCTAATATTAGTGACTCGAAACAGGAGTTGTATAATAAATGGAGACTAGTTGAGGGTGAAGTGATGATGTGTGTTGGAAGTGGTTCCAAGATTAATATGATCATAATCACACACTCCCTATACTTTTGGGATTAGTGTTGAACCTAAATAAATGTTATTTGGTGTTTGCGTTGAGCATGAACAAGATAGGATCATGTTTATTGCAATACGATTATTCATTTAAGACAGAGAATAATTGTTATTCTCTTTACATGAATAAAAGCTTCTATGGTCATACACCCAATGTTAATGGTTTATTGAATCTTGATCGTGGTGATACACATATTCATAATATTGATGCCAAAAGATGCAGAGTTGATAATGATAGTGCAACTTATTTATGGCACTGCCATTTGGGTCATATTGGTGTAAAGCGCATGAAGAAACTCCATGCAGATGGAATTTTGGAATCACTTGATTATGAATGATTTGATACTTGCAACAGTGCCTTATAGGCAAGATGACAAAACTCCATTCTTCGGAACAATGGAACGAGCTAATGACTTACTGAAAATAATACATACCGATGTATGAGGTCCTATGAGTGTTGAGGCTCGTTGTGGGTATCGTTATTTCCTGACCTTCACAGATGATTTGAGTAGATATGGGTATATTTACTTAATGACACACAAGTTTGAAACATTTGAAAAGCTCAAAGGATTTCAGATGAAGTGGAGAATCATCGTAACAAGAAAATAAATTTTCTACGATCTGATCATGGAGGTGAATATTTGAGTTACGAGTTTGGCCTTCATTTAAAACAATGTGGAATAGTTTCACAACTCATGCCACCTGGAACACCATAGCGTAATGGTGTGTCCGAACATCGTAATAGCACTTTATTAAATATGATGCGATCTATGATGTCTCTTACTGATTTACCACTATCGTTTTGGGGTCATGCATTAGAGACAGTTGCATTCACGTTAAACAGGGCACCGTCAAAATACGTTGAGACGACACCGTATGAATTGTGGTTTGGCAATAAACTTAAGTTGTCGTTTCTTAAAGTTTGGGGATGTGATGCTTATGTCAAGAGGCTTCAGTCTGATAAGCTTGAACCTAAATCGGAGCAGTGCGTCTTCATAAGATGCCCTAAGGAAACAACTGGGTACACCTTCTACCATAGATCTGAAGGCAAGATCTTTGTTGCCAAGAATGGAACCCTTCTAGAGAAGGAGTTTCTTTCAAAAGAAGTGAGTGGGAGGAAAGTAGAACTTGATGAGGTAATTGTACCTTATCTCAATTTTGAAAGTAGCTCATCGGAGAAATCTGTTCCCGTGATGCCTACACCAACTGGAGAGGAAGCTAATGATAATGATCATGAAACGTCAGATCAAGTTGCTACAGAACCTCGTAAGTCAACCAGAGCATGATTCGCACCAGAGTGGTACGGTAATCCTATTTTGGAAGTCATGTTACTTGACCATGAAGAACGTATGAACTTTGAAGAAGCCATGATGATCCCAGATTCCGATAAATGGCTTGAGGCCATGAAATCTGAGATAGGATCCATGTATGAGAACAACGTGTGGACTTTGGTGGATTTGCCTGATGATCGGCGACCCATAGAGAATAAAGGGATCTTCAATAAGAGGACTGACGCTGATGGTAATGTTACTGTCTATAAAGCTCGACTTGTCGCAAAAGGTTTTCGACAAGTTCAAGGGGTTGACTACTATGAGGCTTTCTCAACTGTAGTGATGCTTAAGTCCATCCGAATAATATTAGCAATTGCCACATGTTGTGAAATCTAGCAAATGGATGTCAAAATTGCATTCCTTAAATGGATATCTCTAAGAAGAGTTGTATATGATGCAACCAGATGGTTTTGTCGATCCTAAACATTCTAACAAAGTGTGCAAGCTCTAGCGATCCATTTATGGATTGGTGCAAGCATCTCGGAGTTGGAATATATGCTTTGATGAGTTGATCAAAGCATATAGTTTTATACAGACTTGCGGTGAAGCCTCACTACAAAAAAAGACACATCTATGACATTTTGGGCTGAACAATTTTTTTCTGTGACACTTCTATGATGATAATTGTGACAAAACCCGGTATCATCATAGATGTGGTGGGATCCTACTTCTATGAAAAAAAATTATGACAAAAAATGGGCTTTTCGTCCTGGGCGGGCCGGAGACGCAGCTGCATGACATTCTTTGGGCCGTCCATGACGGGAAAAACCGTGGTAGAAGCGAGGGCGAGGAATATATCGGGGTGTTCCCGGTTATGGTGGGTGGTCGGGGGCCGAGCGATGTACGTTTCTCTTGTACTGTACGCGCGTGGGTGAGAGGCATTGGGTTCCAATTGATCCCGAGCGAGGCGTTCACCTACTGAACCTGAGCGATTGCACTACAGGCTACGCGTTACTAAACCCAAGCGATCGATCGATGGCTGTTAATTGAACCCGATCGAGCGATTCCTTCGCTACTGGTGCTAAATGAAGCCGATTGATGCTGCCTCTGGATGAACAGTGAGCGTTG
>NC_041391.1:710378802-710421285 GCF_002162155.2 Triticum dicoccoides
GGGGGGGGGGGTGGATGAATAGTTCCCGGTGGGGGGTTGGATGATTAGGACCCCGTGGTAGTAGAGGCCGTTGCCGCTGGATGAACAGGACCCCGATCGATCGAGCCAGTTGGGGCTGGATGAACAGGACCGCGTGGAGGGCTGGATGAACGGGACCCCATGGAGGGAAGGTTGAACAGTAGCCGGTGGAGGGCTGGTTGAACAGTAGCCGGTGGAGGGCTGGATGAATAGTAGCCCGTGGAGGGGTGGTTGAACAGGAGCCCGTGGAGAGGGATGGTTGGACAGTGGCCGGTGGAGTAGCTCGCGCTGGAGCCTGGATGAACAGTAGCCCATGGAGGATGGACGAGGTCGACGGTGGAGATGAACAGTATCCCGTGGAGTCCCGTTTTGCGGTACGCCACACCCCTCCCGATGAAAAGGACCCCATTTCAATCGTAGCGCTCAAACACAAGTCATTTTCCTCCGTTTTGCGGTATACCACACCCCTCCTGATCAACAGGACCCCGTTTCGACCGTAGGAGGTCCAACAGATGTCTGTTTCCTCCGTTTTACGGTACGCCAGACCCCTCCCGATGAAGAGGATCCTATTTCGACCGTGGCCGGTCGAACACAAGGCCGTTTCCTCTGTTCTGTGGTACGCCAGACCTCGTTTCCATTGGTTGTTCCGTCCAAGCCGGTTGGCTCCCACTCGTTCCGTTTCCTCCCAATGAACACGACGCATTCCGTTGCCTCCCCATGAACACGACAACAACGCAGTTTCTCCGTTCTGACCTAGCCATGTACACGAGCCCTGGCCGTACGTATGCGCGAGTAGGCGTTCGAGACCCCGCCCGTATGTACATACGTGGCCGTATTTTATTTCTTAAACCCTAGCCGTTGTACGTACATGTACATGCTATGTGCGCGCTGAGGGAGTCCTGGATTAGGGGGTCCTCAGACAGCCGAACTATATGCTTATGCCGGACTGTGGGACTATGAAGATACAATGTTGAAGACTTCGTCCCGTGTCTGGGTGGGACTCTACTTTGCGTGGAAGGCAAGCTTGGCCATTCAGATATGTAGATTTCCTTCTCTGTAACCGACTCTATGTGACCCTAGCCCCCTCTAGTGTCTATATAAACCGGAGGGTTTAGTCTGTAGGACAACAACAATCATAATCATAGGCTAGCTTCTAGGGTTAGCCTCTATGATCTCGTGGTAGATCAACTCTTGTAATACTCATATCATTAAGATCAATCAAGCAGGAAGTAGGGTATTACCTCCATAGAGAGGGCCCGAACCTAGGTAAACATCGTGTCCCCCACCTCCAGTTACTATTAGCCTTAGACGCACAGTTCGGGACCCCGTACCCGAGATCCGCCGGTTTTGACACCGACATTGGTGCTTTCATTGAGAGTTCCACTGTGACGTCGAAAAAAGGTTTGATGGCTCGCCTTGTTATCAAGGACAACATCGCCTCGGGGGGAACCCAGGATTTAGGCCAAACCCTCCGACTAGGCGGGTTCATCATGACCGCTCGTTCGGCCGCCGTGCCGAAGATGACTTCTCGGGTCATCGAAAACAGCCTCCACGCCAGCTCGGAATTCGCCGAGCAAATGGATCTGATGGAACTTTCGTCCTTGAATGAGCTCTTGGATCGCATCGCTGCCTTGGGAGTCGCTATCGACTATGATCGGATTGGGCTTAAACCCGGTCAAAGAGAGATTAACTCTTTGCCGGTCACCCATCAAATAGTGGTGGTGGAGCAATGCAGTGACTCTTCCTCTATTTTGAGGACGAACTATGTCCGGATTTGCGAGCTCTCTGAGCCGGATACCCGCTTGCGGGAGGACTTGACTCAAGCTCCGAATTTAGAATCGGACAGCGGGCCAGAAAAATTGGGTAACACCCCGGAACCCGAACTCCCAAGTTCGGAAGCTCCCCAGCCTCTGGGTCCCGAATCGGGTCAGGGTTCGGACTTAAATCCATCCACCCACCCAAATACAAGCGATCTTTCCCACATCAGACAACAACCCCAAGAGACAGTACATCACTTTTGGGCCAGATTCCTCCTTGTAATGAGCAAGGTTAAGGACTGTCGCGAGGAAGACGCAATCTTATTCTTTTGAAAAAATTGGACGGACAAGGGAATCCTTATCGCCATAAGTCGCCGTGACATATCACACTTCGCTAAGTTGGCGGCCATAGTATAGAAGTACTGTGTGATGGAAAGCACCTGGAAAACCCAGGCAGCATTCTGGGACCCTCCGGCTCTCACTAAACCCTTCTTCCGAACCAAAAGGGTGCACTCTCATAAGTCACCTGATCCAATCACAAAGAAACCAATGCCCACTACAGGGCATGGAACCGTATTGGAGGGATGGCTCAATAGGCCATGCAAAATTCACACCACACCAGATACCGTACCAACACACAGCCTTAGAGCATGTTGGATACTTCGGCTGATGGCCAACAGCGGCGAGGATCTCCTCATTAACAATAACGCAGAGCATCGTCCCGCAGAAAACAACAATACAGTGTTGATAGTCTTCAAGACTTTCGCCTCGAATAACAGGTGCAAGAGAGCACTCCGCGGCCTCGCCGAAGTCTGCCACGTTGTAGCAATAAATCCCTGGAACGACACGGCTATAACCTTTAATGCCAGTGACGAACCTCAATTCCGAACAGCCCGAGCACCATCCGCTTTGGTCCTTAGTCCAATTGTGGACGGCTTCTAGCTTACTAAAGTGCTCATGGACGGTGGCAGAGGATTAAACCTCATCTACGAGGAAACTCTCAACAAAATGGAAATAGACAAGAGCCGCACTGAGCAAAGCAGCACGACCTTCCAAGGAATTATCCCTAGTCGGGAGGCACAATGTGCAGGAAAAATCACACTCGATGTGGTATCTGGCACACCGGAAAATTACAGGTCCGAAGAGATAACATTCCAAGTGGCCCCGTTCAGTAGTGGATACCACGCCCTTTTAGGGCGGGACGCATTCGCGAGCTTCCAAGCTATACCCCATTATGGGTACATGAAGCTCAAGATGCCCGGGCCCAACGGAATAATCACTCTAGCCAGTGATCCGGACATAGCACTCCGCGCTGAAAATAAAACCGACGCCTTGGACCTTGAGGCATTATCCGAAGCCCTCGCGGACGAAGAATTAACTATGCTACGCTCCACAGTGGACAGAGATGATGTGATACTCGACAAACGATCCAAGTCCACCTCTTTCAAACCAGCGAACGAAATAGTCAAATTCCAAGTCCACCCAACAGACTCTACAAAAACAGCATCCATCGGGGCACAGTTGAACCCCACAATCGACGCCGCACTGCGGGCGTTCTTACGCGAGAATTGGGACATCTTCGCCTGGCACCCTTCAGATATGCCAGGGATCCCATGCAGGCTGGCCGAGCATAGCCTAAACATATTGAAGGGATACAAGCCGGTCAAGCAGACTCTATGGCGCTTTTCAGAGCCTAAACAACAAGCTATGGGACAGGAGCTAGCCAAGCTACTCGAGGCCGGATGACCCGGACTGGCTAGCAAACCTAGTGATGGTACCAAAGAAGGACAAATCCTGGCGCCTATGTGTCGATTTCAAGGACTGAGGGAGTCTTGGACTAAGGGGTCCTTGGACAGCCGGACTATATACTTTGGCCGGACTGTTGGACTATGAAGATACAAGATTGAAGACTTCGTCCCGTGTCCGGATAGGACCCTCCTTTGCGTGGAAGGCAATCTTGGCAATTCGGATATGTAGATCTCCTTCTTTGTAACCGACTCTGTGTAACCCTATCCCCCTCCGATGTCTATATAAACCGGAGGGTTTAGTCCGTAGGACAACAACAATCCTAATCATAGGCTAGCTTCTAGGGTTTAGCCTCTATGATCTCGTGGTAGATCAACTCTTGTAATACTCATATCATCAAGATCAATCAAGCAGGAAGTAGGGTATTATCTCCATCGAGAGGGCCCGAACCTGGGTAAAACATCATGTCCCCTGTCTCCTGTTACCATTAGCCTTAGACACACAGTTCTGGACCCCCTACCTGAGATCCCCGATTTTGACACCAACATTGGTGCTTTCATTGAGAGTTCCACTGTGTCGTCGCGGTAAGGCTTGATGGCTCCTTCAATCATCTTCAATGACGCGGTCCAGGGGGAGGTTTTCCTTCCCGGACAGATCTTCGTATTCGGTGGCTTCATACTGTGGGACAACTCACTTGGCCACCTGGAGCAAATCGATAGCTACGCCCCTGGCCATCAGCTCGGGTTTGGAAGCTTGAACTATACTGCCGACACCCACGGAGACTTGATCTTCGACGGATTCGAGCCCATGTCAGGTACGCCGAACTGTCGTAACGAGCATGACTTAGATCTGCCGCCAGACCGTGTTCAGGAGATCGCACCTGCGGCGGCCCCGGGAATCAACCCGGAGTAGATCGCGCCTTCCGAGGACGGGTGGATGGACCCCGCCACGAAGGCCGCACACTTATCAGCGTTGGAGACGAACACTGATCCCACCTCTTGTGAGGATGGTGTCATCGGACCCCCGGACTCGTCTCCGGCTACAGGATCCCAACCGCGTATGTCCATGCCTATCGAATCTGATTGGACACCGGTCATGGAGTTCACCTAAGCGGATATTTTTCAGCACTCGCCCTTGGGTTATGTGCTAAACTCATCAAGGTCTCTTTCCTTGTCGGGAGATTCTTGGCTGAACTATGTCCGGCTCGAGTGGGAAGCGTACGACAAAGAAATTCGTTCCCCACCCACCACCCACTTAATAGCCACTGTCGATGATTAACCGACGTTCTTGACTTCAACTCCGAAGACATCGACGGTATGGACGACGATACATGAGAAGAACAGGAACCACCGTCTATAGGGCGCTAGACAGCCACCTCATCATATGATATATATATATATATGGTGGACACCCCAAACAAAGCAATGGCAATGAGGCAACGAAAGATAACCCCTTGGAGAAGCAATCTAGGCACCGACGTCATAGGCGTTGCTCCAAGCCCCGCCTTAGCAAAAATAGTGATACCAGCACAAGAGACAACAATCTGGATGGTGCCGAAGACGAAAACAATCCTGCCCAGCCAGGCTTCAAGCAGGCCGAGCAAGAGGATGTGCAAGCTTTCCCTAAGGAACATGCAGCAGATGGAGAATCAGAGGATGATAATTACATGCCCCTCTCCGAAGACGAAGTGAGCCTTAGCAACGAAGAATTCATCGTGCCTGAGGATCCCGTCGAGCAGGAGCACTTCAAGCGCCGGCTTATAGCCACTGCAAAAAGCCTGAAGAAAAAGCAGCAACAGCTTCAAGTTGATCAAGATCTGCTAACTGATAGATGGACCGAGGTCCTGGCTGCCGAGGAATACAGACTCGAGCGCCCTACCAAAAGTTACCCAAAGGGCAGGTTGCCATCTCAACTCGAGGAGGAGGCGCTAAAGCCCACACTACCAGTGCATGATGCGGCTGACCGGCCACCCCATGGCCAAGACAAAGCGGCGGACCAGCCTGAAGTCCAGACCGCACCCCGTCGCCAATCAAACAATAATATTAAGGCCGGGACCACATGAAGGTCCTGCGAGACATATTGGAAAACAAATCAGGACAGTCAAGATTGATTTACGGATCACGGGGGCGCGCCACAATGCGTTACGATGACCGTCACGCCGGATACAATAAGCAAAAGTCCGGCCGGGCCGACTACAACAAACCAAACTCATTTAAACTACGTCAGGATGTAGCCCGGCATAGAGGCGCCACACACCCCCTATGCTTCACTAATGAAGTAATAGATCATGAATTCCCAGAAGGGTTTAAACCCGTGAACATCGAATCATATGATGGCACAACAGACCCCGCGGTATGGATTGAAGATTTTCTCCTACACATTCACATGGCCCGCGGCGATGACTTACATGCCATAAAGTAACTACCACTTAAGCTCAAAGGACCGTCTCGGCATTGGCTGAATAGCTTGCCAGCAAGCTCTATTGGCAGTTGGGAGGACCTGGAAGACGCATTCCTTGATAACTTCCAGGGCACTTACGTGCGACCACCGGATGCTGATGACTTAAGTCACATAACCCAACAGCCGGAGAGTCAGCCAGGAAATTCTGGACTCGGTTCCTAAATAAAAAGAACCAAATTGTCGACTGTCCGGATGCCGAAGCCTTAGCAGCCTTCAAGCATAACATCCGTGACAAATGGCTCGCCCGGCACCTCGCCCAAGAGAAGCCAAAATCCATGGCAGCCCTCACGACACTCATGACCCGCTTTTGCACGGGCGAGGACAGCTGGCTGGCTCGTAGCAACATCACATCCAAAAACTCCGGCGATTCAGACGCCAGAGATAGCGACGACAAGCCACGACGCAATAGACACAAGCGTCGCAACCTCTGTTGGAAAAGGCAGTGCCTAGGAGGCGCTTAGGCATGCCTAGGCGCTAGGCAATGGCCAAACGCCTTGCCTAGGGCATAAATGGAGGTCTAGGCAGGGCAATCAAGGAATTGCCTACCCAAGCAAGAAATCATGCCACGTACTGCACTGATATGCCAAACGGGTTATATTCCAATGGCAGTACACGATTGTTATCTTATTTATATGCCCTAAACGAATATCAACACCCATATAATAATCGCAAATACACTGCGAGCAAAACTATATTACCGCCTAGGCTGTGCCTAGGGCGCTTAGGCACCGCCTAGGCACTAGGCGAAGGCCAACCATCTCACTTACATGTACCGCTTTTTCTCGCAACAATGGCGACAATATCGAAGACACGGCAGTCAATGCCGGATTAAGAGGCTCTAAATCCGGACAGCGGAAAAAGCCATTCAAAAGAAACAATCCGAGATCGTCCAGTTTGGACCGCATACTTGATCGCTCATGTCAAATTCACGGCACCCCCGATAAACCAGCCAATCACACAAATAGAGAATGCTGGGTGTTTAAACAGGCCGGCAAGTTGAACGCCCAAAACAAGGAAAAGGGGCTGCATAGCAATGACGACGAGGAGCCCCGGACGCCGAACACAGGAGGACAGAAGAAATTGCCTCCCCAGGTGAAAACAGTGAATATGATATACGCAACCCATATTCCCAAGCGGGAATGGAAGCGTGCACTAAGGGACGTCTATGCGATGGAGCCAGTCGCCCCAAAGTTCAGTCCATGGTCCTCTTGTCCGATCAGTTTCGATCGCAGGGACCATCCTACCAGTATCTGTCATGGCAGTTCAACCGCATTTGTCCTTGACCCCATCATCAACGGATTCCATCTCACATGAGTCCTCATGGACGGTAACAGCAGCCTGAACCTGCTCTATCAGGATATAGTGCGCAAAATGGGCATCGACCCCTCAAGGATCAAGCCCACAAAAACCACCTTCAAGGGTGTCATACCAGGTGTGGAGGCCTGTTGCACGGGCTCAATCACACTAGAAGTGCTCTTCGGATCTCCGGACAATTTCCGAAGCGAGGAGTTAATCTTCGATATCGTCCCCTTCCGTAGTGGTTAGCATGCCCTACTATGACGAACCGCATTTGCTCGATTCAATGTGGTACCGCACTATGCATACCTCAAGCTCAAGATGCCAGGATCTCGTGGGGTTATAACAGTCAATGGAAACACAGAACACTCGCTCTGTACGGAGGAGCACACTGCGGCCCTTGCAACAGAAGTACAAAGCAGCCTTCTTAGGCAGACCGCCAATCCAGCGATAAAACCCCCGGACACCGTCAAGCGAGTCCAGAATACCCCGCAACAGGATCGTCCCGCACGCCCAGAGCTCGACTAGCAATTCGGCCTCCGTCCTAGTCCCAACCAAGCAGCGAAATTTGTGCCGTGCATACATAATTACGCACTCAAAATACCATGGGCATAGGCGGAGGCACGGCTACGACGCGGTCCACAATGCGGCTCAACCGCCCCAAGACCCGTATTCCTTCATCATTTTCTTTCTTTCAGGACCCTACTTTCTGGAAGCCCTTTCAGGTATCTGGATTATCGGACTCATCACCGGAAGGAAAACCCAAGAAGACAAGAAGCTGGGGCGTATAAGGGAATACTGAGGTGGTCTTTGATAACGATCGTTATACCTGTTTTACATACCCACGTGCAGCTTACCCTTGGCTAGGACATGTCAAATAGTCCCATTTATCTTATCGCACTACTTGTATACATACGCTTTGACGTATTATTTAAATAACAATGGGAAAATATACAGCGTCAGCCTATTATTACACTTTCTTTATGTTTTTCCTTGGCGGCTTATTTACTACAAACCGCAGCCATACACTTGGGTGCGTTTAGTTCGCCAGGGGCCTCAGTGTACCTCATAACATGGCAAGAAAAGTCCAAACACTTTCGACAATGCGGCACCCCGAACTTATAACATTATATGCATCAGCTCCAAATCATGTCTTTGGTCAATAGTTGGGTTTGCCTGGCTCCTATGTTTTGGTACCTTACGTTCTGCTATATCGGCTAAGGTAGCGCAGGGAGAACTACTGCGATTGTGTCCCGGTTCTTCCGGACGAACACCTCAGTAGAGAAAGCCGAAAACTGACTGTCATGATAAGGCGGGAGCTGGTCGCTGTTCGAGAGGTCTCAAATCCTTAAAGAATTTTTCCGCTTCAGACGAGGAATCGACCTCGTCCGATTTAGTCGTGTATAGCGCCCCGAGTTTGGCCTTCCGGATACTAGGGGCTTCATCAAAATTTAAAATTGTAGACTTCTATGGCAAAGTGAGAGCGATAAAGCTGTATAGTCCGATTGCCTTGTTCACTGCGCTAAACACCTTCTTAAAAGGACCAAAACTTTGGATAAAGAGTGTTTACCCCAGTACTAGTTACATGGGGGCAGACACCGACGACTAGCCAAATCTCAAGATTTTATAAACAGCCGCACAGAAGGTAATATTCTAAATTAACAAGCGCCATATAGCACACATGAACTCGTTTTCATATTACAGTATGACATGAGTACATTCATTTAAATATTACATCTTTAGCACGTTCATCTGCCACAAGGCGGGCACCCTTAATGACATTGTCATAGTACTGTTCGGGGTGGCGATGCTCCTTGCCCTTCGGCGGTCCCTCTGTCACCAGCTTCTCGGCATCCATCTTTGCCCAATGCACTTTTGCACAGGCCAAGGACCTGCGTGCACCTTCAATGCAGATGGACCGCTTAATGACTTCAAGCCGTGGACATGCATTTACCATCCGCTTGACAAGGTCGAAGTAGCTGCCGGGCAGGGGCTCGCCAGGCCACAGCCGGACTATGAGGTCCTTCATGGCCAGTTCGGCTGCCTTGTGAAGTTCGACCAGTTGCTTCAGCTGGTCACTCAAGGGCATCAGATGTTTGGTCCCAATATACTGGGACCAAAACAGCTTATCCGTCGAGCTCCCTTCCTCAGCTCGGTAGAACTCGGTGGCATCAGAGATGCTGTGCGGCAGATCTACGAATGATCGTGGAGAGCTCCAAATTCGGGTAAGTAAAAGGAAAGTCTCCTTCACATGCTTGCTTTGCATAATGAAAGCCTTACCCGCCGCTATCTTCTTGGCTACCTCAATCTCCTGGAGGGCCTTCTGGGCTTCGACCTTGGCGTCTTGCGTGCTCTGACGGGCCTTCGCAAGCTCCGACTCCTGCATCTTGGAGTCACGCTCCAAGGACTCGAATTTTTTGACAAAATCTTGGAGCTCTTGCTGGACCTCATCAAGCCGAGCCTCTTGTTTTTCGCGCTCGGTGCGCTCCCGGGCTGCTTTGTCTTCGGCCTCGGACAACGCCTTCTTAAGGGCCGCCACCTCGGTCGTGGCCCCTATTAAAATTCATCATGCTTCTATTAGCATCGACAATTTTTTCCTTTATATAACATTCAGACGGGATATCACTTACCTTTTTACTCCTTGAGCTGCCTCTTCACGAGGCCGAGCTCTTCTTCAGCCCACCCAAGGTTCTGCCTCAGTCCGGAGACCTCCGTAGTGGCAGCGGCGGCGGCCAGCAGCGACGCCTGCTTATTGACATAGACATAATATGATTAGACTCTTGGGAATAATATTTGATCCTCTGTTCGGCCTTTCTTTCCGAACACCAAACAGAGCAACAGGGGCTACTGTCTATACTGTGATACTTTATCATAATTTAATTACTTACCTCAAAGCCTGTCAGGAGGCTGGCGTAGGCTTCGGTCAATCCGCTTTTGTCGGACTGAACCTTCGCAATCACCGTACTCATAAGAGTACGGTGTTCTTCATCAAGGGAAACGCTCTGAAGCACTTCCACCAAGTTATCCGATGCCTCTGGATGGACAGAGGTCATCGGCACAGGCGGCTTGCCCCGCTTAGCGAGGGGCTGCCTGCCTTAATCCAGAACCACTGGAGGTTCCGGCGTAGTATCCGGCTAGGGGCCAAGCTTACTGCGACCTCCCTCATCAGAATCCATGGGGATCTTCCCCCCATGAGCCCGACATCGGGGGTTTCGCCTTGAGGCGCCTCCAGAACTATCTCTCCCTGGCCCGGAATCCTCTGAGACAACACTTCGGTGCCGTCCGCAGACCGGGGAGTGGAGGCCGTCGGGAGCGAATAGCTGTTCATCGCCGACGAGCTCAAGGACTCATCCGAGGAGGATAAGTCAATTCGGGCTTTGGACGGACTGCACAAATATATTTTGACATGATAAGAAGCCATAAAGCTAAACATGCCAGAAGTATTATGGTATTCGGATACTTACGACTTCGCCAGGGGCTTGTCCCTGGGTAGCCACACCTCGTCGTTGTAGGCGGCTGTTGTGGAGTGGTCCGGAGGGAGGGTCCTTCCCTTCTTGGACCCTTCGGCCTCCCCGGATAGGGCGGCCTTCCTTTTCTTCTCCCTCTCGGTTTGGGGGAGGGGTTTTCCTCTTCCTCCTCCTTGTTGTCGTTGGAGGAGTGCGCCTCGATGTCTTCGGACGATGAGTCCGACACAACCTTGCACCAGAGACCTTTCCTAGTCCCCGTGGCCTTCTTCTTGGCCTTCTTCTCCGGCACCTCATAGGGTGCCGGAAATAGCATCTCCGTCAGGAGAGCGGTTGCTGGATCTTCAAGCAACGGAGCTGGACAGTCTATCCACTCCGTTGTCGCCACATAGTCCTGTTAAATCAATATGATGGCTTAGATTCCTCCCATGAACATACTGAGGAAAGGCGCATCTTGTGAAATATAGAGAGCTTACCGGATTGGTGGGGAGCTTTTGTGCTGAGTCCATGGTCCTCGGTGGTGGGAGGAGGTACTTCGGCGGCCTTGAACAACACCTTCCAGACGTCTTTGTGCGTCGTGTCGAAGAGCTTTCGCAGCGTCTGGTGTTTCGCCGAATCGAACTCCCACATGTTGAATGCCCGTCTTTGGCACGGGAGGATCCGGCGGAAGAGCATGACCTGGACCATGTTGGCAAGCTTGATCTTCTTGCTTATCATATTTTTGACGCAGTTCTGGAGTCCGATCAGCTCTGTGGGTGCACCCCAGGCTAAGCCCTTCTACTTCCAGGGGGTGAGCCACATGGGGAAGCCAGATCGGAATTCGAGGGCCGCCGCCCAGTTGGCGTCGCACGGCTCGGTGATGTAGAACCACCCCGACTGCCACTCCTTCACGGTCTCCTCATAGGAGCCTTTGAGCCAGGTGACGTTGGGCATCTTGCCCACCATAGCGCCTCTGCACTCCGCCTGCTGTCCAATCACTATCTTCGGCTTCATGTTGATGATCTTCAGCCACAGGCCGAAGTGAGGCTTGATGCGGAGGAAGGCCTCGCACACGACGATAAACGCCGAGATGTTGAGGATGAAATTAGGGGCCAGATCATGAAAATCTAGCCCGTAGTAAAACATGAGCCCGCAGACAAATGGGTGGAGGGGGAATCCCAATCCACGGACGAAGTGGGCGAGGAACACAACCCTCTCGTGGGGTTCCAGAGTCGGAACGATCTGCCCTGCATCCGGGAGCCGGTGCGAGATGTCTGTGGCCAAGTATTTGGCCTCCCGGAGCTTCATAATGTCCTCCTCTGTGACGGAGCAGGCTGTGGGAGTCCTGGATTAGGGGGTATCTAGACAGCCGGACTATATACTTTTTCTGGACTATTGGAGCATGAAGATACAAGACTCAAGACTCCGTCCCGTGTCCGGATGGGACTCTCCTTTGCGTGGAAGACAAGTGATACGTCTCCAACGTATCTACTTTTACAAACACTTTTTCCCTTGTTTTGGACTCTAACTTGCATGATTTGAATGAAACTAACCTGGACTCACGCTGTTTTCAGCAGAACTGCCATGATGTTGTTTTATGTGTAGAAAAGAAAAGTTCTCGGAATGTCCTGGAAATCCACAGAGCCACTTTTTGGAATTAATAAGAATTTTTCGCGAAAGAATCAAGACCAAGGGGCCCACAGGCTGTCCACGAGACAAGGGGGCGCACCCCCCCTAGGGCGCGGCCTCCTATCTCGTGGCCCCCCTGGACCTCCACCGACCTCAACTCCAACTCCATATATTCACGTTCAGGGAGAAAAAAATTAGAGAGAAAGTTTCATCATGTTTTACAACACGGAGCCGCCGCCAAGCCCTAATCTCTCTCGGGAGGGATGATCTGGAGTCCGTTCGGGGCTCCGGAGAGGGGGATTCGTCGCCGTCATCATCATCAACCATCCTCCATCACCAATTTCATGATGCTCACCGCCGTGCGTGAGTAATTCCATCGTAGGCTTGCTGGACGGTGATGGGTTGGATGAGATTTACCATGTAATTAAGTTAGTTTTGTTAGGGTTTGATCCCTTGTATCCACTATGTTCTGAGATTGATGTTGCTATGACTTTGCTATGCTTAATGCTTGTCACTAGGGCCCGAGTGCCATGATTTCAGATCTGAACCTATTATGTTTTCATGAATATATGTGTGTTCTTGATCCTATCTTGCAAGTATATAGTCACCTATTATGTGTTATGATCCGACAACCCCGAAGTGACAATAATCGGGATACTTCTCGGTGATGACCGTAGTTTGAGGAGTTCATGTATTCACTATGTGCTAATGCTTTGTTCCAGTTCTCTATTAAAAGGAGGCCTTAATATCCCTTAGTTTCCGCAAGGACCCCGCTGCAACGGGAGGGTAGGACAAAAGATGTCATGCAAATTCTTTTCCATAAGCACGTATGACTATTTACGGAATACATGCCTACATTACATTGATGAATTGGAGCTAGTTCTATATCACCCTATGTTATAACTATTGCATGAGGAATCACATCCGGCATAATTATCCATTACTGATCCATTGCCTACGAGCTTTTCATATATTGTTCTTCGCTTATTTACTTTTCTGTTGCTACTGTTACAACTTCTACAAAAACCCAAAAACATTTATCTTTACTTTTGCTACCGTTACCTTTATTATCATACCACTTTTGCTACTAAACACTTTCCTGCAGATACTAAGTTATCCAGGTGTGGTTGAATTGACAACTCAACTCCTAATACTCAAGAATATTCTTTGGCTCCCCTTGTGTCGAATTAATAAACTTGGGTTGAATACTTTACCCTCGAAAGCTATTGCGATCTCCTACACTTGTGTGTTATCAACAAGCTTGGCGATCCGGATATTGTATTTCGTTCTTTGTAACCGAATCCGTGTAAACCCTAGCCCTCTCTGGTGCCTATATAAACCGGAGAGTTTAGTCCTTAGAGGGACGATCAGAATAATAATCATCATAGGCTAGCTTCTAGGGTTTAGCCTCTACGATCTCGTGGTAGATCAACTCTTGTACTACTCATATCATCAATATCAATCAAGCAGGAAGTAGGGTTTTACCTCCATCGAGAGGGCCCGAACCTGGGTAAACATTGTGTCCCTTGCCTCCTGTTACCATTAGCCTAAGACGCACAGATCGGGACCCCCTACCCGAGATCCGCCGGTTTTGACACCGACATTGGTGCTTTCATTGAGAGTTCCTCTGTGTCGTTGCTGTAAGGCTCGATGGCTCCTTCAATCATCAATAACAACACGGTCCAGGGTGAGACTTTTCTCCCCGGATAGATCTTCGTGTTCAGCGGCTTCGCACTGCGGGCCAATTCGCTTGGCCAACTAGAGCAGAACGACAGCTACGCCCCTGGCCACCAGATCAGGTTCGGAAACCTGAACTACATGGCCGATATCCGCGGAGACATGATCTTCAATGGGTTCGGGCCTGCGCGAGGAGCGCCGGACAATCACGATGAGCACGGCTTAGACCTGCTATCGGACAATGCTCGGGATATCGCCCGTGCAGGAGCCCCGGACCTAAATCTGGAGCAGATTACATCGTCCAAGGACGGATGGAGAGACCCCACCCTAGAGGCCGCACACTCATCGGCGGTAGAGCCGAACACATACTTCACCCTCAGGGAAGCCTGTGACACCGGACCACCGGTCTCGTATCCAGCTGTAGGTTGCAGTCCGCACGCCTCCAAGCCCTCCAAATCTGGTTGGGCTCCGGTAATGGAGTTCACCGCTGCGGATATCTTCCAACACTCGCCCTTTGGCGACGTGCTGAACTCTTTAAAGTCCCTCTCTTTGTCAGGAGACTCTTGGCCAAACTATGTCTGGCTCGAATGGGAAGCAGGCAACGAAGGAATTCATTGCCCACCCACCACCCACTTCATAGCCACTGTCGATGATGTATAAGACATGCTTGACTTCGACTCTGATGATACCGACGGTATGGACGTCGACACAGGAGACGATTCAGAATCAACAGGGCGCTGGACTACCACCTCGTCATACGATATATACATGATGGATATGCCTAAGGAGGACGACGGCGTCAATCCGGAAGATAAAACCCCTGGGCAAAAGCCGAAACAACGGCACAGACGCCGCTCCAAGTCCAGCAACAGTAAAAGTAGAGATAAGAGCGCCAGAAAGATCGACACCCCAGTCAACTCCGAAGGCAACAACGACCATATGGACCCAGCAATGGAGCAGGATCAGCCAAGTCACACCGAACACAGCTCGGAGCGGACGCCTGATCACAATGATCTCGAGGGACGAATTCATCAAACCGCCCCGGGACAAGAACACAGTCCGGATGACGATGCATTCACCATCCCAGAAACACGCTTGGAACGAGATAACCTCCACAAAAGGCTTATGGACACTGTGAGAATTCGAAAGAAGCAGAAGCAACGGCTAAAGGCCGCATAAGAAACGCTCAATCGCAGATGGAATAAAGTGCTAGACACTGAAGAAAATTACGGCGACGATCGCCATACAAAGAGCTATCCAAAATGCAAGCTGCTGCCAGAATTCGACGACGAGGCCGTTCCACCAAAGAACAACACGGCCAGGAGGCCGGACAAACCACTTCATAACCGTAACAGAGCAGCTACCGACGCCGCACACGATCTATGCGAGCTCCTGGATAAAAAAGCCGGCGCGGCTAGGTCCATCTATGGATCTAAAGGACACACCCCGGCGCATGACTATGGTCACCAAAATGATCATACCGATCGGATACCAGTTCGGAATCAGCACCGGACACAACAACAGCCGATGGCATGCCACAACACGTCCAGATACAGAGGGGGTGCTCACCCCCTGTGCTTCACCGAAGAGGTACTGGACCATGAATTTCCACAGGGTTTTAAACCTGTGAACATAGAGGCATACGACGGAACGACAGACCCAGGGGTTTGGATCAAGGATTTTATCCTGCACATACACATGGCTCGTGGGGATGACCTCCACGCCATCAAATATCTTCCCCTCAAATTGAAGGGACCAGCTCGACAATGGTTGAAAAGCCTCCCCGAAAATTCAATTGGAAGTTGGGAGGAACTCAAGAACGCTTTCAGGTCCAATTTTCAAGGGACCTATGTCCGGCCTCTGGATGCGGACGATTTAAGTCGCATAATTCAACAGCCCGGAGAGTCCGCCCGCAAGCTTTGGAATAGATTCCTCACTAAGAACAATCAAATTGTCGATTCTCCGGATGCCGAAGCCTTAGCAGCCTTCAAACACAGCATCCGGGATGAGTGGCTCGCCAGACACCTCGGCCAAGAAAAGCCGAGAACAATGGTAGCCTTAACAAGCCTTATGACCCGCTTTTGCACATGTGAAGATAGCTGGTTGGCCCGTAAAGGCACCAGCGACCCAAGTACATCCGAAATCAGTGATGGCAACGGGAAGCCACGGCGCAATAAAAACAAATGGCAAAACAAGGAAGAAAGTCCGGACAACACAATGGTCAATGCCGAATTCAGGGGCTCTCGACCCGGTCAACAAAAGAAGCCATTTAAAGGCAGCAAAGAAGGACCATCCAGCCTGAATAAAGTCCTGGACAGACTGTGCCAAATCCATGACACCCCCGACAAACCTGCGAACCACACTCATAGAGAGTGCTGGGTCTTCAAGCAGGCCGGAAAATTAAATGCCGAACATAAGGGAAGGGAAACACCAAGTGAAGACGAAGATGAGCCTCGCCAGCCGAACACTGGGGGACAGAAAAAATTCCCACCAGAGGTAAAAATAGTAAACATGATCCACACGACTCACACACCCACGAGAAGGCGCGGACGTGCACTCAGAGACGCATACGCTGTAAGGCCCGTCACCCCCAAACTTAACCACTGGTCGGCCTGCCCGATCGCCTTCGATCACAGGGACCCCCCGACTAGTATGCGGCACGAAGGATCAGCTGCCTTGGTGCTCGACCCAATAATCGAGGGATACCATCTCACTTACGTCCTCATGGACGGAGGCAGTAGTCTTAATTTAATATACCAGGACATTGTCCGCAGGATGGGGATAGACGCATCCAGAATCAGCCAAAGTCACACCACCTTCAAAGGGGTGATACCAGGCGTTGAAGCCTATGGCAGAGGCTCTGTCGTACTGGAGGTAACATTCGGTTCCCCAGGCAACTCCAGAAGTGAAGAACTACTCTTCACCATCGCCCCCTTCCAAAGCGGCTATCACACATTGCTTGGGAGAACGGCCTTCACCCGCTTCAACGCAGTACCGCATTACGCCTACCTTACACTCAAGATGCCCGATCCATGTGGCGTCATCACCGTTAACAGAGACACAGATCGCTCCTCACGCGCGGAGGAATACGTGACGGCTCTAGCAGCCGGATTCTAAGCGGCCTCTAATACCATAAAGCATGACTGGTCGTTAAGACCACGGACACGGTTAGACGAGTCCGGCAGCCTGGATAAACCCGAGCTAGGGCACCATGTATGTAATCCCCTAGAGGACACCAGGGGCTATAGATATTTAATACAGCCCCACTATTGGCTTGACCTTATTAACAGGCCAATATCTTACATTTTTACTATCCATTGCACGCTTACATTATACTCTTCTACATGAGTTTTTCTTTTTTACATACACAATTCATGCGATACCCTTCCAGGAAACGGCACAACGGAGACAAAGGCGCAGACGTGCAGCAGGGCCCCGCTCAAAGGTTTCTCTTTAGATTAAGCCCCTGTGTAAACCTTCTTTATTATCTCTTGTTGTTTCCACTCCCATGGGTACTATACCCATAGAGGGTACTACCGTAATTGGCATTTCGCCATGACAGACTAATGCCCGTACCTGGAACTACAGGGTTCATAATGAAAGGGCATTCTTTAGCCCATTTTATGTTGCAAAGTCCGAATACCTTCGGGAGTGTTCAGCATCACGAGTTTGGCCTTATATGCATCAGCTCCGAATCATGTCTTTGGTGAAATGTTGGGTTTGCCCGGCTCCTGGGTTTGCCACCTTACGTTCCGTTCTTATCAGCTAAGGCGGCCAAAGGAGAACTACTGCGATTGTGCCCTGGTTATTCCGGATGAGCACCTCAGTAGAGAAAGCCGAAAACTGACTGTCATGATACAGTGAGAGACTGTTCAACCACTCGAAGACTTACCAAAATCTTTAGGATTCCTCCGCATTAACGAAGGACCGTTTCCCGGTCATGTACACACGCGCCTGTATTCAGATGCACGCGAAGGTACCAGGGGCTACATAGTAGCCCCACCGTCAAACTCCTATGGCTAAGTGAAAGTGTTACAGCTATATGGTCCGGTTGCCTAGTTCGACGTGCGATCACCTCCTTAATGGACCAAGACGTTGGATCAAGTGTGGTTACGAACACCCCCGCATTGTATGCGTGGGGGCTGAAGCCAACGATTACTAACTTTCAGATTACACATATACATAAAAATGGCCGCACAGGAGGCACAATAATACTTTCGGGCACAAAGTATAAATATAGCCTCATAATCAAAATAACATTGTTTTTACAATGAAATGATTTGTCACTCAAACATGACATTCTTTGAGCATTGAGCCTCTACTAAGCGAGCACCTTCTGTTACCTGCTCCAAGTAGTGCTCGGCCGGATACTGGCCTCCCGCCGGATTCTGGGTCGCAATGATGGTGGCCTCCATATCCATCCAAAATGCTTTAACACGGGCAAGTGCCATCCGTGCACCCTCTATACACGCCGACCTCCTCATGGCATCAATCTGAGATACAGCACCGAGGAATTGTTCCACCAAACCAAAATAACTGCCCAGCTTAGGCTCCTTCAGCCAAAGATGGTCTATTATAGACCGCATTGCAAGCCCGGACAGCCTATGAAGCTCAGCCACAGCAACCATCTTCTCACTCAACGACAATGGGCACGCGGGAGTATTGAATTGCGACAAGAACAACTTCTCCACTTGTTTATCACCTTGATCCTCGAAAAACTTGGCCGGATCAGCCGTACTCTTCGCCAAGTACGCATACGCGTCTGCAGGGCTCCAGCGTCGATCCAGGGGAGCATACTTCGGATCTAAAAACTTCATCCGCAATAAGTAGGGGTTTCCAGCCGCAATTTCTTCGGCCAGACGAAGCTCCTCCCACGCATCCCTGCTTTCAGACCGCGTATCCTTGGCCATATCAAGTGCCTTCTTCAGGTCAGCCAAGTTTACCTGATTCTCCTTCTCAAGGAGCTCATACCGGCTGGCGCCATTTTTCAGCTCGACAGCCATTTCGGCTATTTTGCCTTCGCTTCGGTGATGAGCAGCCTGTTCGTCTCGCAATTCTTCGGCCGCCTTTAGGGCAGCCGCATTGCTAGCCCGAGCTTGTTCCTTGGCCTGGGCAAGTCCTGCCCTAAGGGCTTCCACAGCAGCAGCACCATCTGCAGCCCACACATATCACATCAATATTATACACATTTCAATTTTTCCTATAAAGGAAAGCAGAGCACATACCTTGTGACTCGTTAAGCCGCTCGTTCACAAGCGTCATATCGGCATCTATAACTACAATCCGCCTCCTTAGTTCGGCAACTTCAATGGACCGGTCGGCTGCCAGATCTTTAGACACCTGTGCATATATATAGCGCAATCATTACTTACACAATATGATCCTCCATTTGCCGCCCAGGGCGGGTAACCAGAGTCTCAGGGGCTACTATCCATATGGAGCACACCTAGCACGTGCGTCACAACCAAAAATTATGTATTTTTCATTACATACCTCAAAGCCTCTGAGCAGGCTCGTAAATGCTTCATTCAAACCGCTAGTGGCGGATGAAATCTTCTTGAGCACCATGCTCATTAATGAGCGGTGCTCCTCCGAGAGTGCAGCTTGTCCCAGAAGGACCGTTAGTATGTCCGGCCGGACACCGAACTATGCCGGACCCTTCTCATCGCCCCCCGTGGGAGCCGAACGCTCCGGGCTCAGGGCGGCTGAAGGATTAGCTTCTGGCTTCGGCAGATCCAGACTCCTCCATGATGACACCTCGTGGTCGCCCGCCTCATGAGGCGGAGAGGTTGGTGGGGTCTCACTCTCCATCATCTCCGGAGGGAGATCCCCCTAAGACGAACTCTGTCGAGAAGAGCTGCTAGCTGGACTGCAAAAAATGGATCCTGGTTATTGTTCTCGGAGAAAAGCAGTACCTCCGAATTTATGATTAACTCACAGCTCGGTTGAAGGCTGGCCCGTTGGCGGGCATGACGCGGTAAGGGCGCCCTTCGGGGCATGGCCCCCTGGTGACGCTTTCTTTCCCTGCTTGGCCACCTCCATCTCCAAGTCTTCAGAGGCGTCCCTCTTCTTCCCGCGCGGGGAGGAGGCTTTAGACTCCCCTCCCCAACTATCCTCCTTAGGGGAGGTAGCAATTCCCCCGGTTTGGATGCATAGTGTGTGAAGTTCGGCTTCTCTATTCTTCCCTTCGTCTTTCAATGAGGGCATTTTGCTAAGCACCCGGCCAAGCATCTTGGCTTTGGTAGGACTAGGCGAGCCTTCAGGAAGTGGCGCCGGACACCTGATTCTCTCCGCCTTGCTGAGCCATTCCTGGCCATGGAGGATTTTCAGAATGATGATTATGATAAATATAAATGAAGTGTTCGGTTTCGGGGTTACTTACTTGGGTATCTGGGCGATTGCAGCTTAGGCCCGCATCCTCGGTGGTGTCTGGACACTTTACTTGTGGTCCGAAGAATAATTTACACATCCCTTCGAGCATTAGGCCGAAGAAGTGCAGAATAGTCGGCGGACCCTCTGGGTTGAACTCCCACATCCGGAGAGGCCGGCGTTTGCACGACAACGTCCGTCGGATTAGCATTACCTGAATTATGCTGACAAGGTTAATGTCCCTCTCAAGAAGCTCCCGGATACGGCTTTGCAGTGCTGGTACATCACTAGCAGACCCCCAATCCCGTCCTGCATTGGTCCATGACGCTAGTTGTGACGGAGGGCCCGAACGGAAGTCGGGGGCAGCCACCCACGTTGTGCCTCTGGGAGCCGTGACGTAAAACCACCTCCACTGTCATAGATCGGATACCTTTGGGAAAGAACCCTCTGGCCATGGGGCATCGGCGTTCCTGCTTATTACGGCACCTCCGCACTCCGCATGTCGCCCCTCAATCATCTCCAACTTCACATTGAAGGTCTTGAGCCATAAGCCGAAGTGTGGAGTGACATGGAGAAAAGCCTCGCACACAATGATGAACGACGAGATATGGAGGATAGCGTCCGGAGCTAGATCATGAAAATCTAACCCGTAATAGAACATGAGCCCCCACACAAAGGGATCGAGGGTGAGGCCCAAGCCGTGGAGGAAGTGAGAAACAAATATGACGCTCTCATTAGGCTCGGGAGTAGGGTTGACCTGCCCTGGAGCAAGAAGCCTCTGCTGGATGTCGGCGGTCAGATATCCGACCTCTCTAAGCCTCGCAATGTCCTCCTCTTTGACCGATGAGGCCACCCACCGGCCTTGAGGGTTGGATCCAGACATATTGGAAGATCTGGGGTGTTTGAGTTTGGGTCTCGGGTGTTAGAACTCGAGATGCGAAAAGGCGCAAGGGTGGTGGAAAAGAGGTATAGGCCTCGACCCCTTTATAAAGGGGGTGAATATCAAGAGTCCTCAGCGTGACCGCTTGAGACTTATCTAAAAACACGGAGTCATACCAACAGGCGTCGTGGGGTTGCGCACACCCATTGTCGGTGTCAAAACCGGCGGATCTCGGGTAGGGGGTCCCGAACTGTGCGTCTAGGCAGATGGTAACAGGAGACAAGGGACACGATGTTTTACCCAGGTTCGGGCCCTCTTGATGGAGGTAAAACCCTACGTCCTGCTTGATCAATATTGATGATGTGGGTATTACAAGAGTAGATCTACCACGAGATCAAGGAGGCTAAACCCTAGAAGCTAGCCTATGGTATGATTGTTGTTCGTCCTACGTCCTGCTCTCCATCCGGTTTATATAGACACCGGAGAGGGATAGGGTTACATAGAGTCGGTTACAATGGTAGGAGATCTACATATTCGTATCGCCAAGATTGCCTTCCACGCCAAGGAAAGTCCCATCCGGACACGGGACGAAGTCTTCAATCTTGTATCTTCATAGTCTTGGAGTCCGGCCGATGATGATAGTTCGGCTATCTGGACACCCCCTAGTCCAGGACTCCCTCAGTAGCCCCCGAACCAGGCTTCAATGACGACGAGTCCGGCGCGTATGTTGTCTTCCTCGTTTGCAAGGCGGGTTCTCCTCCATGTTCCATGTGTTAGCCAAATAGTGTCCAGTTTCTTCATAAATGTTGCGCTCCTTGGCTTCCACGTCCAATAATGGCCCTCTTCCACGTGTTGTATGAATGCGAAAAGCTAGGGTATTTTTACGTTTTACCCCCCTAGCTGCGGGAATAAGCCGCCTATAAGAGAGGCGTGGATCCAGATCCGAATCACACCATCCTCCTTCCGCAAGTATTCACTGAAGCGCATCTGACAAGAATCCATTCCAACATGGATAGTCGACGCGGCTCCTCTTCTCGCACTCCCAGTCCTCAGCCAGGAGATTGGAGGAGATGCTCAGTCCCGCATAGCGAGTTAGTGATGCTCCAAGCAGAGGGATACCTTCCCCTAGCCTTTATGGTTCCAGTTCGAGCCGGACTGGCTACCTACAAGGGTGGGAAGCAGGCGGAGAGCGTTCCCAATCCCTCCAAAGGAGAGCGGGTATGCTTCGTCCCCTACTTAATAAGGGGACTCGGATTTCCCATACATCCGCTTCTTCGAGGGCTCCTGGAGTTCTACGGACTCCAACTTCACCAACTCACACCTGCCTCCATTTTGCACATCGCGGGCTTTGTAGCTGTTTGCGAGCTGTTCTTGGGCATCGAGCCCCATTTTGAACTGTGGAAGAGACTGTTTTGCCTTGTACCCTGTTCTCATGAGGGGTCGATATATCAAGTGGGCAGAGCCGAAATATGGCGCATCGCCGGGACCGGATATCTATCCGTAACCCTGAAGAAGGCGTCCGAAGACTGGCCTTTGGAGTGGTTCTGTATGGAAGACGCCCCGCTGCCGGATCCAGTTCGGATCGGCCTCCCGGAGTTTAGCAACGCTCCTATGAAGAAACGCTTGAGTTGGCGCCCGCGGAGCCCTCAACGGGAAGATGATAGGAGCGTCCACTATCTGATGGGCCGGATACGTTTACTGGCCCATTCCGGATTAACCATGATTGGAGTCATGGCCACATGCATTATGTGAGGGGTGCAGCCGCTCCAATATAGGGGCCACCCCATGTGGGATTTCAACAGGGAGAATGATGCCACCCGTCATGGCCGCAAGGGGCCGAGATCGGCCGCCGATCTGGTGAAGATCCTGTCCGGCTTGTACAAGGGGGAGAAGGAGGACTTCCTCCGCACGAGTCCATTGAATGGATTCTCCATGAATAACCCTCGGAGTTGGGTAAGCGGATGTTTATATATCTGATCCGTGCTTTCAAAGATAAGTGTCTTACTATATGATTTCGACGCAGGAACTGCGCCGGGATGTGGAGGGCATAGAAAGCCCGACTCCACAACCCGAGGATCCGGGAAGATCCCTTGATCCGGCCTTCAGAGAGGATCCATACATAACGGTGGAACTGATTGACGGGGTGTTCCACCAGCTCAGCATAGACAATGCTCTAGTCGCCATCACGGCTGACTACCCCGGTTTATCCCCGGCTTCCCAGGTGAGTACGACCGAAGTCCTGACACCGTTACCTTTTTAATGCTTATTGCTGACCACCGTGTACCAACGGTGCTTCACGGGAGGTGCCTTTACGGCGGGAAGCCGAGCCCGCGGTGACCAACCAACCAAGGTCAGTGTGGCCCAGCAGGCGGAAGAGGAGTGCGGCACGAATCGAAACGTCGCCGCAAAGGTATGGAGCACCATTGTCCTTTAAGGGAAAGACTCCTGGGAGGTATATTAATGCTCGTGATTCTTCCAGGAGAAAGAGCACTCGCCGGACTGAGTCCGGAGAGGTTGCCAACCAAGCCTCCACCAGCCAAGCTCCAACGCCTGGTCCGGAGAGGGAGGCGAGCGCAAGGCGCGAGCCGGATGCTCCTCCAACGGAGGATGCCGATAGGTTGTCCGCCACCAGGTCTGAGGTGGAGAGCGCCATGAATTACAGGAGCCGTCAGACAGTTCTTCGTGACACGTGTTTCTCCCTAGAGGCACTGAATGCCTTTAATGCGGGAGACGCGCACCTTCGTGCTGCTCAAGATGGTTTAACCAGAGCCACGAAGCAGTATGTAAAAGACATACGGGTGAGGAATTTTAATAGTTATATATGCCAGTAGCCCCCGAGACTTAAAATAGTTAAACTAACTGATTTAAGGATCATTTGTTATGCAGGATCTTACAGAGAAGAATACCCACCTGTCCCAGGAGCTTCAAGAATGCAAGGCCCAACTTGAGGCCGCACTAGCCGCTGCTGGGGGAGCCATAGAGACCCCCCTCTGGTAATTCATATTTCGAAAAGAGAAATAGTTTATGAAGTGCGGCGTGTGTATAGTCTGACAATAATATTGCAGAGGCTGCCGGACTAGATCCGGACAAGCAACATCTGTTGCGCCAGCTGAAGGCCGGCGAGAAGGTGCTTATGAGGGTGCAGCAGGAGAGGAACAAACTCCAAGATGCCAACACCCAGCTGGGCGAAGAACTAAAAGATGTTCGGGTCCAGCTGTCTAACTCGGTTAAGGAGAATTGACAGCTTCATCACGGTATTTATAGTAAGTGCTTGAGCAAACTCTTTTGAAAAGAAGAGTTCAACGAGGAAGTCGATTGACAGAAATGTGTCTGTAGGTGTGTTCACGGGTCGTCCGGCAGAGCAGATGCTTGGTTCCACGGGAGACCCTCTTCCCGAGCTGCTGCAACTGCACGAACGTGTTCGGCAGGCGATGATCGGCGTCTTTCAGGCCTTATGGCCTTCCGTCTCCCTACCCGAGGGTCTTAGAGGGCTTGCTGAGAAGCTTCAGGGAGTACGGCGGCGTCTCCGTCTATGGAAGATATCAGCCTGCCGTCAAGGCACCAGGGAGGCCTGGGCCATGGTGAAGACGCGGTACCCGAAGGCTGATCCAAACCACATGGCCGAGGTCGGACCTGCGGGGCCCGATGGGAAGGAGATCCCTGTGAGACTGATGTATGGCCAAGTAGAGTTGGCCGCGAAATATACCCAACAGGACTGTAAATTAGACAACCTGTTAGATGGGATTGAACAGGAGTACAATCAGTTAGTTTGACAATGTAATTTAAAATGACATGTAAAATGCCTTCTAGCCGGATTGTAGATTGTTTGTCTTTGCGGACCTTTTCGCTTCAACCTCGGGACCCAACAGTCCGGAGTGTGTCCGAATACCCTTACGGTTATAAAAAAAACCGAGGGCATGCATGGAGACAAGGCGTAGGGGTCATAAGTGCTTTATCAGAAAAGTGCCCAACTAGCTATGTTATATTACATGGTTAGTAAGAAACATCTTCCAGGGAGAATAATTCCGTTAGGGGTTCCTTTCCCTGGGAGGCATGCCCTAAAGTGCATGACCGGACTGCGAAAAGAGCAGAAAAAGCATCTGGGGGCAGATAAATAAATAAGTAATAAATCATCTTTCAGGTCACCGACCGAATATTCCCTTAAGAACGCTACCCTTCGGCTTCACCCAGTCTGAGGTACACATCCGGCTGACCCGACAGTAACAATCGCAGAGGTGCTCCCTTTACCTCCTAGCGAACAAACGGGAACGTAGGGGTAAGCACAGGAGCCAGGCAACCCGGCTTGGCCAAAACTTAAGTCATATCGATGCATATAATGGTGAGTAAAAGGTACATGCAGAAGTATGACACATGTGTTGGGCATGCAGCCCATATAAATAAGCTTCTGTTAAAGAAGCCCCCAAGTATAACGAGTGCGAGTAGCACATCGAGTGAGTGCGAACAAAGCGCAGATCAGCCGTCAAGAGGCTTGTACTGAAAGAGGGAGGAAAAAGGAGGGAAAACAAAGACAGCGAAAAAATATGAAAGGTGGACGGGGGAAGGAGACGTACTCTGAGTCCGACGCTAGGCGTATAATCTTCCGAGACGGGCTGCGTTGCATGGGTTTGGCTCGAGTCGGTTGTTAGATGCGTTGCATAGACGGTATGCACCGCCGGTAAGGACGTGCACCGCCGGTATGCACCCACTTGGGCTTAAGTTTGTCCTTTTTATTATCCGGCAGGCGTAGAACTAGCTCGCCAACATTGTAAGTTTTGGCCCATACTTCTCTGCTTTGATATCTTCGAGCCTGCTGCTGATAGAATGCGGAACGGGATTTTGCCACGTCGCGCTCCTCCTCTAAGGCGTCCAAACTGTCTTGCCGATCCAACTTGGCTTCTCTTTCTTTGTACATGCGCACGCGAGGTGAGTCATGAATTATATCGCAGGGCAAAACTGCCTCGGCGCCGTATACCATAAAAAATGGTGTGAATCCGGTAGTGCGGTTTGGCGTGGTCCGCAGCCCCCAGAGTACGGAGTCGAGCTCCTCTACCCAGTGTGTGTTAGATTCCGTGAGGGACCGCACTAACCTGGGTTTAATGCCGCTCATGATTAGACCATTTGCTCGTTCCACTTGACCGTTAGTTTGAGGGTGGTAGACCGAAGCATAGTCGAGCTTGATGCCCATGTTTTTGCACCAGAGTTTAACCTCGTCGGCTGTGAAATTCGTGCCGTTATCAGTGATGATGCTATGGGGGACGCCAAAATGGTGTACTACCCCGGATATGAAGTCTATCACAGCTCCGGATTCTGCCATTTTAACCGGCTTGCCCTCTATCCATTTGGTGAATTTGTCCACCATGACCAATAAGTATTTGTGCTTGTGGGTTCCCCCTTTAAGGGGTCCAACCATGTCAAGCCCCAGATCGCGAATGGCCAAGTGATGGGTATAGTTTTGAGGGCAATGGATGGCATGTGGCTTTGATTAGCAAAGAGCTGGCAACCAACGCATCGTTGGACTAAGTCCTGAGCATCTGCCCAGGCTGTCGGCCAATAAAATCCTGTACGGAAGGCCTTGCCTACAAGGGCCCGAGCTGCATCGTGGTGCCCGCCGAGTCCGGCGTGAATTTCAGCCAGGAGATTTCGCCCTTCCTCTTCGGAGATACACCTTTGAAGGACTCCGGTTGTGCTTTTTTTATAAAGTTCTCCCTCATGGACCTTGTAGGCTTTAGATCGCCGAACTATGCAGCGGGCCTCATTTTGGTCTTCGGGAAGTTCCTGCCTGATTAAGTAGGCTAGGAATGGTTCCGTCCACGGGGCAATTACTGCCATTATTTCGTGGGCTGAAGGTGTTATTTCATTGGCTGAGCCACCGATTGTGTCAGAATGTTCTGTGATGGGTGGTGCAGTTGGTTCCGGGTTGCTATTTCCGGACTCCTCTTCCCATAATACGGATGGCTTAAAGAGCCGTTCCAGGAAGATGTTTGGAGGGACGGCGTCGCGTTTTGTGCCGATGCGTGCCAACACGTCTGCTGCCTGGTTATTATCCCGGGCTACATGGTGGAATTTGAGTCCTTTGAACCGGGCTGACATTTTTAGGACGACGTTATGGTAGGCTGCCATTTTCGGATCCTTGGCGTCAAAGTCTCCATTTACTTGGGATATTGCGAGGTTTGAATCCCCGCGCACCTCTAGGCGTTGAATACCCATGGAGATTGCCATCCGGAGGCCATGTAGAAGGGCCTCGTATTCGGCTGCATTGTTGGAGTCCGTGTACATTATTTGAAGTACGTATTGGACTGTGTCTCCGGTTGGGGACGTCAAGACGATGCCAGCCCCCTAGCCAGCCAACATTTTGGAGCTGTCGAAATGCATGATCCAATTGGAGTATGCGCCGTACTCTTTAGGGAGTTCGGCTTCAGTCCATTCGGCGATGAAGTCAGCCAAAACTTGCGACTTTATAGCTCGCCGTGGTTTGTAGGTTATGTCAAATGGTAGGAGCTCAATGGCCCATTTTGCAATCCTGCCCGTCGCGTCGCGATTATTTATAATATCGTTGAGAGGTACTTCGGAGGCCACCATTATGGAACACTCTTGAAAGTAGTGTCGCAGCTTCCGGGATGCCATGAACACCGCATACGCTATCTTTTGATAATGTGGGTACCGGGACTTGCATGGAGTTAAGACAGTGGATACGTAGTACACTGGTTTTTGAAGAGGGAATTTTTGCCCTTCTGTTTCTCGTTTGACGACGAGTACGGCGCTGACAACTTGATGTGTTGCCGCGATATATAATAACATAGGTTCGCCCAAGTTGGGCACGGCCAGGACTGGATTTGTTCCCAATATGGCCTTAATTTCTTCGAGTCCGGCCGTATCAGCATCCGTCCATTCAAAGTGTTCGGTGCGCCGGAGGAGGCGATAGAGGGGCAGCGCCTTTTCTCCCAAACGGGAGATGAAGCGTCTTAGAGCCGCCATGCATCCCGTCAATTTTTGTATTTGTTTGAGGTCTTTTGGGATATCCAATTGTGACAGAGCCTGGGTCTTGGCTGGGTTTGCTTCAATTCCTCTACCGGATACAAGGAAGCCTAAGAGCTTTCCGGCTGGTACGCCGAAAACACATTTTTCCGGGTTGAGCTTAATGTCGTATGCTCGGAAGTTGTCGAATGTAAGCCTCAAATCGTCTATTAGAGTTTCGACGTGTTTGGTCTTAACGACCACATCGTGTATGTACGCCTCCACTGTTTTGCCTATCTGGGTGGCCAGACATGTCTGAATCATGCGCTGATATGTTGCGCCGGCGTTTTTGAGTCCGAAGGGCATTGTGTTGAAGCAGAATGGTCCGTACGGAGTAATGAATGCCGTTGCGGCCTGGTCTTTTTCCGCCATCTTGATTTGATGGTATCCGGAGTATGCGTCGAGGAAGCACAATGAATCGTGCCCTGCGGTGGCGTCGATGATTTGGTCGATGCGAGGGAGAGGGAAAGGGTCCTTTGGAAGGCCTTGTTAAGGTCTTTGAAATCGACACAAAGGCGCCAGGATTTGTCCTTTTTTGGTACCATTACCAGGTTGGCTAGCCAGTCCGGATGTTTTATATCTCTGATGAATCCGGCTCTAAGATTTTGGCTAGCTCCTCTCCCATTGCCTGTATTTTGGGTTCGGAAAATCGCCGAAGAGCCTGTTTGACTGGCTTGAATCCTTTTAGGATATTTAGGCTGTGTTCTGCCAGCCTGCGTGGGATTCCTGGCATGTCTGAAGGGTGCCAGGAAAAAATGTCCCAATTTTCCCGAAGGAATTCTCGTAGTGCGGCTTCTACATCAGGATTTAATTGTGCCCCAATGGAGGCCGTCTTTGTAGGGTCCATTGGATGGACCTGGAATTTGACTATTTTGTCTGGTGGTTTAAAAGAGGTGGACTTAGACCTCTTATCGAGTATCACATCGTCCCTATCCACCGTGGAGCGCAGCGCAGTGAGTTCCTCTGCCGCTAGGGCTTCGGATAATGCCTCTAGGGCCAGTGCGGCTGTCTTATTTTCAACGCAGAGTGCTATATCTGGATCACTGACAATAGTGATTATTCCATTGGGCCCGGGCATTTTGAGCTTCACGTACCCGTAATGGGGTATAGCTTCAAAGATTGTGAATGCCTCTCGCCCTAACAAGGCGTGATATCCGCTGCCGAATGGGGCCACTTGGAACTTGACCTCTTCAGACCTATAATTGTCCGGCGAGCCGAACACTACGTCTAGTGTGATTTTTCCTGTGCAGCGTACTTCTCGACTAGGGATTATTCTTCTAAAGGTTGTGCTGCTTCGCTCAATGCGGCTCTAGTCAATTTCCATTTTTTGGAGGGTTTCCTCGTAGATGAGGTTTAATCCGCTGCCGCCATCCATGAGTACCTTGGTAAGACGAAAGCCGTCCACTATCGGGCTGAGGACCAATGCGGCTGGTGCTCAAGCTGTTCGGAATTTAGGTTCGTCGCTGGCATTGAAGGTGATAGCCGTGTCGCTCCATGGATTTGTTGTTGCTACTTGGTAGACTTCGGCGAGGCTGCGGATTGTTCGTTTCCGCATGTTATTTGATGCGAAAGTCTCAAAGACTGTTAATACCGTACTGGTACTGTTGGGCTGGTTGCCCGGGGCTAGAAAGCCTTCGCCACTTTTGGCCACCTGCCGTAGTATCCAACATGCTCGAAGGCTATGTGTTGGAGTGGCGCCCTCCGTACTTTGGATTTTAGAGGGTCCGTTGAGCCATCCCTCCAGTACGGTTCCGTGCCCTTTAGGGCGTTTTTGCTTTTTGGTTTTTAACCCAGGTGCTTGAGTATGACGCACCCTTTTATTTTGAACTAGGGTTGTTTTCAGGGCCGGATTGTCCCAAAACCTGGTTTCGGTTTTCCAGGCACTCTCCATCGCACAATATTTTTGTACTATGGTCGCCAGATCGGCGAAGTGCGTAACTTCGCGACGACTTATGGCGTTCATGATTCCCTTGTCCGTGCAATTGTTGCAGAAAATTGAGATTGCACTTTCCTCACGCCAGTCTTTTATCCTGTCCATGACCAGGAGGAATCTGGCCCAGTAGTGATGTACTGTTTCATTGGGCTCTTGCCGTATTTGAGATAGATCGCTTATGTTTGGGTCGGCGGGCGGAATTAAATTCGGAACCCCGCCCGATCTGAGGCTCAAAGGACGAGAAGTTTCCAGATTTGGAAGCTTGGATTGCTGGATGTTATCCAACAAATTTGGTCCGATGCCTGACTTTAGGTTCAGTACTTGATTGACATCCATCCCTCCGCGGGAATCCGGCATGAAGGGATCGGGAATCCGGATATAACTGGTCTTTAACATAGAGGAAGAGTCGCCGCGTTGTTCCTCTACCACGACAACATGGTCGGTAGCCTGGGGAGAGTTAATTTCTCTCAGATCGGTTTTAAGCCCAATCTGATCGTAGTCCGTGGCGACTCCCAGGGCGGCGATGCGATCCAAGAGCTCATTTACGGAGGAGAGCTCCATCGGATCTAGCTGCTCGGCGAATTCCGAGTTGACGTGAAGATCGCTTTTGATGACTCGAGAGGTCATTGTCGGAGCGGCGGCCGAATAGGCGGTCATAAGAAAACCGCCTAGCCGGATAGTTTGGCCGGGGGCCAAAGCTCCCTTGACGACGGCGCCGTCTTTAAAGACGGGAAAAGGCATCCCTCCTGATTGTGACCGCACAGAGGAACTCTCAATGAAAGCACCAATGTCGGTGTCAAAACCGACGGATCTCGGGTAGGGGGTCCCGAACTATGCGTCTAGGTGGATGGTAACAGGAGACAAGGGACATGGTGTTTTACCCAGGTTCGGGCCCTCTTGATGGAGGTAAAACCCTACGTCCTGCTTGATTGATATTGATGATGTGGGTATTACAAGAGTAGATCTACCACGAGATCAAGGAGGCTAAACCCTAGAAGCTAGCCTATGGTATGATTGTTGTTCGTCCTATGGACTAAAGCCATCCGGTTTATATAGACACCGGAGAGGGCTAGGGTTACATAGAGTCGGTTACAATGGTAGGAGATCTACATATTCATATCGCCAAGCTTGCCTTCCACGCCAAGGAAAGTCCCATCCGGACACGGGACGAAGTCTTCAATCTTGTATCTTCATAGTCTTGGAGTCCGGCCGATGATGATAGTTCGGCTATCCGGACACCCCCTAGTCCAGGACTCCCTCACCCATATTGATGGAAGATCCCGCAATAAGGGGAACACGATCTCTGCTTTGGCAGGGCGTGCCAAAAAACCCGCCTCGCAACGAGTATCGAAGTGGGCTAAGAAAAACCGGTCCGTGTTGGGCTGGGCCACGATGCAGGAGCACGACGTACAAAAATTGCCAGCAGATCAGGTTTATGCTATGCTCTCTAAGGCGGTATGTGAAGATCATCTTGCAGATCCGGACACGGTTCAAGTGTTCGATGATTACTATTCGGAGATGGAACCCGCCTTGCAATGACGAAGACAAAACTGCGTGCCGGACTCATCATCATTGAAGCCTGGTTTAGGGGCTACTGAGGGAGTCCTGGATTAGGGGGTATCCGGACAGCCGGACTATATACTTTGTCCAGACTATTGGAGCATGAAGATACAAGACTCAAGACTCCGTCCCGTGTCCGGATGGGACTCTCCTTTGCGTGGAAGACAAGCTTGGTGATCCGGATATTGTATTTCCTTCTTTGTAACTGACTTCGTGTAACCGACTCCGGTGTCTATATAAACCGGAGAGTTTATTCCTTAGAGGGACGACCAGAATCATAATCTTCATAGGCTAGCTTCTAGGGTTTAGCCTCTATGATCTCGTGGTAGATCAACTCTTGTACTACTCATATCATCAATATCAATCAAGCAGGAAGTAGGGTTTTACCTCCCTCGAGAGGGCCCGAACCTGGGTAAACATTGTGTCCCTTGCCTCCTGTTACCATTAGCCTAAGATGCACAGATCGGGACCCCCTACCCGAGATCCGCCGGTTTTGACACCGACACAGGCCATCCACTTGCCTCCCGCTCCGGACATGTTTGGAATGGCTGTACGGAGAAGGTGAGAACTGGGGCGCTGGAGCTCGAGCATGCGAGAATGGATGAGCGAAGGAAGAAGAAGGCATGGGTGAAAAAGGGCAATCCCTATCTCTTTATAAAGGCAGTGGAAACTGTGCGCCTCCCCACTTTCCCGTTAAAATCGACTATTCCCCAAGTGCCACGATTGATGGCACGGTTGGGTTACCCATGCCCGTATTGATGAGAATCCCGCGGTAAGGGGACATGATCTCTGCTTCGACAAGACGTGTCAAGGAAACCGCCCCGCATTATGTGCAGTAGCTGGTTGTGAAAAACGGTTCGAATAAAGACCGGGCCGTGAAGTGACGTCACACTATGAAAGGTTGTCAACAAATTAGATTTGTGGAATATTGTGCTCTCTATGGTGGTATGTGGAATTTGTTTTGCAGAGCCAGACACGATTCAAAGCATCAAAATCTTCTATGGAGTATTCAGAGAAGGAACCTGCCTTGCAATGCCGAAGACAATCTGCGCGCTGGACTCATCATCATTGAAGCCTGGTTCAAGGGCTACTGAGGGAGTCTTGGATTAAGGGGTCCTCGGACAGCCGGACTATATACTTTGGCCGGACTGTTGGACTATGAAGATACAAGATTGAAGACTTTGTCCCGTGTCAGGATAGGACTCACCTTTGCGTGGAAGGCAAGCTTGGCAATTCGGATATGTAGATCTCCTTCTCTGTGACTGACTCTGTGTAACCCTAGCCCCCTCCGATGTCTATATAAACTGGAGGGTTTAGTCCGTAGGACAACAACAATCATAATCATAGGCTAGCTTCTAGGGTTTAGCCTCTACGATCTCGTGGTAGATCAACTCTTGTAATACTCATATAATCAAGATCAATCACGCAGGAAGTAGGGTATTACCTCCATCGAGAGGGCCCGAACCTAGGTAAAACATCGTGTCCCCTGCCTCCTGTTACCATTAGCCTTAGACGCATAGTTCGGGACCCCCTACCCTAGATCCACCGGTTTTGACACCGACAAGGAACTCAATAAGGCTTGCCCCAGGGATCCCTTCCCCCTCCCCCACATCGATCAAATCATCGACGCTACCGCAGGACATGACTCATTGTGCTTCCTCGACGCATACTCCAGATACCATGAAATCAAAATGGCGGAGTCCGATGAAGCCGCAACGGCATTTATTACCCCATACGTCCCTTTCTGTTTCAACACCATGCCTTTCGGGCTCAAAAATGCCGGTGCAACCTACCAATGCATGATTCAGACATGCCTGGAAAAACAAATCGGCAAAACAGTTGAGGCATACGTGGATGACGTGGTCATCAAGACCAGATATGTCGAATCTTTAATAGATGACCTAAGGCTCACGTTCGACAACCTCCAAACATATGACATCAAGCTCAATCCGGAAAAATGTGTTTTCGGCGTTCCCGCCGGAAAGCTGCTGGGCTTCATTGTTTCCAACAGAGGAATTGAAGCAAACTCAGCTAAAATCCGAGCTTTTTCACAGTTGGCTACCCCAACAGACCTCAAGCAAATCCATAAAAACTGGATGCGTGGCTGACTTAAGCCGCTTCATCTCCCGATTGGGAGAAAAGGCATTACCTCTTTATCGCCTTCTTCGACACACCGAACACTTCGAGTGGACGGATGCGGCTACGGCCGGACTGGAAAAAATAAAGGCCCTCTTGGCCAGCAACCCAATCCTGGCCGCACCGAACATTGGTGAACCCATGCTGTTATATATAGCTACAGCATAACAAGTTGTAAGCGCGGTGCTCGTCGTCGAACGAGAGGAGGAAGGACATAAGTTCCTGCTCCAAAAGCCGGTATACTATGTATGCACTATCCTCACACCATGCAAGTCATGGTACCCACATTATCAAAAGATAGCATACGCAGTCTTCATGGCATCTCGGAAACTACGGCACTACTTTCAAGAGTGTTCAATCATGGTGGCCTCCAAAGTACCACTCAACGATATAATAAATAACCGCGATGCCACGGGCCGGATTACTAAGTTGGCCATCGAGCTCCTCCCGTTTGACATTATATATAAACCATGGCGATCCATTAAATCGCAAGTACTGGTTGACTTTGTCGCCGAATGGGCAGAAGCCGAACTCCCTAACAAGTATGGCGCATACTCCAATTGGATCATGCACTTTGACGGCTTTAAGATGCTGGCTGTTCTGGGAGCGGGCGTCGTCCTGACATCCCCCACTAGAGATACAGTCCAATACGTACTCCAAATACTATACACAGACTCCAACAATGCTGTCGAATAGGAGGCTCTGTTGCACGGTCTTTGCATGGCGGTCTCCATGGGCATCCAACGCCTAGAAGTGCGTGGGGATTCGAACCTTGCAATATTCCAACTAAATGGAGGATTCGACACCAAGGACCGAAAATGGCGGCTTACCGTAATGCCATGCTCAAAATGTCAGCTCAGTTCGAGGGGCTTGAATTTCATCATGTGGTTCGAGAAAACAATCAAGCGGCGGACATCCTTGCCCGCATCGGCGCTAAGTGTGACCCCGTCCCACCCAAAATCTTGTTGGAAAGGTTGTTCAAGCCATCCGTGGTGTGGCAAGGGGAGACCGGCAATACTAGTCCGGATCCGACCACAACCCCAGATCCCGAAGACACTGACATCATCAGAGGCTCCGCCACCAAAATAACGCCTTCGGCCCATCTAATCATGGCTGTCATCGCCCCATGGACCGAACCCTTCTTAGCCTACCTAAATAGGCAAGAACTCCCCGAGGACCAAATGAGGCACGTTGCATTGTGCGGCACTCTAAAGCCTACAAGGTCCACGAGGGAGAGCTTTATAAGAAAAGCACTACCGGGGTACTTCAAAGATGTATCTCTGAAGAGGAAGGGCGGCGGCTCTTGGCTGACATTCATGCTGGACTCGGCAGCCACCACGCCGCAACTCGGGCCCTTGTAAGCAAGGCCTTCCGTACAGGTTTCTACTAGCCGATAGCCCGAGCAGACGCACAGGACCTCGTCCAACATTGCGTCGGTTGCCAGCTCTTCGCCAACCAAAGCCATATGCCGCCCACCGCTCTCCAAACAATCCCCATAACTTGGCCCATTGCGGTCTGGGGGCTCAATATGGTCGGACCCCTTAAAGGAGGAAACCATAATAAAAAAATACCTATTGGTCATGGTGGATAAATTCACCAAATGGATAGAGGCCAAACCAGTTAAAACGACTGAATGCGGACCAGTGATAGACTTCATATCAGGGGTCATGCACCGTTATGGTGCCCCCCACAGCATCATCACCGATAATGGCTCCAACTTCACAGCCGACAAGGTGAAAACTTGTTGCGGCAACATGGGCATTAAGCTCGATTACGCCTCCGTCTATCACCCCCAAACAAACGGTCAAGTCGAACAAGCAAATGGTCTTATTATGAGCGGCATCAAACCCAGACTAGTGTGATCCCTGAAGGAATCAGACACGCACTGGGTTGAGGAGCTCGACTCCATACTATGGGGGCTGCGGACCACGCCAAATCACACAACCGGATACACACCATTCTTCATGGTATACGGTGCAGAGGCGGTATTGCCCTGTGATATCATTCATGACTCACCTCAAGTGCGCATGTACAAAGAGAGAGAAGCCGAGCTTGATTGGAAGCACAGTTTAGATGCCCTCGAGGAGGAGCGCGACGTTGCAAAAGCCTGTTCCGCATTCTATCAGCAATAGGCTCGCAGGTATCAAAGCAGAGAAGTACGGGCCAAAACTTATAACGTTGGCAAACTCGTTCTACACCTACCGGAGATGAAAAAGGACAAGCTCAAGCCCAAGTGGGAGGGTCCCTTCATCATTGATAAATTTCTCACCGGAGGAGCGTACCGCCTGCGTGATGCATTAGATAATCGACTTGAGCCAAACCCATGGAACGCGACCAGACTCCAAAGATTCTACGCCTAGCACCGAACTCTGTGTTCATCCCCTTCCCTCTGCCTTTTTTAGATTATATCCTCTCTCTTTCTTTTTATGGCTCTAAGGCTTTAAGTGTGAATCGACTACACACTCTTGACGCACTGAAACCTCAAGTATGCGTGCTCACTATACCTGGGGGCTTCGTACACAGAAGCATAATATAATTATCTTCCGGGCATCTGCTATGTCTTGAGCTTGTGTTGGTTTTCCTTGAAGAGGAAAGGGTGATGCAACAATAGTAGCGTAAGTATTTCCCTTAGTTTTTGAGAACCAAGGTATCAATCCAGTAGGAGGCTCCTCAAAAGTCCCACGCACCGACACAAACAAACAAAGAACTCGCAACCAACGCAATAAAGGGGTTGTCAACCCCTTCACGGCCACTTGCGAAAGTGAGATCTGATAGAGATAATATGATAAGATAAATATATTTTTGGTATTTTATAATATAGATTGGAAAAGTAAACATGCAAATAAAAGTAGATTGAAAGCTTATATGATAAAAGATAGACCCGGGGGCCATAGGTTTCACTAGTGGCTTCTCTCAAGATAGCATAAGTATTACGGTGGGTGAACAAATACTGTCGAGCAATTGATAGAAAAGCAAATAATTATGAGATTATCTAGGCATGATCATGTATATAGGCATCACGTCCGTGACAAGTAGACCGACTCCTGCCTGCATCTACTACTACTACTCCACATCGACTGCTATCCAGCATACATCTAGAGTATTAAGTTCATAAATAATAGAGTAACGCGTTAAGAAAGATGACATGATGTAGAGGGATAAACTCATGCAATATGATATAAACCCCATCTTTTTATCCTCGATGGCAACAATACAATACGTGCCTTGCTGCCCCTGCTGTCACTGGGAAAGGACACTGCAAGATTGAACCCAAAGCTAAGCACTTCTCCCATTGCAAGAAAGATCAATCTAGTAGGCCAAACCAAACTGATAATTCAAAGAGACTTGCAAAGATAACTTAATCACACATAAAAGAATTCAGAGGAGATTCAAATATTTCTCATAGATAAACTTGATCATAAACCCACAATTCATTGGATCTCGACAAACACACCGCAAAAAGAGTTACATCGAATAGATCTCCAAGAAGATCGAGGAGAACATGGTATTGAGATCCAAAAAGAGAGAAGAAGCCATCTAGCTAATAACTATGCACCCGAAGGTCTGTGGTAAACAACTCACAACTCATCGGAGAGGCTTTGGAGATGATGTAGAGGCCCTCCATGGTCGATTCCCCCTCCGGCGGAGCGCCAGCGAAGGCTCCAAGATGGGATCTCGCGGATACAGAAGGTTGCGGCGGCGGAATTAGGTTTTCGTGGCTTGTTCTGATGTTCTCAGGGTACATGGGTATATATAGGAGGAAGAAGTAGATCGGTGGACGCCCGAGGGGCCCACGAGATAGGGGGGCGCGCCCAGTAGGGGGGGCGCCCTCCACCCTCGTGGCTGCCTCGGCTGCTTCTTGACTTGCACTCCAAGTCCTCTAGGTCAAGTTCGTTCCAAAAATCACGCTCCCGAAGGTTTCATCTCGTTTGGACTCCGTTTGATATTCCTTTTCTTCAAAATACTGAGATAGGCAAAAAAACAGCAACAGGGGCTAGGCCTCCGGTTAGTAGTTTAGTCCCAAAAATGATATAAATGTGTAAAGTAAAGCCCATAAACATCCAAAACAGGTAATATAATAGCATGAAACAATCAAAAATTATATATACGTTGGAGACGTATCAGCATCATGCCCACTACATATGTGTCGCTTTTCCATATGTGCCTTTTCTTCACCATTATATGCATCGATGTGACTTAAGTTTTGGCCAAGATGGGTTGCCTGGCTCCTGTGTTTATGCGCTATGTTCCCATTAGTTCGGGTAGGGCATAAGGTGAGAACCTCTACGATTGTTACTGTCGGGTACTCCGGACGTGTACCTCACACTGTGTGAAGCCGAAAGCCAGCGTTCTTAAGGGAATATTCGGTCGGTGAACTAAAGATGTTTCTTACCTATTACAATACAAACCCCCAGATGTTGCATATACTGCGTCTCTGCCCACAGTTCGTACATGCACATTAATGCATGCGCACCCAGGGAAAGGAACCCTTAACGGAACTATTCTCCCTGGAAGATGTTTCTTACTATCCATGTAATATAACATAGCTAGTTGGGTACTTGTCTGTTCAAGCAATTATGACCCCTATGCCTGGTTTCCACGCGTACCCTGGTTTACATAACTGGGCAGGTATTCGGAAACACTCCGGACTGTCGGGTCCGGAGGCTGAAGAGAAAAGGTCCACCATGACAAATGATTTACAATCCGGCTAGGGACAAAATATGTCAATTGAAGTACACAGTCACTTAGACCCACATACTTCTTCTTCTATGCCATCCAACAGGCTGTCTAGCCTACAATCCTGTTGGGAATACTTTGCGGCTAATCCTACCTGGTCATATACCATACTAACGGGAATCTCTTTCCCATCTGACCCTACAGGTCCGACTAGGGCATGTGATTCGGATCGAGCTTGGTGTACCGTGTTTTTATCATGGCCCAAGCTTCCCTCGCACCTTGTCGACAGGCAGATATCTTGCATAATCGGAAGCACCACCACGCTCTCTTGAGTAGCTGTACAAGCTCCCCCATGCTTCCTGGGAGGGAGGCGGATGGCCACAAGGCCTTGGCAATACCCTGCATCACCTGTCGAACTTGTTCATGCTGTTGTGAAAGCTCTTGCAGAAGATCGCATGAAGATCTGGGCATCTCCTCTTCGGGACGACCAGTCAGTATACCTACAGACATAACTCTCTTAGCCTGTTTCTTCGCCGAACTATATAAAGGTTTGTTTGAGCACATACTAAAAATACCGCGTTGAAGCCTCCTATTCTCCTTCATGGAGTCCGCAAGCTGGGCCCGAACATCTTTCAATTCCACACCCAACCGGGTATTGGCATCCTGGAGATCATTTTTCTCTCGCCTGACCCGTGTAAGTACATGCTCGCCAGCCTCTAGTTGTCGTTGAGCTCGTTGTTCATCCTCTTGTAGGATCTCCGGATTCACTCTGGGATTGCCTGCGGAATCTATTGTTAGATCTACAAACATGCCGAATACCAAATGGTACACGTAATTATGTTTTTTATTGATCGAGAAAAATGTTACCAGATGAGGCCTTCTTGGATTCCTCCATTCCGGTAGCTGTGGCCCTTAGCTGGGCTTTACACTCCTCTAGCTCTTGAGACAAATGGGTATTCTTCTCTGTAAGAACCTAATCATACAATGATCCTTAAATCAGTTGTACAAACTATTTCAAGTCTCAGGGGCTACTGATATACATAATTATCAGATTTTGCTTACCCGTATATCTTTTAAATACTGGTTTGTGGCTCTTGCAAGCCCATCTTGAGCACCTCAGATGTATGCGTCTCCCGAGTTGAAGGCATTGAAAGCCTCTTTGAAAAAATTAGGGTCGCGGAGTGCGGCCCGCCGACGCCGATGATTCATAGTGCTCTCCACCTCGGAATTTGTAGCGGAGATTCTATCTGCATCCTCTGTAGGAGTACTGTCCGGTGTTGTCCCCACGTCAGTCTCCACCCTCGAGGTTGGTTCTAGAGTCCGGCTGGTAAAGGCGTGATGGGCAGGATCCTTGGATACATTCCGGCGAATACTCTTTCTGCCAAGACACAGTGGACATTGTTATATTTTAAAGATGACAATCACGGAGCATAACTTAAATCATACCTCTTCAATGGCGGCTCGGCCTTATTCGCTTTCCTTTTAGGGTTAATTATCCTTTTGCCCTCAGTGGTGTCTCCGTGCTCAATTTTGCCCTCAGATGCAAATTGTTCTTCAGTTTTGCCCCTAGTCCATGCACAACTACTATGAAGAGGCCAAACGACCATATTTGAGTCCATTCCGTCTGCCAGTGTTAGTGGTTGTGGGTCCGAGCTTACACGTGGGATCGCGTGGACGTGGGTTCGGAGCTGACATGTAGGCCCGTGCAACTAAATCCCCAAATCATTTGTAGCTCACTTTGCCCATCCGCTTCCCCACCGGCTAGCTGCCCTGCGCCGCCGCCGCCACTTGTGCCGCGGCCAGCACCTGCCCCTCCACCGGATGCACGCCTACTCCACCTCTACCGTCCTGCGCCTACGCTCCACGGCTACCTGTGACGCCCGCCACCTTCCTGCGATGCCACGGGTGGGGCGCCTGCCACCTGCTCGACCCGCGGTGCGGCCTCCTTCCATGCGCCCGGCCAGAGCGCTCAAAGGTGGGGGACTTAGACCTCTTATCGAGTATCACATCGTCCCTATCCACCGTGGAGCGCAGCGCAGTGAGTTCCTCTGCCACTAGGGCTTCGAATAATGCCTCTAGGGCCAGTGCGGCTGTCTTATTTTCAACGCAGAGTGCTATATCTGGATCACTGACAATAGTGATTATTCCATTGGGCCCGGGCATTTTGAGCTTCACGTACCCGTAATGGGGTATAGCTTCAAAGATTGTGAATGCCTCTCGCCCTAACAAGGCGTGATATCCGCTGCCGAATGGGGCCACTTGGAACTTGACCTCTTCGGACCTATAATTGTCCGGCGAGCCGAACACTACGTCTAGTGTGATTTTTCCTGTGCAGCGTACTTCTCGACTAGGGATTATTCTTCTAAAGGTTGTGCTGCTTCGCTCAATGCGGCTCCAGTCAATTTCCATTTTTTGGAGGGTTTCCTCGTATATGAGGTTTAATCCGCTGCCGCCATCCATGAGTACCTTGGTAAGACGAAAGCCGTCCACTATCGGGCTGAGGACCAATGCGGCTGGTGCTCAAGCTGTTCGGAATTTAGGTTCGTCGCTGGCATTGAAGGTGATAGCCGTGTCGCTCCATGGATTTGTTGTTGCTACTTGGTAGACTTCGGCGAGGCTGCGGATTGTTCGTTTCCGCATGTTATTTGATGCGAAAGTCTCAAAGACTGTTAATACCGTACTGGTACTGTTGGGCTGGTTGCCCGGGGCTAGAAAGCCTTCGCCACTTTTGGCCACCTGCCGTAGTATCCAACATGCTCGAAGGCTATGTGTTGGAGTGGCGCCCTCCGTACTTTGGATTTTAGAGGGTCCGTTGAGCCATCCCTCCAGTACGGTTCCGTGCCCTTTAGGGCGTTTTTGCTTTTTGGTTTTTAACCCAGGTGCTTGAGTATGACGCACCCTTTTATTTTGAACTAGGGTTGTTTTCAGGGCCGGATTGTCCCAAAACCTGGTTTCGGTTTTCCAGGCACTCTCCATCGCACAATATTTTTGTACTATGGTCGCCAGATCGGTGAAGTGCGTAACTTCGCGACGACTTATGGCGTTCATGATTCCCTTGTCCGTGCAATTGTTGCAGAAAATTGAGATTGCACTTTCCTCACGCCAGTCTTTTATCCTGTCCATGACCAGGAGGAATCTGGCCCAGTAGTGATGTACTGTTTCATTGGGCTCTTGCCGTATTTGAGATAGATCGCTTATGTTTGGGTCGGCGGGCGGAATTAAATTCGGAACCCCGCCCGATCTGAGGCTCAAAGGACGAGAAGTTTCCAGATTTGGAAGCTTGGATTGCTGGATGTTATCCAACAAATTTGGTCCGATGCCTGACTTTAGGTTCAGTACTTGATTGACATCCATCCCTCCGCGGGAATCCGGCATGAAGGGATCGGGAATCCGGATATAACTGGTCTTTAACATAGAGGAAGAGTCGCCGCGTTGTTCCTCTACCACGACAACATGGTCGGTAGCCTGGGGAGAGTTAATTTCTCTCAGATCGGTTTTAAGCCCAATCTGATCGTAGTCCGTGGCGACTCCCAGGGCGGCGATGCGATCCAAGAGCTCATTTACGGAGGAGAGCTCCATCGGATCTAGCTGCTCGGCGAATTCCGAGTTGACGTGAAGATCGCTTTTGATGACTCGAGAGGTCATTGTCGGAGCGGCGGCCGAATAGGCGGTCATAAGAAAACCGCCTAGCCGGATAGTTTGGCCGGGGGCCAAAGCTCCCTTGACGACGGCGCCGTCTTTAAAGACGGGAAAAGGCATCCCTCCTGATTGTGACCGCACAGAGGAACTCTCAATGAAAGCACCAATGTCGGTGTCAAAACCGACGGATCTCGGGTAGGGGGTCCCGAACTATGCGTCTAGGTGGATGGTAACAGGAGACAAGGGACA
>NC_041391.1:710426775-710445683 GCF_002162155.2 Triticum dicoccoides
ACACAAACAAACAAAGAACTCGCAACCAACGCAATAAAGGGGTTGTCAACCCCTTCACGGCCACTTGCGAAAGTGAGATCTGATAGAGATAATATGATAAGATAAATATATTTTTGGTATTTTATAATATAGATTGGAAAAGTAAACATGCAAATAAAAGTAGATTGAAAGCTTATATGATAAAAGATAGACCCGGGGGCCATAGGTTTCACTAGTGGCTTCTCTCAAGATAGCATAAGTATTACGGTGGGTGAACAAATACTGTCGAGCAATTGATAGAAAAGCAAATAATTATGAGATTATCTAGGCATGATCATGTATATAGGCATCACGTCCGTGACAAGTAGACCGACTCCTGCCTGCATCTACTACTACTACTCCACATCGACTGCTATCCAGCATACATCTAGAGTATTAAGTTCATAAATAATAGAGTAACGCGTTAAGAAAGATGACATGATGTAGAGGGATAAACTCATGCAATATGATATAAACCCCATCTTTTTATCCTCGATGGCAACAATACAATACGTGCCTTGCTGCCCCTGCTGTCACTGGGAAAGGACACTGCAAGATTGAACCCAAAGCTAAGCACTTCTCCCATTGCAAGAAAGATCAATCTAGTAGGCCAAACCAAACTGATAATTCAAAGAGACTTGCAAAGATAACTTAATCACACATAAAAGAATTCAGAGGAGATTCAAATATTTCTCATAGATAAACTTGATCATAAACCCACAATTCATTGGATCTCGACAAACACACCGCAAAAAGAGTTACATCGAATAGATCTCCAAGAAGATCGAGGAGAACATGGTATTGAGATCCAAAAAGAGAGAAGAAGCCATCTAGCTAATAACTATGCACCCGAAGGTCTGTGGTAAACAACTCACAACTCATCGGAGAGGCTTTGGAGATGATGTAGAGGCCCTCCATGGTCGATTCCCCCTCCGGCGGAGCGCCAGCGAAGGCTCCAAGATGGGATCTCGCGGATACAGAAGGTTGCGGCGGCGGAATTAGGTTTCCGTGGCTTGTTCTGATGTTCTCAGGGTACATGGGTATATATAGGAGGAAGAAGTAGATCGGTGGACGCCCGAGGGGCCCACGAGATAGGGGGGCACGCCCAGTAGGGGGGGCGCCCTCCACCCTCGTGGCTGCCTCGGCTGCTTCTTGACTTGCACTCCAAGTCCTCTAGGTCAAGTTCGTTCCAAAAATCACGCTCCCGAAGGTTTCATCTCGTTTGGACTCCGTTTGATATTCCTTTTCTTCAAAATACTGAGATAGGCAAAAAAACAGCAACAGGGGCTAGGCCTCCGGTTAGTAGTTTAGTCCCAAAAATGATATAAATGTGTAAAGTAAAGCCCATAAACATCCAAAACAGGTAATATAATAGCATGAAACAATCAAAAATTATAGATACGTTGGAGACGTATCAGCATCATGCCCACTACATATGTGTCGCTTTTCCATATGTGCCTTTTCTTCACCATTATATGCATCGATGTGACTTAAGTTTTGGCCAAGATGGGTTGCCTGGCTCCTGTGTTTATGCGCTATGTTCCCATTAGTTCGGGTAGGGCATAAGGTGAGAACCTCTACGATTGTTACTGTCGGGTACTCCGGACGTGTACCTCACACTGTGTGAAGCCGAAAGCCAGCGTTCTTAAGGGAATATTCGGTCGGTGAACTAAAGATGTTTCTTACCTATTACAATACAAACCCCCAGATGTTGCATATACTGCGTCTCTGCCCACAGTTCGTACATGCACATTAATGCATGCGCACCCAGGGAAAGGAACCCTTAACGGAACTATTCTCCCTGGAAGATGTTTCTTACTATCCATGTAATATAACATAGCTAGTTGGGTACTTGTCTGTTCAAGCAATTATGACCCCTATGCCTGGTTTCCACGCGTACCCTGGTTTACATAACTGGGCAGGTATTCGGAAACACTCCGGACTGTCGGGTCCGGAGGCTGAAGAGAAAAGGTCCACCATGACAAATGATTTACAATCCGGCTAGGGACAAAATATGTCAATTGAAGTACACAGTCACTTAGACCCACATACTTCTTCTTCTATGCCATCCAACAGGCTGTCTAGCCTACAATCCTGTTGGGAATACTTTGCGGCTAATCCTACCTGGTCATATACCATACTAACGGGAATCTCTTTCCCATCTGACCCTACAGGTCCGACTAGGGCATGTGATTCGGATCGAGCTTGGTGTACCGTGTTTTTATCATGGCCCAAGCTTCCCTCGCACCTTGTCGACAGGCAGATATCTTGCATAATCGGAAGCACCACCACGCTCTCTTGAGTAGCTGTACAAGCTCCCCCATGCTTCCTGGGAGGGAGGCGGATGGCCACAAGGCCTTGGCAATACCCTGCATCACCTGTCGAACTTGTTCATGCTGTTGTGAAAGCTCTTGCAGAAGATCGCATGAAGATCTGGGCATCTCCTCTTCGGGACGACCAGTCAGTATACCTACAGACATAACTCTCTTAGCCTGTTTCTTCGCCGAACTATATAAAGGTTTGTTTGAGCACATACTAAAAATACCGCGTTGAAGCCTCCTATTCTCCTTCATGGAGTCCGCAAGCTGGGCCCGAACATCTTTCAATTCCACACCCAACCGGGTATTGGCATCCTGGAGATCATTTTTCTCTCGCCTGACCCGTGTAAGTACATGCTCGCCAGCCTCTAGTTGTCGTTGAGCTCGTTGTTCATCCTCTTGTAGGATCTCCGGATTCACTCTGGGATTGCCTGCGGAATCTATTGTTAGATCTACAAACATGCCGAATACCAAATGGTACACGTAATTATGTTTTTTATTGATCGAGAAAAATGTTACCAGATGAGGCCTTCTTGGATTCCTCCATTCCGGTAGCTGTGGCCCTTAGCTGGGCTTTACACTCCTCTAGCTCTTGAGACAAATGGGTATTCTTCTCTGTAAGAACCTAATCATACAATGATCCTTAAATCAGTTGTACAAACTATTTCAAGTCTCAGGGGCTACTGATATACATAATTATCAGATTTTGCTTACCCGTATATCTTTTAAATACTGGTTTGTGGCTCTTGCAAGCCCATCTTGAGCACCTCAGATGTATGCATCTCCCGAGTTGAAGGCATTGAAAGCCTCTTTGAAAAAATTAGGGTCGCGGAGTGCGGCCCGCCGACGCCGATGATTCATAGTGCTCTCCACCTCGGAATTTGTAGCGGAGATTCTATCTGCATCCTCTGTAGGAGTACTGTCCGGTGTTGTCCCCACGTCAGTCTCCACCCTCGAGGTTGGTTCTAGAGTCCGGCTGGTAAAGGCGTGATGGGCAGGATCCTTGGATACATTCCGGCGAATACTCTTTCTGCCAAGACACAGTGGACATTGTTATATTTTAAAGATGACAATCACGGAGCATAACTTAAATCATACCTCTTCAATGGCGGCTCGGCCTTATTCGCTTTCCTTTTAGGGTTAATTATCCTTTTGCCCTCAGTGGTGTCTCCGTGCTCAATTTTGCCCTCAGATGCAAATTGTTCTTCAGTTTTGCCCCTAGTCCATGCACAACTACTATGAAGAGGCCAAACGACCATATTTGAGTCCATTCCGTCTGCCAGTGTTAGTGGTTGTGGGTCCGAGCTTACACGTGGGATCGCGTGGACGTGGGTTCGGAGCTGACATGTAGGCCCGTGCAACTAAATCCCCAAATCATTTGTAGCTCACTTTGCCCATCCGCTTCCCCACCGGCTAGCTGCCCTGCGCCGCCGCCGCCACTTGTGCCGCGGCCAGCACCTGCCCCTCCACCGGATGCACGCCTACTCCACCTCTACCGTCCTGCGCCTACGCTCCACGGCTACCTGTGACGCCCGCCACCTTCCTGCGATGCCACGGGTGGGGCGCCTGCCACCTGCTCGACCCGCGGTGCGGCCTCCTTCCATGCGCCCGGCCAGAGCGCTCAAAGGTGGGGGGCTGCTGGAGCTATTTGAACTAGGAGGAAGAACCCTAGGGCGAAATGGAGAGCAGCTGCGACCCCGGAGTATTTGGCGAGGCAGGCATCGGGCCGGAGATCCACCGTGTCCACTACTGGGTTCCCAAGGGCTAAGTCCCGCCCCCTGTTTAGATTGAGCTTTGTTGTGCATTTGAACACTCGATTCGAGTAGGTTTGCCCAATTAGTGTGCTGATTGCGTCTCTGTTTTTCGCCGGTTAGGATGGAGTTGCGGTTTGCTTTCTTGATGCACATTAGAAGGGATCGGTACACGTTCGATGCAAAGGATAAGAAGAAATACCAAGGAGGTTTTGATTATCGGTTGCCAATGGCTGGTAATTGGAGTTTCAGACAATTTGGGGAGGTAATTTGTAGCCAATATCCTTGGGGTTTGCTTGATGAAGTGGTATACAAATACTATGATGGGGAAAACAAATGGGTGACAGTTAGTAATGACGAAGAGCTAGCTACCATGTTTGTTAGGCATAAAGAGAAACATAATTTTCATGAGGCTGCAAGTTGATGTGCTTGAGCAGGCATTTGGACCTAGGATGACGGGTGCAACATCTCGGGGAGAACCAAGTCGTCACAATGGCATCCCTAGCCAGAACAGTTCAGTTGGTGCACGACGACGTGGTGGCTCGACAAGTGTGGGCAACAACAGTAGGGTCCCCCTTGAAGTGGAGCCTGATGACCACAATTCTAGGGTTGATGAAGAGAAGCTATATTCTGATGTTATTCGGAATTTATGACAGGCACCTCGGGCTGATAACCAAGATGAGGCTCACAATGCAGTTCGTGTGGATGATGACGCAGTGGGTGAAGACGAAGACCTTGCAGCTGTTGAATGGGACCCTTTGAACCCTCATATGGAAGAAGGTACAGTTTTTGCATCCATGAATGAGTGTAGAAATTCACTTGTGACATACTGCATCAAGGTAGAACGCACTTTCAAAGTTGACAAGAGCGATCAAGTATGTTATAGAGTGCACTGTCCGACTGAGGGTTGTCCATGGAGGCTTCTCGCATCTAAAATGCGAAATAGCACTAATGTTCAGGTCAAAGTGAACCCCTTTAAGCACACATGCCAGGAATCAACCCTTAGGAAAGATACAATCAGAAGAGACAAGTCAAGATGGGTGGTAGAAGAAGTAAAGAAGTGTGTGAAAGAAAACCAGCAAGTGGGTCCAAAGGAATTGCAGAAGAACATCAAAGATAAGTTCAAGATAGACTTACCATACATGAGGTTGTTCAATGGTAAACAACATGCTATGGATTCTGTTTATGGTAACTGGCAGGAAAGTTTTCAATTGTTGTATTCACTCAAAGGTGAAGTGGAGAGTACAAGCCCAGGTAGTATTGTAGATATTCATCACCACACCATGGAGTACACATTCAGGGGAGTGACAAAGACCAAGGAATGCTTTAGGAGGGTTTTTGTCTGCTTTGAGGCTTGTCGCCGGGTTTTTTTGGCAGGTTGCAGGCCTTATTTGGCTATTGATGCCACTTTTCTCATAGGGAGGTTTAAAGGACAGTTAGTAGCAGCTTGTGCAGTTGATGCACACAGATTTGTATTTCCAGTTGCCTACGATGTGCCAGAGACAGAGTCTGAGGAGAGCTGGACTTAGTTTTTGCATAATCTGCCCCGGGCTATTGCACATCGCAATGAGTTGGTCATTCATACAAATGACTGCAAAGGTTTAGAAGTGGCCGTGGACAATGTGTTCCCTGGAGTAGAGCATAGGGAATGCATGCGTCACCTTGCTGCAAATTTCATGAAGAAATTCAAAGGAAAGGTGTATACCGACAATTTATGGCCAGCGTCTTTGACTTGTAGTGTGAAGAAGCACAACTACCACTTGAGGCAGTTATACATGAATCCCAAAGTGAAATAATACTTGGAAACACACCACTCCAAGTTATGGGCCAGAAGCCAATTTAGTGAACTGAGCAAAGTTGACTATGTGCACAATAATCTAGCAGAGTCTTTCAACTCAATGATCCGGAAACTAAAGGGTAATTATGTGGTGGATTTGCTGGACAGGATAAGGATATAATACATGCAAAAGTTTCATTATCGTGCAGGAATAGCCGAGGCAAAATTCATGGGCCACATTATCATCCCTGTCGTGATGAATGAACTGAAGCAGAAAACAACAGGCTTGGAAATGAACATGACTCTTTGCTCGGGTACCACAGCAGAGATATCATATTTGGATAAAGAGAAGAGGGAATGGAGATATCCAGTGGATTTAGAAGCTAGAACATGCAGTTGTAGGCAGTGGCAGATAACTAGCTTGCCATGCATTCATGCCTTGTTTTTCATCACTTCTCTCCCAGGTCCAGCAGGGAACATACAACAGTATGTGCATGATTACTACTCTGTTGCAAGGTTCAAAGCCACATATGCTTATGCCTTGCCTACTATGTAGGGAAAACAACAATGGGACATGGTGGACCCTGGATTGAAGCTTTGCACTCCAGTTCTGAAGAGAGTAGCAGGTAGACCAAGGAAGAGTCGAATTAGACCTCGCAGCGAAGGAGCTGGACTTGGAGCGAGGAAGCATAAGTGCACAAGGTGTGGTGGGTCTGGTCATTTCGGTTAGTATTGTGATAACATAGTAGATCCAGCATTCAGACAGAGTTTCGATGAAGGCTTTGATGAAAATGTTGGTTAGCAGCCGGTTGCCTCAACAGATGATGAAAATGATCGTCAACAGTCGGTTGCATCAGATGAGGATTTTGATGAGGTTTGAAATGATGATGGTCAACAGCCGCATGATTTTGACGATGATCCAAAATATCCTCCAAATAATGATTCAAGTGAGTCTCCAAAGATGATCATGGTGATCCAAGTGAGGCTCCAAATGATGATCCAAGTGAGGCTCCAAATGGTGACCAACCTTCTGTTGTTGTGAGTTCTGCTAGGTATGTAAATCTTGTAAGGGTTAAATACTACTGTACATTTATCACTTGACATGATATCATTACCCTTTATGCTTTGCACAACTCTTTGATAGGTTTGAAGAAGACGCACAAGGTACCGACAACCAAGAGGAGAAGAGAAGAAGCAATGAGCACAATGTGCACGAGGAGCAAAGTGATGGCAAGAAGCTCAAGGAACAGACAGAAGCCCGAATGCTATATATGAATAATTATGAAAGATTATGAATAATGTTGTATTTCTATTGGATGATGTTGGACCTATGTTAGAACTATGTTTGACATGATGTAATATGTTGGATGATGTTTGAATGAGCACATGGGTTTTCCTTTTTTTGATTTTTTTGAATTTTGTTTTGCTCATTTGAATTCTGGTCAAACCTAACTTTAACCAAGATTTAAACAAGTCTAAAACATCAAAATGAAGAATTAAGCCTGTATCCTTCTTAGTCAATCCAAAATGAAGTTGTGGTGAGGTTTTTGAAATTTTCATGAAAAATGTGCTAAAATGAGGGGTCCAAAGGTAGGGTAAACGGCCTCATTTCTAAGCAAGGTTTTTTCCGACCTTGTCTAAATCAGCCAAATAACTTTCTTAAACATATATTCTATATATAAAGACTATGTGCGCTGGTTTTTCGATATTTTGATTTTTTTAAATTTGTTTTGCTCATTTGAATTCTGGTCAAACTTAACTTTGACCAAGATTTAAACAAGTGTAAAACATCAAAATGAAAAATTAAGCCTGGATCCTTCTTAGTCACTCTAAAATGAAGATGTGGTGAGTTTTTTGAAATTTTCATGTTTATTTCCCCAAAACACTTCTCTTCACTTCATACAAGAGAGTTTGAGATACTCGAGATATCACACAATACACATGAACTTATCGTTTAAATGTATGTAAACCTTGTTTATCAACTTAAATCGTTAGTATATGACATAAGAAGACTATGTGCGCAGGTTTTTTATTTTTTTGATTCTTATTTAATTTATTATGCTCATTTGAAATCTGGTCAAACATAGCTTTGACTGCTCCAAACCCCTCCCAAACCCCGCTAACCCTAGCGTTGAACCAGGACCGTTTATATAACCCTAGCGATGAATAAGGGTCGTCGATCTAACCCTTCTAGAAGGAATCTGCGGGGAGGAGGGGGGCGATCTGCAAGATGCAATCTGATTGGTTGGGAGATTCTTTTTTTTGAACAAATACCGGGCGCGCTGGATGGACTGTTGGGCCGTCTCGTCATCTAGGCCTGACCACAGTAAATAGCCCGTCTCAGCCTTTCCAGGCCTTGCATGCATGGGAGGCGGCGCCGTGGGTTTGCATGCGCGGGAGGCTGCGACGTGCATGCATGTGAGTGAGGCGAGGGAGGCACGCTAGGCGTGCTAGGCTAGCGAGGCCAGCTAGGTGGTTCAGGGCAGCGAGTCAGATGCACCGTCCGGTCAAAGAGCTATGCAGTGATTCAAATGCACGCACGTGCCCCATGGATTGTTTTTGTGCAAGAATTTAAGAGTGCAAAACGTAACGGATACACACACACGTTCGGATTCACACACGCACCGTTCTCATCCTTTCTCTCTTCCTCTCCCACCCACAAGCCTATAAATGGGGTGCCTATCTTCCTCTCCCACCCATAAGCCAGATCCGATCCATTCTCTCCAACTTCAGACACCCAATCGACCGAGCCCTCCCCAAGCGAGACCATGCAGTTCAACGGGCCGACCTTCAGCCGTCCGCCTGTCGTGCCGGAGCTGCGCTACCCACCGGGCATGCTCGTGGAGAGGGAGCTCCGAGTGTGGGCTATTTCAAGGTGGAGGGGTTGCGTCGAACTCACCCGTGCCTTCCTCAGAGCCGGCTATGCCCACCTCCCACGGGGCTCGCCGAGGATGTTCACCCTCAACGAGGTTCGTGACCGCGGCGGCATCCTCCTACGGCTCATGGTCACCTTCACCAACCCGTTTGACGCGCGAGCTCCTCGGCCAAGTCTTTTGGTGCGGCTGCGAGGCCATCTTATTCACCATATACAACATCTACACCAACTACGAGAACATCTTCCCCACTCCATCCGGGATGCACTCCCTTCCCTACGACGACGAGGAGGAGGTGTGAAGATGAAGACAATGTTGAAGGGGCGCGTGCGGCCATAGTGGAAGGAGGAGGTCAAGATGAAGAATGTTTCGTTTTTTATTTGTTACTTTTCTATGTCGTGTCGTGTTGTGTCATGTTTCGTCATGTGTCCGTGAACTATCCGTGAACTTATTATTGTAATGGTACTTGTGTTGCATCTTATCTAAGTTATTTATTAGGGTTTATTATGTGTGTTAAAAAATGTTCGTGCCCAAACATATAATTTCTTCCCTAAACCAAGTCATGAAGTTCGATAACTTGTGGTTTTCATTAATGAAAATCGGAGGGGGTGAGAAGCCCTCCGTTTCATTAAAAAAATAAGTCATGAACTAACATGCAAATTTATTCCCTTTAAATCCTAAACCAAGTGCCACTCTAACCCTAAACCTAGTGCCACTCTAACCAAAACCACATGGCAGTGCAAACATATGTTTTCAACCTTGCAACCCTCCAAAATTTCAGTGCAAAACAAAGGAAAACAACTCTCACGCGTGCGCAAACATTCACGGTCTCACTATTTATTTTTGGCAAATTTCACGGTCTCACTATGTATACCTTCCTTCCCTACCCATGTCAAACTCTTGCCATCTGTCCTAGAGGTTACAAGCGCAGTCCTAAACACCACAAACCCACGCGGTCCTGGGTTCGACTCCCCAGTCCCACCAATTTTTTGGCTCTGGAATAATTCATTATCTGCATTTCATTGATCAAAAGTTTCTGAATTCCTCATTTCTTCTCCTTTTTTTCAACATACTTAAATTTTGGTCAATTCTTATCTTTTTTTCAACATTTAAATAACTTTGACCAACATTTAAACTAGGTGAATTTCTCATACAATTTCCAGATTACAAATTCCTCCATAATTCGTGCCTTTCCATACATTTTCAACATTACAACTAGTGCGATTACCATACCTACAAATGCCCAAAATTATTTGCAAATGGGTATTGGTAGTGCTTGATCTTCAAGCTTCCTAACCTTCTTCTTCCACATTCTAAGCTCAACAGCTAGCTCTCTGTCAGTCCATGCTTCGCCCTCCATCTCTTCTTCCGGAGCTCATGCTGCAGCCACTGCGGTTCGGGGCAGCATGCACAACCATTCTTCATGCTCTTCTTGCAGTTCATTTATCAGAGTCTTGGCCAGAGCATCGACCCAAAGAAAGAAGCATGTCACCTGCACGAACACGGAACAGATCAACCCATTGCTCAAAGATCCCGACCACGAAAATGGTGCAATTGCCCCGATTCTTACCCCATTCTCGCTGCACACATAGAACGGACGATTTTGGTTCCTCGGTGTGTAAGAAACCCTCCGATCAACGCTCGCCCAGCACCGCGGACAGACGAAGACAGGCATCTCCACACGCGCCCGACTCTGCATCCGTGAGGTGGCGCGGGAGCTTGCGGAAGACATGGAGCTCGGATCCGAACGGGATCTCAACACCGTCGTGCCCTCCACAGCTAGCTTCCCACCGCCGCGCCCTCCACAAGTTCCCACCGCCGTGCTCTCGCTCTCTCGCCGTGGTCAGCGCCGTGCTCTCTGTCGCCGTGGTCTCCGCCGCTGTCGCACGCTTATATAGCACACCTGCAACGGCTCTATGCTCACACTACTAGGAAAAGGCCTACTAATGGCACACCTAATTTGGCCATTAATGGCGCATTAGTGGTGCGCCATTAGTGCCACGCCATTAGTATATTTTACTAATGGCGCACCACTGGTGCGCCATTAGTATCTGGTATACTAATGGCGGACCTCAGATGCGCCATTAGTATATACAACAGTGCGCCATTAGTATGCCTCCCAGGGGGCCATGTATACCCAGGTGCTTTGGCATACTAATGGTGCACAACAACAAGATGCGCCATTAGTAACTTCGGCATACTAATGGCGCACTGTTTAATGATGCGCCATTAGTATCCTTTGGCATACTAATGGCGCACTGTGATGTGATGCGCCATTAGTATGAATATTAGGTTTTTTTTATTTTTTAATTTTCTGTTTTTTGCACAGGTTACAAAATGTATAATTGGACAAAATATAGACATCACACATCAACAACAGATTCATCGAATACAATAGAAGATTAGTCTCTGAATACAATTCATCATATTAGTCTCAGAATACAATTCATCATATTAGTCTCCGAATTGAAAAGACCGAACAAAGATAGATCATTATATTACAAGTGTCGAGACTGCGAGTAGCGAGTTTGTCTTCACATTACAAGTCGATGTCGATCATCTAAAGTACCACCTGTCTCCGACACTCCTCCCAGTCGTCGTAGACTCTGGGAACCTTACCCTTGTACACGACATACGACGGCATCGCTATGCACTAGCCAAACGAAACGTTAGTACCAATTCACAGACAATACATAAGCAATATATAAGTATGCAACAGAACGATCGGAAGAGAAAATCAAGACATTAATAGCATCGATTACATCTAAGTTGAATGACTCTCGAAACCAAAGAGACATACTACAAGTTCATTAAAGTTTAATTACAACATGAGCCAATCAATGTTTCAGAACTAGACACAGCATCACTTCTTTCGACTCGACTCAAGGGACCGAAGCGTGGATGAAGCCGCCGTCTATCATGGGAGTCATGAAAGAACGGGCGTTGTCAGCCTGCATTTGTAGGATTCTGTCGATGTCACTATTGGACGGTTGATTTATGAGGTAGAACTGCCCCGAGGTATGAAGGACATCTTGATGGATGATTTCCGCAAACTCCGACTGGATGCAAAAGAATTCTTGTCTGATGTTCGCGTCCTGGATTGCCGACACGCTCGCGGCCCAATCTTTGAGTTTACTCGGTAGCAGAAGTTGATGATGGTCCCGTACGATCGCCCGCATGTGATGGATGGCATAGTAGGCACCCTTCTGACCGCCAGGCGGCTGCTTGACGCAGCAGAACATCGTATTGTGGGAGAACACGTGCTTGCCGTACTTACGAATAGGCCTGGTGAAGGTGCCTCTAGATTTGGCATAGCCGGGGAGAACATCATCAAGAACCTTCTTGCCATTTGTGTAGTCTACGTTCGACTGACGGTCCGGGTCGAAATACGTGGCCATGGAATATTTGGGGCTTAGGAGGATGAGCGTGCAATGTGTGTCACTGCAGAAAACACGGAATGTTAAAAGAAAAATGATCGAAATCTAAGAATTCATATGTTACGGGCCGGTTGAGGGGAGGACTTACTCGGGAAAGTAAGGCATGAGGAAGTTATCCTTATCTTGGTTTGCCAGAATGACGCCTTCGAGGTAAGAACTCGCGACTTGCCGGTCCCCAGCGCTGCCCAAGATCTTGGCACGCATGTAGAAGGGGTCGACTATCACGATGTCAGGGGTCTTGTCGCGAATGATCCACATCTCCATACTCAGCGAAAATAGCCGAACGAAGGTGTAGTGCAGCAGATGAGGGTTCAACATAGCGTGGATGTCATCAAACCGCAGGACGATCATATGCCCGACGGAGTTATCCACAAAGCCCTTGCCCTCTGGCACCTTGGCCGTGAAAACCGGGTATGCCACATCCTTCTCTCTGAGACGCCGCTTCTCCAAAGAAAGAACACTGTCATGCAGACTCCGCATAGCACCGGTTGCAGCATTGAGCATATTTGTCGGTAGCATCGCCCTACCCGCCACATGCACCCTCCTCGAGTTATCCTTAGGTGAAGGTGGCCCGTCCTGAGCACGGATCGTACTCGGTGCCGGCTGGCTCGCACCCTTGTTAGTCTTTCTTTTGCGTGCCTTCTTCTTCTCCTGTAATGGGACCGAGTTCTGCTCACAGACCGCATTCTTGAGTGTGTTGGGGCTGATAATATTTCGCACCTCGCCTATCTGAGGCTCGGTGAAGTCGGCAGCTAGAGGCGTCTCCTGAGAGCTGAACGGCAGACGACGCCTGTTGCAACTTGGCTTCTCCGCGGTACCAGCTAGATCGTGCACGTCTTTTGTTGGGTTGGGTTCTTGAGAAGGAGGCCCCATGAAGTCGCCATCGTACCCATGTTCGGCAAAGTACTAATCGGCGTTGCCAAATGTATCGTCGTCGTCGCCGTTCTGATCCTGTGCCATATGCATGTTTGGATCCAGTGGCATAGGGATGTCCGGCACCGTTGCGGCGGTCTTGCCATTGGGCCGACTTGGCGCCGGCACGACTGGCGGTGTTGTCTTTGGGGTGGTGTCCCCCGCCCCCAAACGAATCGGGCTCTTCGGCCAAAGCAGGGGCCAGCTCAGGCAGGCGCTGAGGGTCAGCACGTCATCATCGTCGTCCCCAACGGGTCGAATCGGAGGTAACAACTCATCGCAGCCTGGCAGCACCCGAACCAGTTCAACCCTAAACAAGCTGGGTGGCATCTGGGTACCGTGGAACAAGGGGTTGCCCGGTTGAACGATTTTGCCCTTGGCGACATCGACCAACTCATTGTTCACGAAGTGCAGGAGACTGCACGGAACGTCGGCGGCGCCCTGCGAAAACATGTAGGGCGTCAGGGATGCCCAGTCAAAGGCAAGGAGATGAAGTCCTCGGCCGAGAGAGGCTTAATTAGTTACCGTGATGATGGCGTCGAGCTCGGCTAATGTCGAGGCACCACCAACGGCGGGCGTGCAGTTGACGGAGGGGCCGCTTGCTGCAGAGGTGCCGGCAGGCGTACACTCGGGTGCATTAAGCTCCCGTGCCGGCGTCGGAGACACCAATGCCGCCTCCGCCGGAGACACCAATGGCCCCGCCATCGCATTCTGCGAGTTGCTGGCCTTGAAGCTAGGAATCGGGGGCGGCCCCTGTTGGCCGCCCACAATCCACGCACTCAACCCCTCGATCAAGGTAGGCACAGTGGCGGTGATCGTTGCTCCGAGTTGTTGTTGCACTTGCTCTTGGAAAATCTCCGGAATCCGCGCCACCTGTGCCTTGAGTTCTTAAACCTCGCGTGCCTGGCTTTCCGAGCTGGTCTTTTTCTCCTTCCGCACACCAGCGGTATAGTATGACCCCCATTTTGTGGACAAGCCTTCGCCGGCCACACGACCAGCTGACGTCGGCTTACTGAGCTTATCCTTGTTCTTCATTACATTCAACACCCTATTTAGAGTGGGGTCCCAAGGGTTGCTCTTAGTCGACCCCGCGCTACTACTTTTAGTCGCCTACGGAAGGAATGTGAACCATTTAGAAATTTGGCTTCATTAATTAGAATGCAACCATATGGAGCTAATTACGCGGGGGTGTATTCCTTACCAGAACAAGCTCAAGTGCCCTGGTCTTCAGATCCGTGGTAAGCTCCTTTGTTATCGGGTCCTCCTTGTACCGGGCCCTAACATAGTTCCTGGTCTGCTTGTTACCGCTGTATTTCTCGAAGCGGGGCGGTAGGCCTTGCTCGGCACGCTCCGCGTCCTCCTTATCCCATATAGGCTCCGCCACTCTGTAACCGCCGGGACCGAGTTTGTGTTCCCCTAAGTTCAACTCCCGCATTTCTTTCCCCCACTAACTTGATTCGGAGTTTGCGGTGCTCGAGCAATTGATCTTGAAGTCGTTGTAGTCATCTTCGGTGATCGAAGGATTTTTCTCCTTGATCTTCTCATAACTCTCACCTTTCTCGATCATTCTCTTCACATTGCTTTTCCAAGTAGACAGGGCCTTGCTCATCTTCATGAGGGCAGCATTGTTCACTTTATTCCCTTTGAGGCTTGGGTTTTCAAATTCAGCGGGGAACTTGTATCGTTCGTGCAGCTTCGTGAAGAGGAGGTTGTGCAAATTCCCTCGGTCAGGATGCCTCAGGTTCTCGGTGTTGATCGAGACGGTGCTCCGCAGAAAGCACCCGAGCTGAAGCGAGTATCCCTTGACTATTCGTTCGGGCGCCGTTGGATTCCCGTCAGAGTCCACTTCAGTAACTTCCTCCTTGAGGGTGCAGAGCACGGTCGGGCGCCGGTCGTTCCGTTGCCTCTTCGGTTGGCCGCCATCTGTGCGTGCGCCGCCATCATCAGTGGTGGCATCCTCGGCGGCACCATCAGTGGTGGCATCAGTGGGGTCATCCTCGGCGGTACCATCAGTGGTCTCAGGTCGGTGGGGAAGGCGGTGTCCTCATACAAGTGAGGTTGTTCCTCCATCTCCTGGGACAGCTTCCAGAATGCCTTGCCACCCGAACCCCCGGCCTCATCGTTGTTGGCCATGTTTCTCTCTAAATAGGAACAAAGTTTGGTCAAAAAGTTGGTTATTGTCAAGGAACAAGATCATGGTCTCACCATTTAGGGTTTGTCGACACTGAGGCATCCTAAAAGCTAAGCTTTTATCATTGAGGGTTTTTCGACGCCGAGGCACCCTAAAAGCCTAACCTTTCATCATTAGTCCCAAGTACCCCGGCCCATGCATTAGTCACAAGTACCCCATATGTCCTATTTTTTAGCAAAGTCATGCTAAAATTCACGGAAAATTTCAGCATGACCTTTGCTGAAAATAGGACATATGGAGTACCCGAATTTGCTGGAACGGAAGTTAATCGACATTCCAGCAAACTCAAGGGCCTCTCGGGTGGACAAGGCAAAAAAGGCCTCCATCACAACATGGAAAATACATTGGCATGTGAAGAGGTGAAACAATATATGCATCTCCAAGAAGTATCATTCAACATTTTGGACAAACCACTACAAGCAATACTGGATCAGATACAAGAAGAATGTGAGAAAATGCAGACAAATACTAACAGATTGAGGTGTTTAACTTGTGGTGCTCTCTGTGCTATTAACATTTCAAGTCAAAACCTTTTCTGGTTAGTAAGTGTTTCTTGAGCATATGTATGTAGTAAGTGTTTCTGCTCTCAGTGTTTCAGAACACATATTTTAGCTACCTAGTACCAGTGCTATTACCCAGCAGTTAATTAGCTTTTGCTTTTGCTTTTCAGTGCCAAATTCTAGCTAGTACCAGCAAATTAACATCTAGCAGCAATCATTTTCAAATATATATACACTGGACATTTTAATATTAACCTAAGGAAAAATGAATAGTTAGGTTAATTACCCATTGTTAGTTATTCAGTCTGATGCTTTGTCCTAGCAGTAGTAGCAGTTTTTTTTCTTCTTCATTAACTGTACTAGCAGTTTTTTTCTTCTTCATTAACTATATTAGCTATTTACTAGCAGTACTAGCACTTGGATCATATGCTAACGCTACATTGATACATCATCATGCTGGGTAATATTAAACCCAAGCAACTTTATAATCAACCCAAGATACATCAACTACTGCACTGTCCTGCCTAATAAAAACAGTCATGCCAGCATATAGTATATAAATCTGAATTTGTGTTTACAAGAAGAGTGCCCATTGCAATGTAAACCTGAGAACACAACTCACCTCAAGTGCAGGATATAGCAGACACCTACTTCTTCAGTCAAGTGCAGTAAAAGACCGTTTGCAGAACCTGTTTAGTCAGAGTTGAACATTAGAATCCATACTATGCTCTACTATGCTTGTAAAGGAACTAGCAAACAAGCTTATCGGCAGTGTCTGTCTTCCAACCCCACCCAGAAAGTGAGAAAACAGTGGGCAAGCACTGCCAAAGCCCCATGGTAACATGGTGGGGGTCCTGGTGGCTGGTGGTACCAAACCAAAGCACCAGAATTTTTTTGTTTGCTGGGCAAAATACATCTGGGCATGTAATCACGAGTCAACTTAACATCTCTCAATGACTCAAATAGCCTGAAGACAGAAAGTGCAAAAGGATATTTATGGAAATATTGGGCCAAAATCAGGTCAATAGTGCCAAATAATACATAGCAGGGTTTGAAATCAGGTCAGCAGTGCCAAATTTATGTAATCACTAGTCACTGGATATTTTCTGATCCAGTAGAGAGATAGTTCGTGGAGACTCGACACTCTAAGCGATCTCTGCAGCGTGCATGAAGTGATCATCCTGATAACTGGCGTGTCAAACATGTTATGTTGTTTTGAGCTAGAAAGCACATATATAATACATTTTGCTAACGAAATAAACCGATGCATCCTCTGTTTATGCATTTTAGCTAAAGACGTCTGCATCACACCGGATGCTGCTACTAAATTAAGATGCACTGGTTGTAGTCTCTACATGCCACAGAGTGAAGCTGAGATAGACCCACGCACCCAGCTATTCCTACGTACACTGCGACTGTCAATTGTGCATTACTCTTTGGTGGCTCAACAGTCAATACTCCTTCTGCCCCTAAATACACGACGCATAAATATAGTCAAGAAGTCAATGTTTCCTAAGTTTGACCAAGTATATAGAAGAAAATACCAACAACTATATTATCAAATTATAAAAATATCTGGAGACATGCAATTTTGTATGAATGCGGATTCACTTCGTTTACTAGTACACTCTGTTTTTAGAGATGATTTACTACTATCCATTTGTTGCTTTGCTACCAGCCTGCCACTATATTTTTGCTTGTTCATGGACAAAGAGTGAGGGTTGTATATGTTTGTTCATGAACAAAGAGTGAGGCTAGCCAATCGAAAGAGGGACCACGACGACAACTAGGCTGATACGGTAGGTCCAAGTTGCCCCCAAGTACAAGTGGGCCTTCTGGTGTAGTAGGAAAAAAGGCGGGCTATTCACTTCTGGGAATTTTAATTTTCTCGTCTGCCATACCTTTGGCTTTCTGAGACGCTTCTTCAGTGATGCAAACTTGCAGAGTTAATTATAAGATGGATCCCTAAGAACATGTTGTCAATGCAGACTCAGTTTGTTTATTAATACTCCTGGCTCTATTCTTTCTTAAGGTACCTAATTGATCTAATGTTTGGGCTTGTTTGTAAACGAAGAATGAGGACGCGTAGGGTGTTGTTATTCCAGTTCCGGAAATCTAAGCGGCGGTTCAAGCATTGACAAAAACGACCAAATTTGAGGTTTAGTAACGTGTGAAATCTGCCGTTTGTGTACGTACTTCTTCTTGTTATGCTTTTTGACTAAACACATACCATGGCAAATCAATTGCATACCAGAGCATTGGCCACATCCATTGCAATCTGTAGCCTTGTTTGAGAATCGCACTACATTCCTGGCAGTAGAGCGCAATTCCACGGGGTTGACGGACTGTACCTAGAGGTAGAGGAAGGGGTCGGCGACGAAGTTGCTGGGGTAGCCGGCGTCGGTGGCGGAGGCGCAGGTGAGCACCGGGTTGGCCACCGGCCAGGCGGAGGGCCCCGGGCTCCGGGAGGCGGAACGAGGCGACGACCACCCAGAAGTAGGCGCCCCCGACGAGCGTGGCAGCCGCGGCCGTGGCGAGCAGGAGAGGCGTCGAGGCGTCGAGGCGGCGTCGGGGCGGCGTCGAGGCGGCGTCGGGGCGTCGAGGTGGCGTCGGGGCGTCGAGGCGGTGTCGAGGCGTCGAGGCGGCGTGGGGGCGGCGTCGAGGCGGCGGGGCAGCAGCGTCGGGAGAGGAGAGGGGAAGGGGATCGAGGGCGGGGGCGAGGGAGAGAGAGGGGATAGGTTTGGGCCGGGGAGGAAATATGGATGGGGGCGGCACAATACTAATGGCGCACCACCCCTCGGTGCGCCATAAGTACATCCATACTAATGGCGCACCTCGCCCTGGTGCGCCATTAGTATTTTTTTTTTGATTTCCGCTTGAGCCAACAGGTTATCTTCCACCTGACCCGATCCACATCAAGTTCCCTCTACTAGCTCGACTGGTCAGCAGCCAGTTCTCACACCAGGAGGTCCTTGGTTCGATTCCCAGGCTCCACAAATTTTTTTATGCATTTAAAATGCTGTTTGATACTTATTTGTGTTTAAATATGTTCAAACTTGTTTAAATCATAACAGTAATATTTTTTTATAAGACAGTAATAATTTTTTAAAAAATATCATCAAACAGTAATG
>NC_041391.1:710446042-710454106 GCF_002162155.2 Triticum dicoccoides
TGCCGGTGGAGCGGGGGAGGGTGCGGGGGGTGCGGGGGGTCGGCGGCGGCGGTTGAGTAGGGGAGGGGTGTGCGGGGGGTCGGCGGCGGCGGTTGAGTAGGGGAATCGAGGGTGCGGGGGGTCGGCGGCGGCGGCCGGTGGACCGGGGGGTGCTCGGCGGCGAGGGGGACCGGATCTGGCGAGGTGGGACAGCGATTGAGATGGAGGGGGATCGAGATCGAGTGTCCATGAAATTTAAAAATATTCATGATAGTTCAAAAAGTGCCCATGAAATACAATCGAGAAATGAAGGCTACGATTTAAATACAATCGATCTTATCTAGCTATCTGTTCACAATCTTCTTGCCCTTCTTTTTCGCAAATGGAGTTCTTCTGTGGAACGGACGTCCTTTAGGTAGGGTGGTCCTGCTTCTTCTTGTGGTGTATGCTGCTACTTCATCATCGTCGTCATGTTCGATCCTCGGGTCGCCGTACTTGTCGAAGTCTTGCTCATTGGGTACTCCATCCATTCTGATGATCTTCCTTTTGCCTCTCCTCATGACAACACGACTGGGCTTTGACGGGTCGGTAATGAAGAAGCATTGGTCAACTTGGGAAGCCAGTACCCATGGCTCATTTTTCGCGGTGAAGTTTGCGCCCGCGGTCTTGGATTTGGCTTCGGGTATAACCATGGTGGTGAAATACCAGTCTTCTTTTAGGACGCTCTTCGCCCATCTGACACGGAACATCGGGACCTTCTCTCCAGCGTAGCTCAGCTCCCAGATCTCCTCGATCATTCCGTAGTATCTATCCTTGTCATTACTATCGCTCTTCATGTCCTTGGCCTCGGTGTAGAATGTGTAGCCGTTGATATCGTACGCCTCATAGGTCATCAGGTTGTGCTCGGCGCCCTGTGACAAGGCGAATATGAGTTGTTCTTCCGCGGAATAATCCTCATGTAAAGGGTACGACAGAAGCTTCTGCTTGAACCAACGCGTGAAACATGAGTTGTGCTCTTTGATTATATCTCCGTCCGTCCTCTGTTGGCCTCGGTCATTGTACGTCTTCTTAATAAAGGTTTTGTGCTCTACCACCCAAGGATCGACCACGTTTGTGTTGTAGCGCGACTAGGTTTGCTCTTTCAAAGTCGGCGAGTCGACCCTCTAAGTCGACATGCATTTCGCGGCGACTCTCACAGTGACCCCATCCAGCGAGCCTACCGAGGTGCCTGTTGACGGGCAGACCAATGGGGTTCTCGATGCCTAGATAATTCGTGCTGTAGGAGATGCACTCTTTGGTCAGAAAGCCCCTGGCTATACTTCCCTCTGGACGTGACATGTTGCGAACGTATCCTTTGATGACACCATTCATCCTTTCGAACGGCATCATGCTGTGTAGGAACGTCGGCCTGAGTTGGATGATATCCTCCACTATATGGACCAGCAGATGCACCATAACGTCGAAGAATGCGGGCGGGAAGAACATCTCAAGCTCGCATAGTATCACCACGATCTCTTCCTGTAGCCTTCTGAGTTGCCTCACGCCAATTGACTTCCGAGAGATGACGTCGAAAAAGTTGCATAGGCCAAATAGCGTTTCACGGACGTGCGCATCCATGATCCCACGGATTGCAACTGGAAGTATCTGCGTCATCAGCACGTGACAGTCGTGAGACTTCATCCCACTGAACTTCTGCTTCGCTGGGTCTAGGTATCTGCTTATCTTCCCCGCGTAACCGTAAGGAAGTTTTACTCCTAGGGGGAAGGTGAAAAACTGCTCGATCTCCTCCTGACTTAGAGTGAAGCACGCGGGAGGGTAGTCATTTCTGGTCTTCTTCGCCTATTTGCCTTTGCGACGACTTACTGTGTCCTGCTTCGCCTCATCATCATCATCACTAGCGTGAAGCTCTTGCCTGATGCCCATTGATTTCAAGTCTGCCCTTGCTTTCGGCCCATCTTTGGTCGTCTCTGGCATGTTGAGCAGGGTACCAAGCAGACTCTCGCACACGTTCTTCGTGATATGCATGAAATCAAGGCTGTGAGGCACACGGTGGATCTTCCAGTACGGCAAGTCCCAGAAAACAGACCTCGTTTTCCATACCTTCAGCGGCGGCTCTGGCGCCTTTCGCTTCTTTCCTGGCTCTGGCGCCTTTTTGTTCTTTCCCGGCAGTGGGCAGTCTTTCCAATTCTTCAACAGCTTGTGTATTTCCTCGCTGCTCCTCGTACACGGGCGTTTTCGGGGTTCGGTTTCACCATCGAACAGATCCTTGCGTTTCCTCCACGGGTCATCGTCACGAAGCCTCCTTCGATGTCCCATGAACACGGTTTTCGAAGACCCGGGATCTCTATCTAGCTGGCGATACATTGTGTCATCCATGCACCTTACGCATCCAGAAAATCCGTGGACTACCTGCCCCGCGAGATATCCGTAACCGAGATAGTCGTGCACCGTCGTGAGCAGTGCGGCTCTCATAGGGATATATTCTTTCTCTGCGGCGTCCCACGTATTGGCTGGCGTTTTCCACAGCGTGTCAAGCTCCTCTTTCAGCAGCCCCAGATACAGATTGATGTCGTTCCCTGGTTGTTTCGGCCCTTCAATTAGCATACTCATGTGAATGTACTTCCTCTTCATGCATAACCAGGGGGGAAGGTTGTACATCCACACAAACACAGGCCCGGTGCTATGTGTGCTTCTCTGGCTGCCAAACGGATTGACTCCATCGGTGCTCGCGCCCAGCATGATGTTCCTTGGATCCTTCCCAAATTCTGGGTCTTTGAAGTTCAACGCTTGCCACTGGCTCGCATCCTTAGGGTGACTCAGCATCTTGTCTTTTTTATCTATCTCTGGATCATTTGTGTCATCTTCTCGCTTCTTCTCCTCCCTATCCGCGTGCCAACGCAGGAGCTTTGCTACCTTAGGGTCCGCGAAATACCGCTGCAGACGAGGAGTGATCGGAAAGTACCACACCACTTTTCGAGGAGCTTTCTTCCTCTTCTTGTATCGAGTGATGCCGCACACCGGACATATGGTAGACTCCGCGTGCTCATCCCGATAAATGATGCAATTGTTCATGCACACATGGTATTTCACGTGCGGTAAATCCAGAGGACACACGATTTTCTTCGCCTCCACCAAACTGGTCGGGCACTTGTTCCCCTTGGGAAGACGTTCGTGCCAGAATGACATGTTCTCGTCGAAGCATGCGTCGGTCATTTTGTGTTTTACATTCATCTCCAGAGCCATGAGCGTTACTTTCAGGCGGGTATCCTCGGGCCTGCATCCTTCATACAATGGAGTAACCGCGTCTAACTCAAGTTGATCCATCTTGGCTTTCTCTCGGGTGGCAGCTCGTGCGTTATCCGTCTGCTTGAGAAGCAGCTCTTGAATATGAGGGTCCTGCACCCAACCCATCGATGGTCCCGCGTCGTCTGCTTCGCCGGCATCATCATCTTCATGATCATGCCCGTCGTCTGCTCCGGCATCTTCCTCATCATCATGTCCTGCATCTTCTACATGATGACTGTGTACAGCATCACCGTCATGATCATCTCCTGGGGATTCTTCGTCTTCTCACCCGCCCGAGCCGCGGTGGTTGTCTTGCTGCCCTTCCTCATTTCTTGCCCGGCCCCCATGGACGACTTCGTAGTCATCTTCATCACCTTGCCACCGATAGCCATCCATGAAACCACGCAAGAGCAGGTGGTCCCGCACCTGCCCGGAATCCGGGTCCGCAATAAGGCTCTTCAGCTTGCATCTTCGACACGGACATCTTATCTCCGTCTCGTTCTTTTGAAGCATCTCGGCCTTCGCGGACCTCAAAAACCTATTCACGATGCCTTCGGTCATCGTGCGGTCCATGGTCGCCTGCGGGGTAGAGCAAAATGATATTTTAGAACCAAGAAAAAATTTGGCATGACTTTCCCTAAAAATAGGACCAAAAAGAATGCTTAATGCCAAAATTCTCGCCGAAACGGAACTGAATCAACATTCCGGCAAAATATTGGCAACTATCGCATTTCAAATACCGGTACACCTCCAAACACAAACACATATGCAACACCACAAACATATGCAACACCACAAACATACATAGATCTAGCTAGGCCATAAAAAGTGCATGTGCACATTGTTGTAGGGAGAACAACATAAATATAGCTTCCCCCCTTACTTACCTATCAAAACAAGGTAATTTAACCACTTAATTTGATTGAATCTATGGTGGAAATGAGGTGAAAAAGAGGAGGCACCCGAGACAAGGAGGAGGTGGAGAGAATGAAGTGGGGAGAAAGTGAGTGTGGGTAGGAGAGGCTGTCCAAAATATCTTGTTGCTGCCCACTTACTAATGGCGCACCAACTCTAAATGCGCCCTTAGTAATCCAGGTTACTAATGGCGCACCTTCTGGTGGTGCGCCATTAGTAGTTTTGCAAAAAAAAACATACTAATGGCGCACTGTTGCATAGTGCACCATTACTAGTTTAAACTAGTAATGGCGCATGGTGGAACAGTGCGCCATTAGTAGTTTTGCAAAAAAAGGAATAAAAAATATAATAAAAAAACAACATTAGTGGCGCACTTTCCGACAGGTGCGCCATTACTAGTTACAACTAGTAATGGCGCACTGAGTCCGGATGCACCATTAGTATGTTTGGACAGGCGCACTAGTTCAATTTTTTTTTGATACTAATGGCGCACCTTGGGCCAGGTGCGCCATTAGTAGTTTCAACTCTAATGGCGTATCAGAAGGTGGTGCGCCATTAGTATATACTAATGGCGCACCGCTTGTCTGGTGCGCCATTAGTGTCAATCCCATCTATAGCCCTTTTTCTAGTAGTGTCAATGGCTCTCTGCTGGGTCCCACAAGCCACGCGTCTGCCACCTGGTCCCACCTGTAAGGGCCGAGTCAAAACGTTGACCTGACGGAGATGCCAGAGTTCACAGAACAAGTCGGTGCGCACGGACTAGGGGCAAAACTGAGCACAATTTGCATCTGAGGGAAAAATTGAGCAGATGGACACCACTAAGGGCAAAAGGATAACTAACCCTTCCTTTTAAGCCTACTCGGCTTGGGCGCCCCTTGTTTGGTGAGTCGCCGCGGGTTCGGCATGGCGCACCGATGGCTTTCCCTTTATACCATAATATATGTGCGGTGGGTAAGGTGGAAAGATGGAATCCTTTTCGAAAGATAAGTCTCCTGTTTACTTACACGTGGTGCTGGGAGGAGGCCAGGATAATCGGCGATGATGGCCACCAAGGTGCCATCATAGCTTGCCTAGTAAAACACCCTGCTGTCAAACTCCACAAATATGTCCGGATCCTCTTCAAGTCCGGGGTCGAGGGCCCGGTTGTGGTCCTCTGGCTGTGGAGGCGGGTTGTGGATCTCCCTCATGGCTTTCCGCATTTCCTGTTATGGACTATCAAGGTGAAAATTGCAATGAAAGACTGCGGGAAGGAATAGAGTTGAGTCAGAGATAGTGACTCTCCCAGCTTGGGGGGTTGTACATAACCTGCGATGTGCAGGATGGAGGCAGGGGTGAAGTTGTGTAGCTGGAGGCCATAATACTCCAGGAGCCCGCAGAGGAACGGAAAGATTGGAGATCCGATGCCCCTCAGCAAGTAAGGGGCAAGGCACACTCGCTCCCTCCGGGATGGGTTGGGAAAACTCTCCGCTTGCTCCCTGCCGTCAAAGGTGGCTAATCCGGCTCGAACGGGGACAAGAGATATGCAGGTGGAAGAAACCCCTGTGTCTGCAATTTCACCAATTGGCCGTGGGACACGATACACTTCTCCCAATCACCTGGCTTGGCGCTATAGGGGCGAGAGCAAGAGCTGCGGTGGCCGGCCATGATGGGATGGTCTCGAGCGCGCTTTGATGAATCCTCGCTTGGGGAAGATGGTGTGATTTGGATCTGAGGATCCTCGTCTCTTTAATAGATGATTATTTACATGGTCAGGGTGGCAAGTGTAAAATGCTCCAACTTCTCGCATTTGCTCGACACATGGAGACTGACATTATTAAAGTACAGAAGCCGATGAGTGCAACATTAAATGGGAAGCCGGACACTTCTCGTTACAACATGTACTCGGGAGAATTCGGAGAAGAACCCGCCTTGCAATGCCGAAGATAATCTGCGTGCCGGACTCATCGTCATTGAAGCCTGGTTCAGGGGCTACTGAGGGAGTCCTGGATTAGGGGGTCCTCGGACAGCCGAACTATATGCTTATGCCGGATTGTTGGACTATGAATATACAAGATTGAAGACTTCGTTCCGTGTCCGAGTGGGACTCTCCTCACTACAAAATAAAAGACACATCCGTGACATTTTGGGCCGAACGAATTTTTTTTCTGTCATACATATGACACTTCTATGACGATAATTGTGACAGAACCCGGTATCATCATAGATATGGTGGGCTCCTACTTCTATGACAAAAAATCATGACAGAAAATGGGCTTTTCGTCCTGGGCGGGCCAGAGATGTAGCTGCATGACATTCTTTGGGCCGTCCATGACGGAAAAAACCGTGGTAGAAGCGAGGGGTAGGAAAATTTCGGGGAGTTGCCGGTTGTGGTGGGAGGTCGGGGGCCGAGCGATGCGCATTTCTCTCGTACACGTAGACGCGTGTGTGCGAGGCGTTGGCTCTAACTGAACCCGAGCGAGGTGTTGGGTTCTAACTGAACCCGGGAGATTGCACTGCACGCTACGCGTTACTGAACCCGAGCGATCGATCGATGGCTGTTAACTAAACTTGATGGAGCGATTCCTTCGCTACTGTTGCTAACTGAAGCCGATCGATTGGATGAACAGTGAGCGTTGTGGGGGGTTGGATGAATAGTGAGCGGTGGCGTTGCCTCTAGATGAACAGGACCCCGTGGTGTGGAGGGATGGATGAACAGTAGACGGTGGAGGGGTGGCCGTGGAGGGGTGGTTGAACAGGACCCCGTGGTGTGGAGGGCTGGATGAACAGTAGAGTATGGAGGGCTGGATGAACAGTAGATGGTGGAGGGCTGGATGAACAGTAGCCAGTGGAGTAGTGCGCGGTGGAGCCTGGATGAACAGGAGCCCGTGGAGGCTAGAGGAGGTCGACAGTAGCCCGTGAAGGCTGGAGGAGGTCGACGGTGGAGATGAACAGTATCCCGTGGAGTCCCGTTTTGCGGTACGCCACAACCCTCCCGATGAACAGGACCCCTGTTTCGACCGTAGGAGGTCCGTTTCCTCCGTTTTGCGGTACACCACACCCCTCCCGATGAACAGGACCCTCGTTTTGACCATAGGAGTTCTGTTTCCTCCGTTTTGCGGTACGCCACACCCCTCCCAATCAATAGGACCCCCGTTTTGACCGTAGGAGGTCCGTTTCCTCCGTTTTACGGTACGCCACACCCCTCCCGATCAATAGGACCCCTGTTTCAACCGTAGGAGGCCCGTTTCCTCCGTTTTGCGGTACGCCACACCCCTCCTGATCAACAGGACCCCGTTCCGAATGTGGCCGGTCGAACACAAGGCCGTTTCCTCTGTTCTGCGGTATGCCAGGCCTCATTTCCATCGCATGTTCCGTCCAAGCCGGTTGGCTCCCACGCGTTCCCTTGCCTCCCAATGAACACGACGCATTCGGTTGCCTACCCATGAACACGACGCATTCCGTTGCCTCCCGATGAACACGACGCATTTTGTTGCCTCCCCATGAACACGACGCATTCTATTGCCTCCCCATAAACACGAGCCCTCGCTGTACGTACGCGCGACTAAGCATTCGAGACCCCACCCGTATGTACACATATGTGGTCGTATTTTCTTTCTTGCACCTTGGCCGCTGTACGTACGTGTACATGCTACGTGCGTGCCTCTACTATGACACGTGCGCACCTCTACTACGACACGTGCACGCCTCTACATCGACTAGTATGTACGTACATGTTCGTGACCAGGATGACAACGCTACATACGCTTCGATTAGATGGGTCCCGACTGTCAGGCACTTCCTTGCCTGCGAAGATGTAGCTAGTGGGTCCCAGCAGTCAGGGGGGCGAATGTTTTTTTTTCCGAACGCACTTCCTTGCGTGCAAAGGTGTAGCTGCTGGGTCCCAGC
>NC_041391.1:710454428-710466079 GCF_002162155.2 Triticum dicoccoides
CTTCCTTGCGTGCGAAGGTGTAGCTGCTAGGTCCCAGCAGTGAGGGGGGCGAATTGTTTTTTTTTCGGACGCACTTCCTTGCGAGCGAAGGTGTAGCTGGTGGGTCCCAGCAATCGGGGGGCGAATCGTTTTTTTCGGACGCACTTCCTTGCGTGCGAAGACGTAGCTGGTGGGTCCCAGCAGTCAGGGGGGCGAATCGTTTTTTTTACGGACGCACTTCCTTGCATGCGAAGATGTAGCTCGTGGGTCCCAACAGTCAGGGGGCGAATCATTTGTTCGTGAAATATGATGGCCCGACTGTTGGGTCCCCGCTGTCAGGTGGAGGAATAATTATTTTGCGTGTAATAAGGAGGCACTTCCTTGTGGTTGCCGTGGACCCAGTTGTCAGCCTCTCCACATACAGTCCACGTCCGATGGAAGTCGTTTCTAGACCACATTAACCAGGCCGCTCCGAGAGCACCACAGCGATGGACGACGGCGAGGCCTAGGAAGGGGACGACGCGGAGCCGGGGAAGACGCGGCAGTGGATGCACACGCGGAGAGGAGTATGAGGGTTCACTGGTTCGGCTGCGCTGCCATCGCCGCTGAATAACAGGGGGTGTGGGTGAGTGGAGGGATGGCCTGGCCAGTGGTGGGAGTAGTAGGGGGCGGTGAGGCCTCCGCGGCAGCACAGACGGCCACGGGAGGCAGGAGCAGGCGGCACGACCGGCGCTGCTTTGGGCGGCTGGAGCAAGAAGACCAGAGGTTGAAGAAGCACGACGGCCGTTGGATGGACATCATACGGTCACTGCAGCTAGAATCGTTTATATTGACTAAGTTGACAAAGCCCTTGGTACGTCAACTTAGTAGGCCCATAGGTCAGCTTCCAAAACGGTGCGCCCCAGATGTCAGGGGGAGGAATCATTTTTTGGGCGGGTGAAGCTAGAATATCCGAGATTAAAGAAGAAGCACGGCATCCATTGGATGGACATCCAACGGCCACTACTGCTAGAACCGTGTGTTGACTATAAATTGACAAAGCCTTGCATACGCGCCAACTCTGTTTTTTTAGGGGACGCGTCAACTTAGTAAGGTCAGAAGTGTGTGGCAGAGAACTTATAGCCCATTTTAGATTTGTAAGAACGGTAGCCCATTTTTGAATTTTAATGGAATTTACTACAACCCATTTACAGTTTGTTAAAAGTATAGCCCATTTCAACCAACCGTTCAAAACAGAATTCAATAAAATTTCCCACATTTTGATGGGATCCGAATATTTTTATCCCGAAATTTCTAGTCAAATTAAATACAATTTCAATATAAATTTATATTACGTAAACATCCAACGAAACATTGCGCTCGCAACAATTAATGAAATTAAAATTTTCAATATTCCAAAAATAATATTTTATAAAGTAATCACTGTTTGGTGCATTTTTTTATAGTTACTACACAGTTTTTATAATTACATCCCATTTATTATTTCTTAAAGCCCATTTTCTTGTTAAGCCTAATGCATCCCTCCTAGGAAAGATTTGCAGCCCAGCAGGGCGGAGAATAACAACTTGACCTTGCCTGGGTATTCCTCAAAAAAAAGTATAGCTAGGATAGCCATTTTCAGCTTGAAAAAAATTAATATCTGGGCTGGATATCTGGCCTGGGCTAGACGGGCCATAGCCCGCCCAGTTAATACCTGCAGTGATGTTTTTGTTGTTGTTCAGAGGAAAAAAATTAATATCTGGGGTAAACATCGAGAAACTCTGTAGTGCTCACACCTCAAAAACACAAATACTGCTTGAGCTGCTTGGTCCCAGCTGTCGGCCGCTTCTTGTGCAATTCTCTCATCTATTGACTACTCCCTCCTTTCCGGTTTATAATGCTCAATTCAAAAATCTCACCAATCAAGGTAGATGGCGAGTGGTGGAATACTTTTTGTAGTTTTGCAAAAGCACCTAATTAATGCTCATGTTATCCTCAAAAAATTATGTTTATCAATGCATTAATTGCAATGCATGCATGCATAAAGTACATGCATTGGTCAATTTTCTCTTAATACTTGCATGCAATGATTTAATGCACCTTGGAATCTGAACATGTGATGGAAAACAACCAAATTGAGCCTTATAAAATGGAAAAACTAAAATTTTGAGATAAGCCCTATAAACCGGAAAGGAGGGAGTACATAGGTTGACAATGGTGTGGGACCGTGATGTCAGGAAACCAGGAGGAAGCAAAATAAATTATAGTTATATATATATAATAAGGAGGCACTTGCGTACGTGAGGCTATGGACCTGGTGGGTCCCCATTGTCATCCTATCCAAGTAAAGTCAACTCCTCGCCCGCGCGTGCTTTCCGCCCGAAACAGTCAGCACCGGCCGCCCCGCTTCCCGGTGCAGGCGATTGCTCCACCTTCAAACGACACAAGTGCCATCCATCCGTCCATCTGCCGCACACATTAATGATATGCGGTTGCCAAGGCGGCTACTCCGGCGCCACACGTTCGTCCCTCCGCTCGCCTACCATTGCTATATAAACTGCTGCACCGGCCATAGCCGCAGTCATCCGCATCCGTTCCCTTTCTCGTGTCCACACCACTACTACCCACCATGGCTTCCTCGTGCTCCAGCTCTCTTCGGGACGAGCGGACGACGTACCACAAGGAGATGGCAGCGATTGCTGCCGACCGGCTGGCCGGCAGGCAGCCAGAGGACGATAACGCCCCAACGGAGAACATGGTAGTCGACGATCCGGCGCCAACCCCCTTCTCCACGCCATCCTCGCCGGTGCATTGCACCATGACCATCGGCGAGGCCCGTGCCCAATATATGGACAGGGTAAGGCAGATGCGTGAGGAGCAGTTCCGGGAGGTGTAGGTCGACGCCGCCTACAACCACCATCTCTTCCAGGAGCACCTGCAGGCGGAGGAGCAGATCGCCGCGGAGCGGGCGGAGCAGGAGGTGCTGCTCGACTCGTACCGCTCCGCCCGCAAGGGCCGCCTCGAGCGCTCGCAGTATCGCATGCGGGTGGTGGAGGCTGTGGCCGCCTACAAAGAGGGCGATGAAGTGGGTGAGGCGCTGTTTGGCGAGACCGAGGACGAGGCAGAGGACAATGCCGGCTCCACCGAGTCCCCACTCCGCTGGCGTCGATGACGTCCTGCTCCGCCGAGGCCTCGTGGCACCAACAATGAGGCAGAGGACACCGCCGGCTCCGCCGAGGCCCCGCCCCGCCAACAATGAGGCAGAGGACATTGCCGGCTCAGCCAAGGCCCCACCCTGCCGGCAACGTGGGGGAGGATTTCCACCGCTGCGCTGAGGCGCCGCCCGCCGGCAACGAGACAGAGGACATCGCCAGCTCCGCCGAGGCCCCGCCCCGCTGCCAACGAGGCCGTGCCACACATAAAACGAGGAAGAGTAGAACATGGTAGGTCGCCGCCGCTCGGGTCCAAGTAAGTCCACCGCTGGAGAGCTGCGCTGGAGAAGAACGCTGCTTCTACTTAACCGCTGGTGCAGTTGGATGACTGACACGTGGGCCCAACAGGCCACATGTCAGTTACGCACCTGCACCTGCAGTTAAGTCACTGAAGCTTCTGTTCGTCTCAGCGGGACACAGGTAGGTAGCTTCGGTTAATTAATTATACCTCCAGCGCACCCCTTTTTAGTTTTTTTAGAAAAGGAGGATGACACCCAGCCTCTACATCTGGGAGATGCATGAGGCCACAAACACCTCTTTTTAGTTGAAGAATGTATGAAATGTAATGAAATCCGGCATGTTTATATGAAATCCGACCGTGTATGAATGAATTTATTTCGATTAGTTCGAATTCCTGTATCACTGCCATTGGATGAACATGCAAAACAATACGTACTAGCATTATTCCCAGGGTGATCACCACATTTGCAGCAGTTTCACATGTACTCCCTCCGGTCCTTTCTAGTCTGCATACAAGTTTTTTCTGCAGTCAAAGTATCTCTACTTTGACCAATCTTATACAAAAAAGTATGCACTTTCATAATGTGCGAAGTAAAAAGGAACAGAAGGAGTACAAAGGGTTTGAGCAGCTTTTTAGCATTTCTGTACATTGCAATCAAACACACAGGCCTGGCAATTCATAGAGAACATTCAAAACAGCCGATGATTATGCATCTCAGCGACTCACATGTCAGAGGCAATATTTACTTCACAACTAAATAATAAAGAAAAACTTGATCGCCGCTGCTGACAGCAAAGGGCGTCCCATTCGAAAATATCAAACGCATATCTTTCTAAAATCAATGACCAAAATTTGACAAGGTTGTCCCATTCCAAAATATCAGATGCCTACGATTGTGGAATGGGCAGGGTTTGCCATCTGTTCGGACATTGACATGGCACCTCATGCTAAATAAACCAGTTGTTCTTTTTGTGCAGTTCCGCCAAAATCAACCAAATTCGCGCGTAGCTTGTATGATTTCGCCCTTATATGTTGCAACGCCTTGAACTTATGGGCACCTCCTTTCTTGTGGTGGAAATGAATGATTCGATGTATTCATGAACATTTTGCGCAGTTCCCGTTGAAATCAAGCTGAGCACCCCTTGTTTGCACAAATACAAATAAGTGATTAGTATAAAGCAAACTGTACTATGAATTGACAGTTTCAACAGGCACATACATGGTCCATGTAGAGCACACTTTTAGAAAAATGGAACTCACCAGAAAGAATCCTAGAACAACATTGTACTCGCGCATCACAGCAAAAAAATGGAGATTTGTCAGTCCTTCTGAGCTGAAGTTAGTTTGGTCTTGTGGGGAAGGAAAGGAAATATTTAAAACAGCACAGATGAAGCACTTCTCAAGGACAATACCACTTTTTCATGACAGTATCTAAATAGTAGCACAGCACCAATAGAGATGACAAAGCTCAATCATATGGATGAAATTAGTGGGTGAGTACCAACATTTGTCAGGAGGCTGATTGTGTAGAGCATACAGATGAAGCACTTCTCCGGAACCATCTGTTGCTATCTACGAGGGTGGACATGCTTACTATATACTCCTCGATTAGTTCAATGTTTCCAACATCTTCTTGTGCAGTTCCACTAAAATATATGGTATCTTCAAAGAAGATCCCTGTTTGCACAAGTAGAGATAATTACGTATGGCATCAAATCAGTGGCAAAACAATTGCTCGTTCCAGCCATAGCAATAAATTAAGATGCAAAACTATATCATTACTTGTGTCATCACAGTTCCAGTGCTTCGTTACAGCACCGGGAGTTGATTTTTGTTTTTATTCCGCTTGTTCTTCTCCTTCATCACTTGGTTCAATAACAGACAAGCTTCGCCTTCAATGTAAGATTTGGCATGTCAATTAGGGAGCACAAGTATAGTACTAAACTTAATTTGCTGATGAAAGTGGCAAAATACAGGCCAGCAGTTGTGAAATATCCTTACCTTACCTCAATGGGATATTACGGTGCACATACAGATTGGAAGTCTTGTCTCCATTTGTGTAGTTCACTAAAATCATGCAACATTATCGTAGAAGTAGCACAACATATGAAAGCACACTGCAGAATCATGTGAAAGAAGGCTAGTACTGACCTCTCATGATGCATAATTCAAACAACTCACAAGAAGAAGATCTGAACCAAATTCGCCTTAACGGATAGGAAGTAAGATCTCATCTTGTGCAGTTCCACTAAGATCAAGAAATCAAGCAACATTGTCGGTGCGACATTTTGGTTGAGCTGCACAAAACACTCTTAAAACAAAAGTGTTTTGTGCAGTGCAACAAAAGGTCACAATGGCAACGAGGTGAAGTAGATAACCCTATTTACACAGAGGTGCAAAGGAAACAATTAGTGGTCAATAACGGTGGATGACACAGAAGCCAACAAAAAGAAGCATCTACCTTATCTAAATGGGAAAGAAAGCAAGACAATAGCATTTCTCAAACGGTGGCATTGATTAATATTAACATAGAGATTATATTAACAATAAAATTCGTTAAACTCTATTAGTTCATTACTAGGGGTAACATGGTCTTTTATCATATCATTTAATAACCTCTAGTCCATGTTTAGTCCATGGAACCAAGCAGGTAGGAACTAGGGAGGTTTTAACCAAACATGGCCTTAGATTAACAACAGCTAATGAGTTGCACGGGACAGTGGACACACCAGCACCATGTGCATCTACCGATGTACTGTGGTCATGCACAGTCTGTTGCAACAAAGAACAAACAACCAAGGAGCATATTTGTGTTGGTCCCAATTTTGTTATCTTTAGACACCTTTCCCTATGTGAGCGCAGTAAATCTAGTCCTGCTCAAACTCTACAGCCTTGTCCCTACCTTTCCTTTTTGAACTAGTACTTTTACCCCTTCCTTTCCTCTTTGAACCACGTCCTAGATTTATGCGATACAACTTTCCCCACTACTTTCCCCCATTTCTTTCCTCTTTGAACCACGTCCTAGATTCATGCTATACAACTTTCCCTCTTCATTTCCTCTTTGAACCATGTCCTAGATTCATGCTATATACAACTTTTCCCACTACTTTCCCCCACTCCTTTCCTCTTTGAACCACGTCCTAGATTCATGGTATACATGCAGCTAGAGCAATGCATGTGGAGTAAGTAAAATATATGTTAAGGTTCTTGGGGCGTGGTTCGGTGGGCGACGGGATGGCGGCGAAGAAGAAGGGGTCGGAGGCCCTCCCGTGCCGCCGTTGGGTGGGAAGTGAACAGCAGCGCCGGTAGTGGATTCCCTCCCTCATCGACAGAGACAACGTTAAGCCTCCTTCCCTTCCCGGCGGACGGATCCTGCCGGCTCTTTGAGCAGCAGTGAGGGGAGAGAGAGAGGCCAACGAAGTCTTGTTTAGATCTGGAAAGGGCGAGAGAGTGTGAAGAGAGCAACTACAAGCGCTGAGGCTCTAGTGGGAGAGGGCGAGAGAGTGTGAAGAGAGAAACTACAAGCGCTGAGGCTCTAGCGTGTATATATATACTGGAGAGAGAGTGTGAAGCGTGCAAACCCTAGAAAACATTTTGACCAGTCAAAGAATCCTCCTGGCAAAAATTATGCTCAAGTGTAGTTATCGAACCCGAGACCTCAAGTTTGATGAGCGAACAGGCTAACCAGCTACACAACCCTCCCGTTATGTTCAACGAGAGGAAAATAACCTTTTATATGTTCCTGCATTTGTGTGACAGGCATGCCGTGTTTTTTTTGTGTGTGTGGGAGTCATTAGGATTTCAATCATAATCGTGTCATGTGGATTTGGTGGTAAGACTATCCACAGTGGTGCAGAAATAATGCAGCCTTAGTCACCTTACCTCTCTCCACGTAGTACGTTGGGTCCCACCAGTCAGAGGGTGAAACAAACAAATTAATAAGAAAAATGAAAATCGCCAGCGATCTATCTTACTACCTCACACATCTCGCTACTGCTCGGGAACACTGTCCAATTGATCCCTCTGTTCGCTCACGTACTATTTTAAGTGAATCCTTATTATAACATGCACACAAATTTTCGGCACTTGTATTCGACTTAAGTCAGTGTGCCACAGTATCTCGTATACTTACTACTCCCTCCGTCTAGGTGTAATAAGTCACGTTAGAAGGTGCAACGGGACCAAGGTGGGTGCGTGTGCGTGTGTGTGTTTAACAGCATGTGTGTGTTTGAGAGTGCGACAGATCGACCTACTCCTACAGAGATATGGTGTGTAGTATACGATTTTAGCCGCGGGAGTCGGTGCATCCTCTCGTTTCCGGGCGTGTCCGGTAGGGACATGCGGACAGCTGCCACGCCCGCTCCTGACCAGCCTGGCCCACCCAAAGTGCCTCCATCGCCCGCGCGTGCTTCTCGCCCGAAACGGTCAGCGTCGCTCCAAAGAATCGGTGCCGCATTCCACTACTAGGGAAAACCCTATACACAGAATCTTAGCAGCAGCGCTGCTCAAAACGGAGCGCTGCTGCTAATTAGCAGTAGCGCGGGTGAGGAAAACGCGCTACTGACAAGTGTTTAGCAGTAGCGCACTCTGTGTAACACGCGCTGCTACAAATATCGGCCGACAGTGCCCCCTCACCTCCATTTAGTAGCAGCTTGGTATCGCTAGCCGCGCTACTGCTAAAGCTGTAGTAGTAGCGCGGTTTTTTTGAGGTCGCTGCTGCTAATTATCAAATTGGACACACTTTTTGTCCCAGTTAGCAGTAGCGCTTCTGACAAAAGCGCGCTGCTGCTACTTCCTTATCAGTAGCGCGTTTTACGTCCCGCGCTACTGCTAATCCGCACCAACCCCCACCTTTTCCCCACCGTCCCCCCTCCCCCTCCTCTCTTCCCTTTCCCCTACCTCCCACATGCTCCCACTCTCACTCTTCTTCTTCCTCAATACTTCTCCCCCATTACTCTCTCTCTTCTATCTACCTTTCTCTCTCTTCATTACTCCTACCTAACTACACCACCTCCATTAATGCTTCTCCTTTCTCTTTTTCCTTCCCCTCCACTAGTTGAAGTTATCTCCTCCCAAATTAGGTAGCTAGGTAGATGTAGGATTTAGTTAAGTGACCTATTTGCCCCCTAACTCGATCTATGTTTGTCAAGAAGAGCTTTGTGCACTTTTGATCTCCCTACAACATCATCTCCACCGTGTGCTCGATCTCGAGATAGGTGATGAAAATTTCATGCTTTTGCAAAATGGAAATATGTTTATGTGTGTGTGATATGTTTGTGGAAATTGTGTGTGTGGCATGAGTTGATGCCAAATTGTGCTTTTGAGTTGCCTATGTTTTGCCGAAATGTCGATTTATTTCCGTTTCGGCGAATTCTAGGCAAACTCTAGATCCATATATTTCCTATTTTTAGGGAAGGTCATGCCGAATTTTTGTATGACTTTGATGCATGCACGCATTTTTATAATCAATTTGTTTATTATTACCGTGCAGAGTTGATGATGGTCAGTGGAATGATGGTGGACAGGTGGTTGCGGTCGGCGGTGCAGGACATGAAAGAAAATAACCGGACAGAGGTTTTATGTCCGTGTCAAAAATGCAAAGGAATAGTTTGGCTCGCCCCCTATGACGATGGTCGTGTCGAAGCGCACCTGCTCATGACTGGTTCCATGGATGGCTATACTCGATGGATAACTGAAGATGAGGATGACGATGTTGAGGATGCCGACGGGGCAGGCAATGATGACACGGGGCAAGACGAAGAGATGATCAATAATGGCGGCGGGGAAGAGGCCGGACATGGCGGCGGAGAAGGGGTCGGACATGGCGGAGGAGAAGGGGCCGGACATGGCGGCGGAGAGAACGACATGGACTCCACGCAGCAGAGTTCGTCGGTACTAAGTTCAATCGTGCGGGACCCTCATGTTCAAGCATTGCTTCGCAAGGAGACGAGTACTGAGAGAGCTTCTTCTAGAGAGGAGGCTAAGCTGGAGCAACTGGTGGTAGACTCGAACACTCCATTGTATGATGGTTGCAATCCTGAGGTGACCCGCTTGAGTTTCACGCTCCAACTCCTGAAGACGAAGGCTAAAAACAAATGGACCGACACTAGCCTCGATGAGCATCTCAAGTACCTAAGGGATGTTCTTTCCGCGGGTAATCTATGTCCTACTAGTGTTGATGAGGCCAAGAAGATTGTGTGCCCTCTTGATCTGCCACACGTTAGATACCATGCATGCATCAACGATTGCATAATTTATCGGAAGGAACACGCGGAAAAAACAAGTTGTCCGGTGTTTAATGCTTCTCGATACAAGAAGGCCGGGAATAAATGTCCCCAGAAAGTTGTGTGGTACTTACCGATCACTCCCCGTCTCTAGAGGTATTTTGTAGATCCCAAGGAAGCAAAGCTAATGCGCCGGCACACGGAGAGGAAGAAGCCCGACGAAGGAGATGATCCGAAGCTGAGACACGTGAAGGATGGAAGCTACTGGAGAGCGTTGAACAGCTTCTATCAGTATTTTGAATGTGATGCAAGGAACATCGTGCTCGGCGCGTGTACCGATGGCATGAATCCGTTTGGCAACCAGAACACCAATCATAGCACATGGCCCGTGTTTGTATGGATGTACAACCTCCCCCCTGGTTATGCATGAAATCGAAGTACATTCACATGAGCATGCTTATTCAAGGGCCGACACAACTAGGAAATAATATTAATTTGTACCTGGGGCTACTTCAAGAGGAGTTAGACACGTTATGGATAACACCGGCCAAGACATGGGACGCCAGCAAAGGCGAGTATTTCAACATGAGAGTCGCGCTGATCACGATAGTGCAGGACTATCTCGGTTACGGATATGTGGCAGGCCAGGTGTGCCATGGAAATTGCGAATGCACGCGGTGCATGGATGATACGACGTCTCAACAGCTAATGTCAAGGAAAGATGGTGGGTCTGGGAAAATCATGTACATGGGGCATCGAAGATGGCATGAACAGGATGACCCGTGGAGATCTATTCAATGGTCACACTGAGCACCGATGACCTCCACGTAAGCGGAGCGGTGCCGAAATCGATGAGCTGTTGAAAAACTGGAAGGAGTGCCCCGCACTGGGAAAGATGATGAGAAATGCGCCGGACCCGCTGCCTGGTGTTAGTATTGGTTTGCCCGTTAACAAGCACGATGGGAGGCTCGAAGGAGATGGTCACTGCAATGGTCGTAGGGAACTGCACGTGGCATACTCAGATCGACGCAGCGACTTTGACAGAGCAAAATTGGTAGTGCTACAACACCTAGATGAGGTAGATCCTTTCGTGGCACTGCACAAAGAAATTATCGCAAAGAAGTATCGTGACCAGGGGGTATGCAGGACGAACGCCGAAGTTACTAGAGAGCACAACCCCACTTTCCTACATTGGTTCAAAGAGCATATTATTGCTAATCCCCTGGAGGAGGGCTCTAAAGACGGATTGCTCATATACGCCTTAGAAAATGGCCCCTCGCCCAACCTCGTAACCTATCAGGCATATGATATCAACGGATACACGTTCTACACGGAGGCCAAAGATATGGACAATGATGATTAGAACTCAGGGGTGACCCATGGAATGCATGACCGGCAGCGACAACGGCGCAACTGAATGATTTTATGGAAGGGTCGAGGAGATCTGGGAGCTTGACTACTCTGGACTGCACAACACGACGATGTTCCATGTCAGATGGGCAAAGAATGTCAAAAGAGAAAACCAGATTTTCACTACCATGAGTATACCCGACACCAAGAGCACTACTATGAATGCTATCGCAAAAAACGAGCCATGGGTACACGCTAAGCACATGACACAATGCTTCTTCATAACCGACCCATGCAATCCCAGTCGTGTTATCTTGAGAAGAGGCAAAAGGAACATCATTGGAATGGATGAAGTCGCCAACGAGGAAGACTATGATCAGTACGACAACCCAATGAGGGAAGATGACGATGATGATGAAGTATACGTCAAAAGAAGAATCAATACTACATTACCTAAGAAAAATCGTACTCCATGGAAAAGGCAAAGTCACAATGAGGGGCTCAATTATTCGTCGACGAACAAGAAGGGAAAGAAGCTGACTCAAAAACGAAAACGTCAGCGCTGAAGAACCGTATGTTATCCGTCAAATGATGTAATATATATATATATATATATATATATATATATATATATATATATATATATATATATATATATATATATAT
>NC_041391.1:710466511-710474760 GCF_002162155.2 Triticum dicoccoides
CGGCGCGCTCGCCCCCGACCCCGGCACGCTCGCCCCTGACCCGTCGGCCCTCGCCTCCCTCCTCTGCTTCCTCCCCTCCCAACCTCGGCCATCGTCGGGCCTGCCTCCACGCCCCTGCACCCTCTATAAACCTCCCTCCCACTCTCTCTCTCTGCTAGAGTTCTTCGGTTAATTTACTTAGGTTTTAGTTAGGGCAGTATGTTAATTAGGTTATCTATTTAGTTATGAATTTAGCTAGGTTTCAAAATTAGCTGAATTTATATGCAAATTTGAACTGGACATGTGATATGTGGATATGTCATGTTTGGAAAATGATCCGAGTGGCCTATGTTACGCCATAATGTTGATTCATTTCCGTTCCGGTGAATTTCAGGCGCTCTATGTCCATTTTTTAGCAAAGGTCATGCCGAAATTTCTCGTGAATAAAGGCATGATTTGTGCTACATAGTTGGCATATCGAGTGCTGGCACATAGATTTCTTTTTATGTCATTTCTCATTTATTCATACTTTTAGAAATAAATGAGGACACTTAATCATAGGAAACATGTCGAACAACGAAGAAACTGGGCCTTCTGACCAAGATGCAGACGAGATGGATTATGAGGGTGAACAAGAGTACCTCTACTATTTGACTGCTAAGCAAGGTTTGCAGGTCGGCCTTGATGATGGTACTGACGCCGACATCGACACCGACGGCGGCGGCACCAAGACCGGTGGGGAAGGTACCGGCGGGGAAGGTACCGACGGGGAAGATACCGGCGGGGAAGGAACCAACCCCGATGCCGCTACCAAAAAAGGAAGCATAAGAAGCAGAGGATACGAAAACCTAACAAACTAGGGATTAGACGACTTGTGATCACAAAGATGGCACTTGGCAAGTTTGAGCCGTTAGAGCCAGAAGAACCTCGCAAGTGCTATGGGAACCAAGTAGGATGCATCCTACGGGAATGCACGAGCATCAACGACGATGAATTAAGGAGTAAAGAACATTTGACGCAGTTGCTCCTAACGAAGTTGCACAAGAGATTCAAGTTCCCCGACCGGGATGATAACATAGAACAACCGTGGGATGATCCAAAGATGAAAAAGATTAACAATCACGCCATGGGCATGTTCAGCAATGATTTGGCCTCCTGGAAAGGGAGGGTGAAATGAGCTATTGAGGCTGATGAACCCTTGTCCAAGATTCTGGAGGAAAATCCGACACTTACGGAAGAGGAGTTCGAAAAGTTCAAGGACACTTGCGCTACCGAGGCAGCCAAGGCTAAGGCTGCGAAATTCAAGAGCCTTCAGCAAAGGAACACGGGGAAGCATCGCCTCGGAAGCCGTGGCTACCTCAGTAAAAGGCCCATATGGGATAAGGAGGACGCGGAACATGAAGCCGCGGGTCTCCCAGACCCCTTCGCGAAGTTCACCAACCCCTTGGAGTGTGACTTCATCAGGGCCCGCTACAAGTGGGACAAGGAGAAAAAGGTTTTTTACACGGACAAGATCACGAGGAAATTGATTAGACTACTGGAGAAGCAACACCGGCTTGCAGCCGAAAGCCCTACTTCTCCGATGATGCCCAAGTGGGACACCCCTCTCAACCGGGCCTTGAAAAAACTTAAGGGACTCCCTTTGGGCCAGCGGCCACAATATGGTCATGTGCACGATGCTGGAGACGGCGTGACGTGGAAGGTGTTTTACGACGAGGGCCCGGAGGCCAAGAAGCAGAAAAAGAAGTTTAGTCAGGCGGACATCAACGTGAAGGTGAAGCTTGCGGTCGAGAAAAAAGCAGCCGAGGACAAATATGAGTTGCTACAGCAGGCAATCAATGCAGCTGTAACTGCCTGCAGAAATGATTTCGCTACTAACTTGGTTCCAGTTATCATCAACTGGACGAAGGAAAATCCAGACAAGACGGTACATGATTTCCCATTGCCCAGTTTCGTCGGGAGCAACTCCATGAACAACAACACCATCGCACCATCACTTGCTCACATAACCGGGCCTCCTCTCACAGCCGCTCCCACTCATAGCAGCCCGTCCTCAGTCTCAGGCGTGCTAGGTGGGCCTTCGTCTTTGGCTGAGCTCGACGCCGTCACGGTAATTACATGTCTCACCAACATATATATATATAATATTCCATTTTTGTTCCCTTTCGGTTGTTTTACGCCACAGACATATGTGTTTGCAGGAGAAAGAAACCCCGTGCACCATACTCTACTTGATCAAAGGTGAGAAGGTGGATGTGGGAAAGGGAATGATAATGGACCCCTCGCAACCCATGTTCCACAAGCAGCCGATCCCCGCTGGGCATGTGGGAGCGCACGACGAGACCCCGCCGCGGATTGGAAGCTGCAAGGGTTGTGTGCTGCTATGGCCGAAGAATCTTATTCGTCTGGAGCCGGCCGAGAGCACACCAATAACCACACATCAACAAGCATGTGCGGAGAACACCACCCTGCCTACGCAATTACCAGCTCCTGTAGTGCCGGGTGAGAGCAGCGGACGACATGATGAAGGGGGTGCAATAGTACTAGCTGATGTAATTTCTCCTCTAGAACAGAGAATGGATAATGAGAAGGAGGTCGACCCTATGGATTACATCAATACAAACGCGTATGACTGTGACATAGATATGATGAGTCAACCATATGACGAATCGGGCTATCAGCTTGCTAATGAGGATATGGATGATATGCCCGGGCAGGGTCGTAGCAGGGATTGCAAAAAGTCTCTCTTCATGAAATCCTCACAAGACACGCCTGAAGATGCCGCCTCAACACAGGCTCAACTAGCCGGGCACGAGGGTCGTACAGTACTTAGCCCGGGAACACTGGGGCAGGTGTTAAGGAAGGGCCTGGAAGGTGTGCCCAAGAAAAAGGAGAGGAAGAGATCGAGGAAGATAACTGCCTCCAAACAAGCAAGAGCACATAGCAGCCAGACGATGCATTCTGAAGAGCGTGTACCCGTGAAAGGTGCGGTCATGTTCCGTCTCACGAGCGAGCCGATGCTACCGCCGAAACCGCTGGAGGCACTATCAGGGGATCTCAGGAGACTGCACGACCATGTGCTTTCGATTGAGAAAAGCCTACTAGCCTCAAAGGATCCAGGATATCCGACATACGCGGCTCGTGTGCCTGAGGGGAAGTGCTACGTGGAGACACGGCCCGCGGAGGTGTTCTTCCCGCGGTTTGACCATATCTTTGAGATGTTTCTAATAAGGCGGCTCGATTTTACAATCGTCCGCCTTTTTGCGCTACATATGAGCTCCGTCATGAAGAGTGAAGAAGTCTCGCAAATCTGTGTGGCGGATCCATACTACATGCACGAGTCTTTCTTGAGTCTCGGCGACTTTGAGCGTGAAACTGCTAGGGAGTACCTCCAAAATTTCATGGTATAGAATAAGGACCGGGAAATTGTCCTCGTGCCTTATCATCCAAAGTAAGTCAGTTCCGGACAACCCTTTCGTACATTTCAACCATTCCTTCTCTCTCATATGGGGAATAATTTGAGGTGTCTTTTCCCCGCAGCAACGGGCGCGCCATCCTTATCGTTCTTTATCCGCAAGTCTCCCACGCCGTGTATTTTGACCCTTCCAGAGACTACGAGATAAAAGACTACACCCACATAATGAATATTCTAGATGATGCTCTCCAAGGCTTCAGCTTTAGAGGTGGCCACGTGCAGATCAGGAAACAAAGTAACAAGAAGATGGGTTTCGCGCATAAAACCGACTTCTCCTCCATCCATGTCCCAAAACAAAGCAAGAAGGATGGATTCTACATCGTCCATCTCATGATTCAGTTCAACACGGATCACCAAAAGCTTCGCATGAGAAGCAGAAATGATGATCATATCCACAAGTGGCTAGAATCTCATGGAGAAGCGGATTATAAACTTAGAGATGACTTCTTTCGCAAAGCGACATTGCGACGATCATCATGAAAGAAGTCGGTCGATGAGAAGGGGATGTTCCACCACGGCCCTATATCGCAAGCTGACGTCCGAACTCGCATAGGCATGCAACATCTAGACCTCACGCCGTTCAAGAAGCTAGGGTTCATCCTCGATGATATGGAAGGATGGAACTTCTAGTGATTTATGATGCCGATGATGATGATATGTGTCGGTTGAACTTGTATACTTTTTGTAGCGATGAAACTTTGTGATGTCCACGGTCCCTGTCGAACTTGCGTAACGCTACTTTGTTAGTTTGTGTACGATGACCTGCTTACCTCTAGTTAATTAATTTGCGTACTGTATGTTGCATCTAGCTGCTAACCCTTTCTTTTTCGATGTTGCTCTAGTATATTTTGTTGCATATATATGATTGTACATCCTCTTCATGAATATGCATCTCTAACAGGTACCTAGTTTCTTGATGGCGAGATGGAATTGCTATGTCGTGTACAAAGGGAAGGTTCCGGGGGTGTACAACGAGTGGCATGAGTGTCAGGCGCAAGTGAATGGGTTCACGGGCGCCAGCCATAAAGGCTTCAAAAGCAGACAAGAAGGAGAAGCTAGTTACATGAGGTTCACGCTAGCGCGAGAGAGGACTCGTAACCGCCACCTCATGTACTGCATAGTTCCGCTCTCAATCATAGTGATAGCTCTTCTTGCATGTACCTTTGTTTAGATGGATGACGTTGTTGTAGTTGCAAGTATTCGAGACTTGCATGTTCGAGATGATGACAAGATACCACTTTGTGTTGGATGATGATTATGATGAGACTATTTGTATGTATATGCTACGGTTACATTTGTGGTCTCGCAGGCATTTGTATGTGTATCATGATGACATTTCTATGTGCTAAAGATTCTTCTATAAAGCCTGTTCAAATACAAAACAAATATGCCAAAAAAAAACAAAAAACTACTTAAATTAGCAGTAGCGACTGTATAAAAGTTAGCAGCAGCGCCGTGATAGCAGTAGCGCGTCCAGGAAAAGCGCACTAGATCTACTAGCAGTAGCGAGCTTCTGCTAACCGTGCTGCTAATACACTTGTGTAGCAGTAGCGCCTGTGAGCACGCGCTACTGCTATGTGTTAGATGTAGCGCCTTATTAGTAGCGCCGCTACCCGCGCTACTGATACACCTAAAACCCGCACTGCTGCTAGCCTTTTCCCTAGTAGTGTTCATGCCCGGGCAGAGCGGACGCGACCTCTCACTGGCGCAGGAGTGATGGTTGCTTCGTCCGTCCAACTTACTGCTGGGTCTATGTGATTTGACGGCTCATTGGTCTTTATTACTGAGGTGGTAGGACTGCTGGATGTCCCACGCTTTCGGCGAAAGGAGGTAGTAGATTACAATTTTCTCCATTCTTAAAGCGTAGGAGTGCAAGAGCAATGAAAACACGCAGGCTCAGTGATTACATGGCCCACCTCACACTATCACCGTGTGACACCTAACTCTTTACATAGTACTCCCTCCGTTCCTAAATATTATTAGATGAGTCCCCGCGCGTTGCCGCGGAACAGTGGTATATCTCTTTGCGCAAAATTATCAATTTCATAGAACTAAAAAAAATCTATAACCGCATGACAAATGTGGTAGCCAAACTAAATAAACTCCCATCATCATTTAGATCATCCCATGTAAGGAAAAAAGATCAGCCAACTCCTACTGCATAATTGGATTATATTTTTCTTTTTGACATGTTAACGAGACTTGAAAGCTCACTTACATGCATGCTACCGGTGCATGCTTGCATGCAGACATGTTCATGTGATTTAAAACCCACTCACATGCATGTGCCACTGTATTTCTGCATGCTTGCATGTGGCTTAGTGCGGAGCCTCTCAACGTCTAGATCATACGGCTATTTTGACTGATTTACTTCATCTAATGGCTACATCAATTTTGATGATGTGGCTCAAGGAGAGGATAGAGAATTCCTAGTAGTGGGGGCTAGCTATTACTAGTAGATAAGTCTTTGTAGAGATTCCACTAGGTGAACTACATACGGAACAAAATGAATGAATCTACACTTAAAATGCATCTATATACATCCGCATGTGGTTAATGGTGAAATCTCTACAAAGACTTATATTTAGGAACGGAGGAAGTACTAGTATAGTACTAGTACGTACTGTAATTTATCAGCGAGATAAATTTGTACAATGCTATGAAGCTTCCAGCTCCTGTTACATGTATGTTGCGTCCAAGGTTGCCCGTTGCAACATTTCATCAAATACAAAGGAGACTAACATGCATGCTATTGCATCTTAATGATTGACAGATCATAGCAAATATGTACTCCCTCCGTTCCAAAATAAGTGTCTCAACTTTGTGCAAACTTTAGTACAAAGTTGTACTACTACTAAAGTTGACACTTATTTTGGAACAGAGGCAGCTAAAGAAAAAAACGATCCATGCAGTCCCTAGCCCTTGAGTCGTGAACCTTGACCAGGCTTCAATTTGCTGGCAACGTTCGAGCTTCCTAATAAATGAAGTTTGCAACCTTTTACCATCAGATCATTTTGTGCAGTTTCACCAAAATCGAGATGAGCATCCCTGTGGCAAAGAAATTGAAGAAGCGTGATTAGAATACGATTACTAGGACTAGTTGATGAGACATAAACTCATCACAAATACAGTACGTAGAAGCCAGTAGAGGTATCAGGTATGTGTGGAGCAAATAAGTAGAGAAATATCCACATGGAGTGATGTGGGCAGTTGGAGCAGTGGTGCAAGCCGGTTGTAAAGGGAGTTGTACCCGAGGGACGTAGCTCAACCTTGAGGAGGGCGGCGGGAGGCAGCAACTGCCCATGTCGCGGCAGTGAGCAAGGGACGAAGGCAACCTCATCGGCTTTGTGAGAGTGAACGGCGGGGACCCCTGATCAGGACGTGCCGACAGTGGGTTTTCGCCGTCGGCGACGGCCACCGCATCTACACTAAACAACCACCCCTTCCCCAAGCGGACGTGATCCTCCGGGATGTTAGAGATGTGGCCACAGTCTTTTTATGCAGGAGAGTGTGAAGAGAGCAACCCCAGCAAGCAACCGTGTAGGCTGGCCCGTCCTGACTATGTATATAGTGGAGCGGTTTCCTTTTCTCTCCATATGAACCTATCATATTGCGTACGTGCCACTGAAGAAAAAATATATTTATAAATGACGCGGCACCTACTACTCGTTCTCCTATAACCTTGCGCTTGGCATCTCCAAAATATTAACCTTGCGATTGGCTCTTCGCCTCTTCGGGAAGTCGAGCAATAATGGTAGTGCAGTATATATCGTTCTGGTTATATGAGACCGAATGAATTGCTGCACGTCCACCACATGGGCGAGGGTCGTGGGGCGAGGGAGAGTGCTACTACATAAGGAGCAAAATGAGTGAATGTACACTCTAAAATACGTCTATATACATCAGTGTTTGGAGTATGTACTAGTAGTTCATATTGAAATCTACTAAAGGACATATATATTCCAAACAATACGATATAATCTCTATAACCAAGGTAGTAGGGACGAGGAGTAAACAGAGGGAATAGTAATTTTTTCTCCTCGTCATGCGAGCCACCGCACGCATGGGCGAGGGAGGAGCAAGCTTCACCTCATCCTGCGAGCCACCGCGCCCGTGGGCGGGGGAGATGGCATACTAAGCAAGCTTCTCCTCATTCGGCGAGTTGACGGGACACATCAAAAGTATTCCAGTGTATAGAGCCTTGCCTCTAAGGTAGGCCCCACATGGTTTGCCTCTTTTTTTAATTTAACATAATGCGTCAAGTCGCAATTTGTTTGTTCACCCGTGGTAGACGATCCTCCCTCCACCAAGTGGACAACTAGTACATGTGGAAAATTACCACGTGGGCTTCCTTTTTCGTACAGAAATGAGCTCCACTGTGTACCCGCGCGAGTGTGGTTGGGAAAGAGACGGGAGTACGTGCGCCGTGCATGCACCTCTTCTCTTCATGCACGTCCCCCACCTACGTGGTTGTGTGTGAGAGATACAAACCACGTTTGTGAGTGTTTGTTGTTTTGTGGTGGGGGTGGGGGTGGGGTGGGGGGTTGATTTCGTGAATTATTTGTGGGAATATGTGTCGATGACATCTCAAACAAAATCTTGCATGCAATGTGTGTGAAATGGAGGCCTACCCATATCATACATAGAGGGTCGGGCAATCCACGTGAAGAGAGGGAGGGGTCATAGCTATCGATAGAGTCGAAGAGAGGATCAAGTGGGTGGGTGCGAGATCAATGAAGAGAGCCATCGAAATTGTGTGTGTGTGTGTGTGTGTGTGTGTGTGCAAGTCAAAGAT
>NC_041391.1:710475156-710504857 GCF_002162155.2 Triticum dicoccoides
TGGCCAACCGGAATGTTAGAGGGCACATGTCAAGTTTGTGTGTGGCAGGGAGACATGACTAGAGCGCTTGATGTATCGGTGTGTGTGGGGGGGGAGGGGGTGGGGGGAGGGGTAGGCAGAGGCCTAACTATAGAGGTAGAACGACTCGTATATGTGTTGAGAAGGAGAGACCCAGCTATGTCTTGAGGGAGATCGGTCGACATCCATACATAACTGAAGGACGGGAAATATGATGGGACAGAGAGAGAGAGAGAGAGAGGAGAGAGAGAGGGAGGGAGAGGCGTAGAGTGCTGGATGGGTGACGGAGTTGCTTCTCGGAGATGTTGGGAGAGGCCTACTAGACAAACTGAGGGTGGAACTGCAAGGTTATCAATAAGAGTGGGGATGTGTTTCTGTGTGTGCTTGTGCGTGATAGATCTGTCGGGACGCATCCATGGATGATGAAGGGGAACCATGTGTTGGGTAAGCAAACCTAACTAGATCGGTAGATCAATTGTTGTTTGTCGGAGGAAGGGAGAGACACAACTAATGAGGTAGATCGATCGATGTGTGGGTAAAAATGAGTTATAAGGACCTAGCTAGCTATATGTATAGCGAGAGATCGGTCGGTGTACCTCCATTTGTTAGAGGCAAATAAGGCCCAGCGAGACGGATAGACAGAGAGAATGGAGCTAGGAGGTGGTGCGAAAGGCCCAAGTACTAGCTAGATAGGGGGAGGATTGTGCTGTTGTGAGATCGATGAAAAGAGGAGCGAGAGTTTACACGTGTGTGTGACCATATGAGAGACACGGGGCAAGGACACATAAAGGAGGAGATTGAAGCTGTGTGTGTATGCTGTAGGCAGGCATCGCTGGAGAGGTTTATCGATCAGTGTGTGTCGGAAAGGAGTTGTGGAGACTCTGGGAGAACGACCTAAAGAAAAAAAGGAATGTGCCCGGTGGATAGAATGCCGAGGGAGGGGGGGGGCGAGGAGGGCGTGTGCATGCACGAGAGAAAGTTAGTGGTAGCTACAAAGGTTAGAGGATTATGTGGGTGTAAGAGACTAACAAAGATCATAATTTGATATAAAAGCGGATTCATATATTTGAATAGGAGATCATAGTGTTTTAAACATTGCATGCATGAATATAGCGGTGATACGCGTGTTGTGCACATGTTATACCATAATGTGATAATGCATGGCGTTTGCAACTCACAACTAAATGCCAAACAATCTAAACCATACTGTACATCAAACAATCTCACATTTTATTTGAATTTGTGATATTGTGCAGCGTTTGCAGCTTACAACTAAATATCGAGCAATCTAAACAATACTATATATCGAACATTCTCACATTTTATTTGAATTTGTGGTAATGTGTGGTGTTTGCAACTCACATCTAAATACTTGTAGGCGTAGGGGGCGGGGCACCATACATAATGTGATAAACACATTATACATATGAGACATGGTTTAGATTATGAAGATCTAGCTAGAGTTAGAAATGCAATGTGATTTGAAATCAAAATAAAGTGGATTCAAAAAATCTAGTTCGAGTTCATATAGTACACATAGTGCATATGTAACTCGAGATTAATCATGTGCTGTGCTGTGAAGATAATACACAAACGATGGTTTAACTTGACAATAATGATGATTGTAGATCTTATTAAAACAGAGAAACGAATTCAAATGCTTTGACTTCACAACAATCATTACTATAGATCTTATTCAAATTTAGTTCATATTGAAGCGGTAGTATATACGTTTGGAATGCACTAAAATGTTCACTTGAGTAGTAGGTTGCATGCATTATACACGTAGCGAAATATTTTAATTGAACATAACATGAATTCAAAGTTTTGAATGACATTTGTAGTGCGCATTGATTTGGTACAGTACATGTTAGGCTTGTCCGGAAATTTCAACCCGCGCCTTGTTAGCCCGAAATATTTAAGATATATCTTTGTCTCGTTGTGCTCCGACAAATCCCTCCATCTCAACCCGCGCCTTGCTATTCCGAAATTACAACGCGCGCGAAAACTCCCACCTCCTGTGAAATCCTGACACGCGAAATGCCCATGGTACCCCTGAACCGAAAGAACGGCCTCAAATCGATGGGGGGTACTTTCGTAACTTACCCCACATTTCGGACAAGTGCGTCTCTAAGCCATGGTTCCCTACTGCCATCCCATCCGCCCACCCATTCGTACACCGAGGCCGCAAAATCCCGCGACGAAACCCCACACCCTGCTCCGTCTGCCACCCAGCCGGAGCCTCTTCCCCGATGATGTCGTCCACAACAACACCTCCACGTCCCTCATCCACCGTACCGGATGAGGATCCATCGTCGATCTCATCATCCCGCCGGTTCAGCCACCCCGTCCTCCACCTCCAAGGAGCTGCCCCGACGTTCCCCTCATCTTTCACGCCACCTCCATTCCCACACCGTCGTCTTCACCTGCACCACCGGAAGAGCATCATCATCACCGTTTCCTCGGATGAAGCTGCGGCCTAATCGGCGCCACCAAAGAGGTTGTACACTAATCACCACATTTTCTTCTTGATTCGATCTCATGGTGCTGCCGGCGCTCGGTCCCGAGCCGACACGGCGCGGCTCCATCCATGGCGGCGTCACCGGCCACTTCCTCCACGGTGTCGCTCCCTCGGCGGTGACATCCACATTAGTAGGAGCTGCTGCTGCTTTAGCTCTCGCTCGCGCAGCAGCTCTGCTCTTGCTCTCGGTCCCCTGCATGGTCTGCTCTTGCTATTGCTCTTGCTCGCGCTGCTGCTCTCGCTCTTGCTCTTGCTTGCGATGCTGCTCCGATTTGGCTAAACTTCAGTCGACTGAAATGACTTTTTGGTCAGTCGATTTTCAAGGGGTGGGCTCGCCGGGGTGAAGGAAGAACCAGCTGCAGCGGGGAGGGTGGCTCGTCGGAGAGGTACCCCACTATCTATCTTAGGATTCAGGATGGGGGCGGTTGTCACCGGCGGTGGCGGGGCATTGGCGGGATGGTGGCGTGGGGATCGCCGGAGAAAAAGCTAGGCACGGGGGGGCCTAGAGGAATGGCCAAGGTGTCGGCGGACCGGTGGTGGGGAGTGTTTTCGGGGCGGGTGGGGCGGCGCACCGCCGGCCGCGGGCGGCGGGGGGCTGCTATTTGGCCGGTGGTGGCTGGCGGCTCAGGGGGGTGGAGGTTGAAGATGAACCGCAGGCAAGGTTGTCCGAATCGCGATTCTGTTCTACGATTCTACGACTTTACGATCCAAACTAACCCCTATTATTCTATGATTTTAGTTCTTAGAATCTATGTTTCTACGATCCTGATAGTGAAGATTCTACGATTTGTGATCCTACCATCGAAGCTCCGATCCGATCCAAAATCACGATTCTGACAACCTTGACCCACTACTAGGGAAAAGCCTAGCAGCAGCACGGGTTTTAGGCCTACCAGTAGCGCGGGCAGGAGTGCTACTGATAAGGCGCTACAGCTAATGCTTAGCAATAGCGCGCCTGGACCCACGCTACTGATAAATTGACTTAGTAGTAGCGCTTCTTCAGAACCGCGCTACTGGTAATTAGTAGTAGCGCTTCTCCTTTCCCGCGCTACTACTATTATTTAGTATTTTGTTTCTTTTCTATTTCATGTTGTATTCATACACCTTTACACAAGTTTTCATACAACAGGAATTTAGAGATTGTTTTTACATCATAATGAGTTATTACATCACGGAGGGAAAGAACCGTGGATTAGTTTCAAGTGGATGTCCATCCACTTGAAATTAATCCATGGTTCTTTCACCCAATGATATAATAATATCATCATCATCATCATCATATCATTAACAACTTATCATCATAATACAAAAAATACGTCAATGCAAAAATACATTGGACATCAATGATCTTTTTGTGTACAATCTGAATTGTCAATATGAGTCCTATCCGGTAGGAACCGGAGAGGACTCATATTGCGGCCACAAATTTTACACATAGAGTTCAGTGAAGACCAACTGGTTGTGGTAGTTTCAGAAATAACATATTTAAGGTGGTAAACACCCTGTTCACGGAGCGAGGTGGGACTAAACTTGTGGGCTGATCTTAGCAGTAGCGGTTTTCCCATAAGTGTGTTGCTGCTAACTTCTATAGCAGTAGCGCTGTTCAATAAAGTGCGTTACTGCTATAACTAGCGGGGGGGCGGGGGCGAGGTCATGGCAATTATAGCAGCAGCGCTGTTTGCGGTGGACGCGCTACTGCTATTTTCCTGTTAGCAGCGCGTTTCTCTAACACGCGCTACTGCTAAATAGTAGTAGCGTGGTATTTTAGGGAGCACTGCTGGTAAGATTCTGTGTATAGGCTTTTCCCTAGTAGTGACCGCAGGCCCTTGATTTCGTATCCAACGGCTGCAAAATTGACTGACCAGAGATGAAAAAGTTAGTCGACCGACGTGTAGCCTCACCTTGCTAGTGCATTCAGTTTCGACAGCAAAATTCAGTTTCGACAGCAAAATTCAGTTTCGACTGTTAGGTTCAGTTTCGACAGTTAAGTTCAGTTTCGAGAGTTAAGTTCAGTTTTGACAGTTAAGTTCAGAGATGAGTGGCTGATGTATTTTACATCTAGCACTTTGTGGTTATGTATTTTACGTCATGTATTGGAGATGCTATTAGAATTCCACTCAGGTTAACATTGTTTGTTGTCTCTCTTGTCCTGCTTCAGCCTCGGCGTCGTACAACTCACCGGAGCTGCTCCAACGATGAAACCCTCCATCACAGCGGAGCAGTACCTCGGGCTCCATCTCCAGACGCCTAAGATCTTCTTCCCCTCCTCCGACAGCAAAGTCAGCTGGAGCATCCTCACCGGCCAACCCAATCACGCTGAGATCGACATGGCTTTACCAAAGAGGTTGTACACTTGTTGCATCTCTTTTTTACTCTACATGTTATATATATTGTCCATTGAGCACACGGATTTGTTCCTTTAGTGTCTCCTTGAAAGAAAAAACATAGGAATTTTAATTTTCACTTGTCCTCCTTTTCAAATTCCTATTCATGAAGCACAAGACTAAGAGATAGTAGGATAATAGCATTATAAGCGTACATTTTCTTGTGGTTTGACTTAATCTCACCATGCTTCTTTGCATCCTGTGATCTTCCAATTCTTGTGAATCAAACACCCAGATTGGTAGAAATCCTGTGTTCTTAAATTCTCTGTTTTGCACGTGCATTCCTATCCTATTCCTGTCTATTTCCTATCCCTGCATTGTTGGAATCCTCCAATTCAAACGAGCCCTTACAGAATTACTTCAATTACAGATAGTTGTCAAAGAAAACCTTGCGTGGTTTGTCCCGCTCCTGCTGCGCCGTCGTCCACCCCAGCTCAGCTGCTCCAACGACAGAAGGGTCCAGCACAGCAGGGATCCGGCCTCCAGACTGTCTTTCGCCGCCTCAGATCTTCTTCGCCGCCGCTGGCAGCCATGAAAACTGTATTACCATCATCAACCGAGCAGATGACCTCGAGGACTACACGGGTCCGCAAGAGAGGTCGCACTCTTTCGTGTCTGCTTACATTATGAATCGCTTAATATTACATGCTACTTTATCGTCATGTTCACCGATTAGACTCTGAGTTAGCTCCAAACTAATGGTCAAACTTGAGTTTTTAAATGGTTGTGGGGTACATATCGGGTCCTCTATCAATAGTATCTATCTACTATCTGGTTAATCTCCGGTGTCTCCTATGAGTTTCATGTTGGGTGGGAAACAAACAGTAAAGAAGCCACTATCTGTATGTATTCACTGAAGCCATTATCTGCCTGCTATTATTGGTTTTGGGTCTATCCACAGGTTGCTACCATCACTCTGGATTTCTGCATGCACTCCTTAGATAATCTCACTATGTTTTATTCCTATGCATGACAATTATTGTAAACAATGGAACTGAACATGTAGAGCAAAAGAGACGAGCCTTGCGTTACAATATAATTTCATGCAGACGTCGCTCCATGGTAGGCACAAAGGCAGCCCCCCCCCCCTCCACGCATTTCGGATTGTAATCGAGAGGAAGATATCTGTTCCGAGGGGGATTTAGAAAGAGAAGATAACTCCTATTTACCCCCTGAGGTATTCGCTCTAACTTGGCATGCAGATGTTGGTTATATCATGCATATGGTGTCTTGCATTGCTTACTTTATACATCAAATATGTCATCTTCTTAGTTTAGACATCCTTTGTGCGAATGCCATCTATTTAGTTTATTCATCATTTATGTGAATTATGCAACGCCATCTTGTTTAGCCAGGCATCATATATGTGAATTTTGCAATGCCATCCTGCTTAGCCAGTCATCTTATATGTAAATAATATCAGGTCATCTTTTTTTCATTACATATTACATTTTTCAACAATGTTAATACATTCAACTGCTCTTCGTGTGCATCAACCATTTGATACGGTGATGGCAAATTCTGGAGTGAAAACAAGGTCTTCTGAGCAGATTATGCTATCTGACGAAGCGCATATCTCGCTGGTTACGGATAGCTCCTCAGAGGAGGATTCAGAGACAGATGACCAGTCCTATCCCCCCCCCCCCCGAGGTGTATGCTCTAACTTGGGAGGGTTATGTTGCTCATATCGTTCGTATGGTGTCTCGCATTGCTATGCCATTTGATTAGTTTAGACATGCTTTGTGTGAATGCCACCTGTTCAGTGTCTAATTACCATATATGTGAATTATGCATTGCCATCTTGTTACAAGACATTATATATGTGAATTATACAATGCTATCTTGTTGCAAAGGCATTATATATATGAATTATGCAATGCCATGCTGTTTAGCCAATCATCATGTAGGTGAATTATATCATGTTATCATTTTTTGTATTACGTGTTCCATTTGTCAAAAACGTTTGTATATTCAACTACTCTTCATGTGCATCAGCCATTTGAAGCGGTGATGGAAGTATCTGGAGTGAAAACAAGGTATTCAGAGCAGACAATGCTACCTGCTGAAGCAGGCATCTTGCTGGCTATAGAGAGCTCCTTAGAGGAGGATTCAGAGACTGATGACCAGTCATATTTCCCCCCTGAGGTCTATGCTCAAACTTGGCAGGGTTATATTACCCATGTCATGCATGTTGTCTTGCATTGCTTAGTTTTTACATCATATATAGATTGCCATATGCTTACTTGCTTACTATATAAATCATATATTTGAATTATATCATGCCATCATGTTTAGATAGTACATACACATCATCTATCTGAATTATGGCATGGCAACCCATTTAATAAAGACATCATATAGTTATATTGTCTCATCATGTTTAGTGTTTACAGTCATCATATTTAGAATTATGGCATTCTATCCATGAATGTATGTGAATTATGGCATGCCAACCTATTTAATAAACACATTATATAGTTATGTCATGTCATCCTATTTACATAGTCTCATATTTTGAACTATGTCTTTCCATCTTTTTTAGTTAGCCATCATAATGTGAAATTGTGTCATGCTATTCTGTTTAGTTAGCCATCATATATGTGAAATTGTGTCATGCTATCCTGTTTGGTTAGACAACATAAATATGAATTATTTCATGCCCTCTTTTATTCCCCACTATCCATTGCACCTTTCTTGTTGGGGAACGTAGCAGAAATTCAAAATTTTCCTACGCGTCACCAAGATCTATCTATGGAGAAACCAGCTACGAGTAGAAGGAGAGTGCATCTACATACCCTTGTAGATCGCTAAGCGGAAGCGTTCAAGTGAACGGGGTTGATGGAGTCGTACTCGTCGTGATTCAAATCACCGATGATCAAGTGCCGAATGCACGGCACCTCCGCGTTCAACACACGTACAGCCCGGTGACGTCTCCCAAGCCTTGATCCAGCAAGGAGAGAGGGAGAGGTTGAAGAAGACTCCATCCAGCAGCAGCACAACGGCGTGGTGGTGGTGGAGGAGCGTGGCAATCCTGCAGGGCTTCGCCAAGCACCGCGGGAGAGGAGGAGTACTTGTGAGAGGGGGAGGGCTGCGCCAGAACTTCGTGTATAGCTCCCATGCGCCTCCCCACTATATATAGGGGTGGAGGGGCTGGTTTCTTGCCCTCCAAGTCCATTGCGGCGTTGGCCAAGGTGGGAGGAAAGAAATCTCATTATTTCCTTCCCCACCGATTGTTATCCCCCCTTTTTAGGGATCTTGATCTTATCCCTTCGGGATATGATCTTATTCCTTCTAAGGGGGGATCTAGTTGCGCCTTGACCAGGGGTGTGGGGCCTTGCCCCCACTACCCACGTTCATGTGGGTCCCTCCATGCAGGTGGGCCCCACTCCGGAACCTTCTAGAACCTTCCCGGTACAATACCGAAAAATCCCGAACATTTTCCGGTGGCCAAAATAGGACTTCCCATATATAAATCTTTACCTCCGGACCATTCCGGAACTCCTCGTGACGTCCGGGATCTCATACGGGACTCCGAACAACATTCGGTAACCACATACAAACTTCCTTTATAACCCTAGCGTCATCGAACCTTAAGTGTGTAGACCCTACGGGTTCGGGAGACATGCAGACATGACCGAGACGTTCTCCGGTCAATAACCAACAGCGGGATCTGGATACCCATGATGGCTCCCACATGTTCCACGATGATCTCATCGGATGAACCACGATGTCAAGGACTTAATCAATCCCGTATTCAATTCCCTTTGTCTATCGGTATGTTACTTGCCCGAGATTCGATCGTCGGTATCCAATACCTTGTTCAATCTCGTTACCGGCAAGTCACTTTACTCGTTCCGTAACACATCATCCCGTGATCAACTCCTTGGTCACATTGCGCATATGATGATGTCCTACCGAGTGGGCCCAGAGATACCTCTCCGTTTACACGGAGTGACAAATCCCAGTCTCGATCCGCATAAACAATAGATACTTTCGGAGATACCTGTAGTGCACCTTTATAGTCACCCAGTTACGTTGTGACGTTTGATACACCCAAAGCACTCCTACGGTATCCAGGAGTTACACGCTCTCATGGTCGAAGGAAGAGATACTTGACATTGGCAAAGCTCTAGCAAATGAACTACACGATCTTTTGTGCTAGTCTTAGGATTGGGTCTTGTCCATCACATCATTCTCCTAATGATGTGATCCCGTTATCAACGACATCCAATGTCCATAGCCAGGAAACCATGACTATCTGTTGATCACAACGAGCTAGTCAACTAGAGGCTCACTAGGGACATATTGTGGTCTATGTATTCACACGTGTATTACGATTTCCGGATAATACAGTTATAGCATGAATAAAAGAAAATTATCATGAACAAGGAAATATAATAATAATACTTTTATTATTGCCTCTAGGGCATATTTCCAACAGTCTCCCACTTGCACTAGAGTCAATAATCTAGTTCACATCGCCATGTGATTAACACTCACAGGTCACATCGCCATGTGACTAACACCCAAGAGTTTACTAGAATCAGTAGTCTAGTTCACATCACTATGTGATTAATACTCAATGAGTTTTAGGTTTGATCATGTTGCTTGTGAGAGAGGTTTTAGTCAACGGGTCCGAACCTTTCAGATCCGTGTGTGTTTTACAAATCTCTATGTCATCTCCTAGATGTAGCTACCACGCTCTATTTGGAGCTAATCCAAATAACTGTTCTACTTGGAGCTATTCTAAATTGTTGCTCCATTATATGTATCCGGTATCTCTACTCAGAGCTATCCGGATAGGTGTCAAGCTTGCATCAACGTAACCCTTTACGACGATCTCTTTTACCACCTCCATAATCGAGAAAAATTCCTTAGTCCACTAATTTCTAAGGATAACTTTGACCGCTGTCATGTGATCCATTCTTGGATCACTCTTGTACCCCTTGACTGACTCATGGCAAGGCACACTTCAGGTGCGGTACTCAGCATGGCATACTGTAGAGCCTACGTCTAAAGTATAGGGGACGACCTTCGTCCTTTCTCTCTTTTCTGCTGTGCTCGAGCTTTAAGTCCTAACTTCGTACCTTACAACTCAGGCAAGAACTCCTTCTTTGACTGGTCCATCTTGAACACCTTCAAGATCATGTCAAGGTATGTGCTCATTTCAAAGTATTATTAAGCATTTTGATCTATCCTTATAGATCTTGATGCTCAATGTTCAAGTAGCTTAATCCAGGCTTTCCATTGAAAAACACTTTCAAAATAACCCTATATGCTTTCCAGAAATTCTACGTCATTTCTGATCAACAATATGTCAACAACATATACTCATCAGAAATTCTATAGTGCTCCCACTCACTTCTTTGGAAATACAAGTTTCTCGTAAACTTTGTACAAACCCAAAAACTTTGATCATCATCAAAGCACACATTCCAACTCCGAGATTCTCACTCCAGTCCTTAGAAGGATTGCTGGAGCTTTGCATACTTATTAGCATCTTTTGGGATTGACAAAACCTTCCGGTTGTATCACATACAACCTTTCCTCAAGTATAACGTCGAGGAAACAATGTTTTGACATCCTATCTGCAAGATTTCATCAATCATGCAGTAACTGCTAATCCAATTCCAACAGACTCTTAGGATCGCTACGAGTGAGAAAACCTCACCGTAATCAACTCCTTGAACTTGTCGGAAAATATCTTAACGACAAGTCGAGCTTTCTTAATGGTAATTCTTACCATCATTGTCTGTCTTCCTTTTAAAATCCATCCGTACCCAATGGCCTTACGACCATCAAGTATTTCTTCCAAAGTCATGGATCCGTTCTCGGATTTTATGGCCTCGAGCCATTTATCGGAATCCGGGCCCACCATTGCTTCTCCATAGCTCGTAGGTTCATTGTTGTCCAGCAACATGACTTCCAAGACAGGATTACGTACCACTCTGATGTAGTACGTATCCTTGTCATCCCACGAGGTTTGGTAGTGACTTGATCCGAAGTTTCATGATCAATATCATAAGCTTCCACTTCAATTGGTGTAGGTGCCACAGGAACAACTTCCTGTGCTCTGCCACACACTAGTTGAAGAGACGGTTCAATAACCTCATCAAGTCTCCACCATCCTCCCACTCAATTCTTTCGAGAGAAACTTTTCCTCGAGAAAGGACCCGATTCTAGAAACAATCCATATTGCTTTCGGATCTGAATTAGGAGGTATACCCAACTGTTTTGGGTTTCCTATGAAGATGCATTTTATCCGCTTTGGGTTCGAGCTTATCAACCTAAAACTTTTCCATATAAGCGTCGCAGCCCCAAACTTTTAAGAAACGACAACTTAGGTTTCTCTAAACCATAATTCATACGGTGTCATCTCATCGGAATTACGTGGTGCCCTATTTAAAGTGAATGTGGTTGTCTCTAATGCCTAACCCATGAACGATAGTGGTAATTCGATAAGAGACATCATGGTACGCACCATATCCAATAGGGTGCAACTATGATGTTCGGACACACCATCACACTATGGTGTTCCAGGCGGTATTAATTGCGAAACAATTTCCACAATGTCTTAATTGTGTGCCAAAACTCGTAACTCAGATATTCATCTCCATGATCATATCATAGACATTTTATCCTCTTGTCACAATGATCTGCTACTTCACTCTGAAATTTCTTGAACCATTCAATAATTCAGACTTGTGTTTCATCAAGTAAATATACTCAACATTTACTCGAATCATCTGTGAAGTAAGAACATAATGATATTCACTGCATGCCTCAGCACTCATTCGACTGCACACATCAAAATGTGTTACTTCCAACAAGTTGCTATCTTGTTCCATCTTACTGAAAATGAGGCTTTTCAGTCATCTTGCCCATGTGGTATGATTTGCATATCTCAAGTGATTCAAAATCAAGTGAGTCCGAACGATCCATTTGCATGGAGTTTCTTCATGCATATACACCAATAGACATGGTTCGCATGTCTCAAACTTTTCAAAACGAGTGAGTCCAAAGATCCATCAACATGGAGCTTCTTCATGCGTTTTATACCATTATGACTTACATGGCAGTGCCACAAGTAAGTGGTACTATCATTACTATCTTATATCTTTTGGCATGAAAATGTGTATCACTACGACCGAGATTCAATAAACCATTCCTTTAGGTGCAAGACCATTGAAGGTATTATTCAAAAATAGAGTAACCATTATTCTCCTTAAATGAATAACCGTATTGCGATAGACATAATCCAATCATGTCTATGCTCAACGCAAACACCAATCTCGGTGGTAGAGGGAGCGTGCGATGCTTGATCATATCAACCTTGGAAACACTTCCAACATATATCGTCAACTCACCTTTAGCTAGTCTCCGTTTATTCCGTAGCTTTTATTTCGAGTTACTAACACTTAGCAACTGAACCGGTATCCAATACCCTGGTGCTACTAGGAGTACTAGTAAAGTACACATTAACATAATGTATATCCAATATACTTCTATCGACCTTGCCAGCCTTCTCATCTACCAAGTATCTAGGGTAATGCTGCTCCAGTGGTTGTTCCCCTTATTACAGAAGCACTTAGTCTCGGGTTTGGGTTCAACCTTGGGTTTCTTCACTAGAGCAGCAGCTGAATTGCCGTTTCATGAAGTATCCCTTTGTTCCCTTGCCCTTCTTGAAACTAGCGTTTTCACCAACCATCAACAATTGATGCTCCTTCTTGGTTTCTACTTTCGCGGTGTCAAACATCATAAGGATCATCATATCTATCCCTGATATGTTGTAGTTAATCACGAAGCTCTAGCAGCTTGGTGGCAATGACTTTGGGGAAACATCACTATCTCATCTGGAGGATCAACTCCCACTCGATTCAAGTGATTGTTGTGCTCAGACAATCTGAGCACAAGCTCAATGATTGAGCTTTTCTCCCTTAGTTTGCAGGCTAAGAAAATCGTCGGAGGTCTTATACCTCTTGACGTGGGCACGAGCCTGAAATCCCAATTTCAGCCCTCGAAACATCTCATATGTTCCACGACGTTTCGAAAACATCTTTGGTGCCTCTACTTAAACCATTTAATTGAACTATCACGTAGTTATCAAAACGTGTATGTCCGATGTTCGCAACATCGACAAACGACGTTGGGGTTCAGCACACTGAGCGGTGCATTAAGGACATAAGCTTTCTACTGATCGCATAATCGCTACTATCAACTTTCAACTATATTTTCTCTAGGAACATATCTAAACAGTGGAACTAAAGCGCGAGCTTACGACATAATTTGCAAAAGGTCTTTTGACTATGTTCAGGATAATTAAGTTCATCTTATGAACTCCCACTTAGATAGACATCCCTCTGGTCATCTAAGTGATCACATGATCCGAGTCAACTAGGCCGTGTCCGATCATCACGTGAGACGGACTAGTCATCATCGTTGAACATCTTCATGTTGATCGTATCTACTATACGACTCATGCTCGACCTTTCGGTCTCCGTGTTCCGAGGCCATGTCTGCACATGCTAGGCTCGTCAAGTTAACCCTAAGTGTTTTCGCTGTGTAAAACTGTCTTACACCCGTTGTATGTGAACGTAAGAATCCATCACACCCGATCATCACGTGGTGCTTAGAAGCGACGAACTGTAGCAACGGTGCACAGTTAGGGGAGAACACTTCTTGAAATTTTGTAAGGGATCATCTTATTTACTACCGTCGTCCTAAGTAAACAAGATGCATAAACATGATAAACATCACATGCAATCAAATAGTGACATGATATGGCCAATATCATTTTGCTCCTTTTGATCTCCATCTTCGGGGCTCCGTGATCATCATCGTCACCGGCATGACACCATGATCTCCATCATCATGATCTCCATCATCGTGTCTTCATGAAGTTGTCTCGCCAACTATTACTTCTACTATTATGGCTACCGGTTAGCAATAAAGTAAAATAATTACATGGCGTTGTTCAATGACACGCAGGTCATACAATAAATAAAGACAACTCCTATGGCTCCTGCCGGTTGTCATACTCATCGACATGCAAGTCGTGAATCCTATTACAATAACATGATCAATCTCATACATCACATATCATTCATCACATTCTTCTTGGCCATATCACATCACAAAGCATACCCTGCAAAAACAAGTTAGACGTCCTCTAATTGTTGTTGCATGTTTTACGTGGCTGCTATGGGTTTCTAGCAAGAACGTTTCTTACCTACGCAAAACCACAACGTGATATGCAAATTGCTATTTACCCTTCATAATGACCCTTTTCATCGAATCCATTCCGACTAAAGTGGGAGAGACTGGCACCCGCTAGCCACCTTATGCACCAAGTGCATGTCAATCGGTGGAACCTGTCTCACGTAAGAGTACGTGTAAGGTTGGTCCGGGCCGCTTCATCCCACAATACCATCAAAACAAGATTGGACTAGTAACGGTAAGCATATTGAACAACATCAACGCCCACAACTACTTTGTGTTCTACTCGTGCAAAGAATCTACGCAATAGACCTAGCTCATGATGCCACTGTTGGGGAACGTAGCAGAAATTCAAAATTTTCCTACGCGTCACCAAGATCTATCTATGGAGAAACCAGCTACGAGTAGAAGGAGAGTGCATCTACATACCCTTGTAGATCGCTAAGCGGAAGCGTTCAAGTGAACGGGGTTGATGGAGTCGTACTCGTCGTGATTCAAATCACCGATGATCAAGTGCCGAACGCACGGCACCTCCGCGTTCAACACACGTACAGCCCGGTGACGTCTCCCAAGCCTTGATCCAGCAAGGAGAGAGGGAGAGGTTGAAGAAGACTCCATCCAGCAGCAGCACAACGGCGTGGTGGTGGTGGAGGAGCGTGGCAATCCTGCAGGGCTTCGCCAAGCACCGCGGGAGAGGAGGAGTACTTGTGAGAGGGGGAGGGCTGCACCAGAACTTCGTGTATAGCTCCCATGCGCCTCCCCACTATATATAGGGGTGGAGGGGCTGGTTTCTTGCCCTCCAAGTCCATTGGGGCGTTGGCCAAGGTGGGAGGAAAGAAATCTCATTATTTCCTTCCCCACCGATTGTTATCCCCCCTTTTTAGGGATCTTGATCTTATCCCTTCGGGATATGATCTTATTCCTTCTAAGGGGGGATCTTGTTGCGCCTTGACCAGGGGTGTGGGGCCTTGCCCCCACTACCCACGTTCATGTGGGTCCCTCCATGCAGGTGGGCCCCACTCCGGAACCTTCTAGAACCTTCCCGGTACAATACCGAAAAATCCCGAACATTTTCCGGTGGCCAAAAAGGACTTCCCATATATAAATCTTTACCTCCGGACCATTCCGGAACTCCTCGTGACGTCCGGGATCTCATCCGGGACTCCGAACAACATTCGGTAACCACATACAAACTTCCTTTATAACCCTAGCGTCATCGAACCTTAAGTGTGTAGACCCTACGGGTTCGGGAGACATGCAGACATGACCGAGACGTTCTCCGGTCAATAACCAACAGCGGGATCTGGATACCCATGATGGCTCCCACATGTTCCACGATGATCTCATCGGATGAACCACGATGTCAAGGACTTAATCAATCCCGTATTCAATTCCCTTTGTCTATCGGTATGTTACTTGCCCGAGATTCGATCGTCGGTATCCAATACCTTGTTCAATCTCGTTACCGGCAAGTCACTTTACTCGTTCCGTAACACATCATCCCGTGATCAACTCCTTGGTCACATTGCGCATATGATGATGTCCTACCGAGTGGGCCCAGAGATACCTCTCCGTTTACACGGAGTGACAAATCCCAGTCTCGATCCGCATAAAACAATAGATACTTTCGGAGATACCTATAGTGCATCTTTATAGTCACCCAGTTACGTTGTGACGTTTGATACACCCAAAGCACTCCTACGGTATCCAGGAGTTACACGCTCTCATGGTCGAAGGAAGAGATACTTGACATTGGCAAAGCTCTAGCAAATGAACTACACGATCTTTTGTGCTAGTCTTAGGATTGGGTCTTGTCCATCACATCATTCTCCTAATGATGTGATCCCGTTATCAACGACATCCAATGTCCATAGCCAGGAAACCATGACTATCTGTTGATCACAACGAGCTAGTCAACTAGAGGCTCACTAGGGACATATTGTGGTCTATGTATTCACACGTGTATTACGATTTCCGGATAATACAGTTATAGCATGAATAAAAGACAATTATCATGAACAAGGAAATATAATAATAATACTTTTATTATTGCCTCTAGGGCATATTTCCAACATTTCTATCATACAATGTCTATACTTTCAATTACTTTTTTTGTTTATCAGCCATTTGAATTGGAGAGCGTGATGGCAGTATCTAAGGGAGTAACAACACGGTCTTCAGAAAAGATAGTGCTACCAGTTGATGCAGATAGAACCACGGTTGTACTTGCCCAAGGACCAGATCCACCACACATAACCCAGACTCTCGTAGATTGTACCCCTACCCAGTTGGACAGAGAACCAGCTACACCCCTTCTAACCCCAACCCCGGCAGATAGTAACCCAGTTCCAGTTGACACAGCACCGTCTCCACCACAGAGCACCCAAACACGAGCGGTTAGTAAGGGAACTGCAGTGCCCAAAGCATGAGGACCACCACTCCGAATCCCAACTCAACGCTTAAAGGAGAAGAAGATTTGTTCTCATGTCAGGTTCTGTAGCTATGGTTCATACTCCTTTGCTCTTGCTTTACTGTATTTACTCATACCAACTATTTTCAAATTTGAAGGATGGAATTGAAACTCCAATGGCGCAACAGGTATGTTTTAAACATGTTCCTTTTTTACTCATACCAACTTATATTCTGTCTATTCTGCTTTGTCTTGAACAAATATTATTTGAATTGTGTCTCTATCTTGATTTGGCAACAAAAACTAGAATGATATAGACCATAAAGTGACCATGGTACATAGATATATGTTTGTTTCATGATGTTATCATGTCCACTTTACTACTGAACTCATTTACCAAAATGAGTTTAATATACAACATGGTAAACATGTGATGTGTCTGCTTGTTTCTCTTTTAGAATGCGGACAAAATATTGGAGAACAGTACCGCGTTATCCAATGGTAAAGGAAGTAATGCAGATAAGGTTCAAGATAGTGAGACATCCCTGTTGGTCTCCAAGATAGCTGGTAAAAACTATCTTGACGACAGTGAGGGAACCAAAAAGTCCTGCCTTGATGTAGTGTTCGAGTTACTAGCCACTACTACTGGCACAAGCTCTTCGAACTCGCTGCCTGAATCAGGTCGTCTTCTTGAGTCTCAACTTCAAGTTGAAACACATCGATCAGATGTGCTGCGATAGGAAGCTGAAGGACTGAGGAAGTCCCTGCAGAATTCAGATGCATATTTTCTGGTACAACAGCAAGCACTTGAGGATTTAAGCGCCAAACAAGAGAAAGTTAATAAGCTTGCTAAGCATCTTGCCAGCACTATGGGTACCCAGGATATTGTTTCTTGAGATCTTCTGAAGTGGTTTCAGTTCTGGATTTGTTTTGCTGCGGCGTTTATTTGCGCTGGTCGCCAACTTTGACAACCAATGTATATGATATGCTACTTTGTTACCTATATTTGCACTGGTGGCGAACTTTGATGCCGAGTGGATGTAATATGTGTAACAGTCGTGATAGCCTAGCATAAGTTGCTTTCTTATTTATTTCCTTGTTGTCTTGTTTATTTGTTTGCTTGTAGTCAATGCAGTTCTTTTTAAAACTAGGCCACAATAACCACGGGCTAATATTTACTGTAGTGACACTAGGCCTCCTATGGGCCATAGAAACAGTGGGCCTTCTACGGGCCGTAGAAACAGTAGGCCTTCTACGGGCCGTAGAAACAATGGGCCTTCTACGTGCTGTAGAAACAATGGGCCTTGTACGGGCCGTAGAAACAATGGGCCTTCTACGGGTCATACCATCAATGGGCCTTATATGGGCCATATGACCATAACGGGCCATCGTTAATAGGCCTTATTTGATGACGCTATGAAAATGGCCCAACGTATTAACGGACCACAAATGGGCCGATGTAACCACGGGCTGAATTTGGCCCACAAGCAGAAAATGACAGTAACAGGCCGTAAGTAAACGAATGCTGGAAATGAGCCCAAGAATAAATGGGCTCTGAGAAGGCCGAAAGATAACATTTGCTGGAAACGGCCCAACTGAATAACGGGTCCTTAATGGGTATAAAGTGATATACTGATCATTATGGGCCAGTTTCACCATCGGCCGTTAAAGGGTGTAAAGTGATACACTATTCATTGCGGGCCAGTTTCACCACGGGCCATTAATAGGCCAAGAGTTACATAGGGCCTCATATGGGCCGAAAGACGTCATGGGCCATACATGGGCCAGAAATGAAAACGGGCTGGAATCATATTGGATGGCCCAGATGACGCTACTGGGCCTAATTCAGATAGGGCGTAACGGGCCTTGGGTTAGCGGGCTGTAAATGGGCTATATGCGAACATGTCGTTAACAGGCTTTCCATGGGCCGGCCCGCCACCTTTTGTCCAAGTCAAACGGGCCGACCTATTCATAGGAATGGGCCTCTGTTGGGCCGTGCCACGTGTCGACGTATCATAGGCACCTTCTGTCTAATGAGTGGATGACATCTGTCCCAACGATGAGCCAACACGTGTTTCCTCCAGCCAATGATGATTTTACACATGGAAAATCCCCATTGGTCGGCGCTGTTAACGGGTTATCGGATCCAAAACCCGACCTGATAGCTTAACGGTGTTCTGTTACAGTGGATGCCACGCGTCAGTCACCCTTCATGAAAGCACTTCTGTGACGCGCGATTTATCGTCATGGAAGTGGACACTTCCGTTATGATAATTTTGGTAATGTCATGGAACACTTCTACGACAACACAGGTATGACTATCTTGATTCTGTCATAAATTTGTCATGGATGTACATGCATGACAAAAAATGCGACCTACTCTGACAAACACGTATCATCACGGAAGTGTTTTTTTTGTAGTGCCTTTGCGTGGAAGGCAAGCTTGGCCATTCGGATATGTAGATTTCCTTCTCTGTAACCGACTCTGTGTAACCCTAGCCCCCCAGTGTCTATATAAACCGGAGGGTTTAGTCCGTAGGACAACAACAATCATAATCATAGGCTAGCTTCTAGGGTTAGCCTCTACGATCTCGTGGTAGATCAACTCTTGTAATACTCTTATCATCAAGATCAATCAAGCACGAAGTAGGGTATTACCTCCGTAGAGAGGGCCCGAACCTAGGTAAACATCGTGTCCCCTGCCTCCTGTTACCATTAGCCTTAGATGCACAGTTCGGGACCCCCTACCCGAGATCCGCCGGTTTAGACACCGACACGCACCTCTACATCGACCAGTATGTACGTACACGTTTGCGACCAAAATGATAATGCTACGTACGCTTCGACCAGGTGGGTCCTGATTATCATCCACTTGCTTACGTGCGAAGATGTAGCTGGTGGGTTCTAGCAGTGAGGGGGCGAATCATTTTTTTTCCTTTAATATGGACACACTTACTTGCGTGTGAAGATGTAGCTGGTGGGTCCAAGCAGTCAGGGGGGAAACGTTTTTTTTCGCGAAATACAGTGGCCTGTCTGGTGGATCCCTGCTGTCAGGTGGAGGAATCATTATTTTCCGCGTAATAAGGAGGCACTTCCTTACTGCGGCCGTGGACCCAGCTGTCAGCCTCTCCACGTACAGTGCTCTTCTGATGGAAGTCAATCCTTGACCACGTTGACCATGCCGCGCCGAGAGCACCAAGGCGGTGGATGACGGCGAGGCCTAGGAAGGAGATGGCAAGAAGCCGGGGAAGACGCGGCAGTGGATGCCCACGCGTAGAGGAGTACGAGGGTTCACTAGTTCGGCTTCGGTGTGAGGCTGCCGTCGCCGCAGAATAACAGGGGTGTGGGTGAGTGGAAGGATGGCCTGGCCAGCGGTGGGAGTAGTAGGGGGCAGTGAGGCCTCCACGACATCACCAACCGACCACGGGAGGCAGGAGCACGTGGCACAACCAGCGTTGGTTTGGGCGGATGGAGCAAGAAGACCAGAGGTTGAAGAAGCACTACGGCCGTTAGATGGACATCATACGGTCACTAGAGCTAGAATCGTTTATATATTGACTAAGTTGACAAAGCCCTCCGTCCTCGTCAACTTAGTAGGCCCACAAGTCAGCCTCCCACTATGGTGGGTCCGAGCTGGCAGGGGTATTCATTTTTTTGTGCGCAATAAGGAGGCACTTCCTTGCATGCAAACATATAGCTGGTGGGTCCGAACTGTCAGCGAAGGGAACATTTTTTTGTGAAATACAGAGGCCCTTCTGGTGAGTCCCATATGTGAGGTGGAGGAATCATTTTGCGCCTAATAAGGAGGCATTTCCTTGTGTGCAGCCGTGGACCCAGCTGTCAGCCTCTCCACGTATAGTCCACTTCTAATGGATGTCGTTCGTTGACCACATTGACCATGCCGCGCCGAGAGAACCAGGGCGGTGGACGACGGCGAGGCCTACAAAGGGAACGACACGGAGCCGGGGAAGACACGGCAGTGGCTGCCCATGCGGTGGAGAGTACGAGGGTTGATTGGTTCGGCTGCCGTCGCCGGAAAACAACAGGAGGTGTGGATGAGTAGATGGATAGATAGGCCAGGGATGCGAGTATGGTGGGCTCGTAAGTCCTGCCCGACAGCACAGCCGGCCACGGGTGGGGAGCAAGCAGTTTCGCCGATGCTGGTTTGGGCGATTGAAGCAGGAGGATCAGAGACTGACGAAGCACGATTGCCATTAGATTGACATCTAACAGTCTGACGCTGGTAGAGTCGATTGTTGACTAAGTTTCTTTTTTGAGAAACCTTGTGTACGCATGAACTTAGTAGGCCCACAAGTCAGTCTCCAAATCTGTGGCAGACAACATAGAGCCCAGTTGCTATTTTTTTAATAATTTGCAGCCCATTTGCTAATTCTTAAGTAATTTATTGCAACCCATTTTCTGCCCAGGACCACGGTCAAAAAGTTCAACCTTATTTTGTATATTCTCGTGGAGTCCGAACTGTTGTAATCCCGAAATGATAAACATTTTTTAAGAACTTATTGATTTGCCAAAAAAATCGTTTTGTTTTTGTAAGCAAATAAGATGTGTGACAATTGAGTTAGTTTAAGGGAAAACTAGTGGTGAAAAAACCAGCGCTGGGAGGGAAAACAACAACAAAAATAAGGATGTAAATATGAAAAGGTAATTTTATGTTTTTTCAATATAATGATACGTGTATATGAACTAGTAAAACTATAGGCAGAGATTAGAAAACGGATGTAGGACATGCGTTTCAAGAGGAAAATAGAACTGGGCTGTGTGTTTGATTCAGTAAAAAAACTGCATGTGGATGTTGTAAGACAAAATATAACTAACGCTGGCGGACTAGAGGCCAATAGATACCTATTGGATCTTTGTGCCCCGTTGTCGCCATGGGCTGGGCCTGTTAAAAACAAAACCAAGCCTGGGCAGTCTACAGCTCAGTTGAAACTTGCTCGACCTGAAAAAACAATATATGTAACGCCCCGGATTCGATGCGCTAGGTGTCTTCCAGTTATTCGTCGTCGTTGCCGTGTCATTTGCTTGTGTGTTGCATTTTGCCATGTCATCATCTGCATTTCATCTGCATGTTTTTCAAAACTTGCATCCGTTCGGGTTCTCCCGGTTCTCTCCGTTGTCCGTTCGGAGTCCGAACCTCTCGCGCGCGCCCGTTGCCCCTCTTAGACCTTGTTTTCGTGTGTGGATGTTAAACGTTCTCGGAATGGCCCGAGGTTTGCCAGGCAGCCTTGGTATACCACTGGTAGACCACCTGTCAAGTTTCGTGCCATTTGGAGGTCGTTTGATACTCCAACGGTTAACCGCGTAGCCCGTAACCCCCTCTCTCCTTGCAGCCCAACACCTCTTCCAAAGTGGCCCAAAACCCAGCAAACTCCCCTCCATGCTCTTGGTCGTTCGATCACGATCGTGTGGGCAAAAACCGTGCCTCATTTGGACTCTCCTATCTCCCAGAATCTATAAATAGGTCCTTCCCCCGGATTTTCCGCAGATGAAACCCTAGCTTTTTCGCTCTCCGCCACCGGACACGTCCGCCCCCGGCCGGACACGTCCGCGCCGCTGCGCCCCGCCCACTCAGCCGCCGCCACGTGTCTCCGCCGCGCCTCCCGCCGCGCCGGCCCGCTGGGGCCCATCCGGGGCCCTCCCGGCCCGCGCGCGCCGCCGCCGCCTGGCCCGCCCGGCCGCACGCCCCGTCGCCTCGCTCGCCGGCACTCCGCCGCCCGCATCATTGGCGCCCGCGCCTCCAGCGCCTATCCGCCCGGCGCCGGCGTCCGCCGCCGCTGCGACCTCGCCCGGAGCTCCCGACCTCCGCCGCCGGAGCCCCGCGTCGCCTCCCTCGCCGGCAGCCGCGCCCTGGCCGCCCCTGACCGGAGCCATCCCGGCCGGATCCGCGTAGCGCCGCCGTCTTCTGTCCCGGCCGCGCGCCTCCACGCCGGAGGCGCGCCCGTTCGCCGCCGTCCCCGGCCGGATCCGGGATGGGACCGGCCGGATCCGCCTCGCCCCGCCCGTCTTCGGCTCCCACCGGCCCTCCTCGCCCCTCGCCGGAGCCCCTCCGCTCGCCGGAGCTCCTCTTCCCCAGATCGGGACCAGATCCACCAGTTCGGCCATCCAAAGGCGGCATCCCCGTATCCCGGATCCCTCCGTCCCGCGTTGACTTTCGCGGAGGTAAAAATCTGCTAAGTCCCGAATATTTTGACATTATCATGCCATGTTCATCGCATCATATCTCTGCATCCGTAGCTCCGTTTCGTGCGTGTAATATGTCAAATTGTTCGCCTCAACAAGTACTTCATTTAATTCCATTGCACCATGTTCATTTGAGTTCATCTTTATGCCTGAATCTTCGTTGCAAGAGTGCTTCATGATGTTGTCTGCTGTCTGTTAACAGAACATGCTCATTTGTCATTTTTTCCATGATTGATGTGTGCATCCTATGAGGTTGATGTCTACATGTGTTTTGATCTATGTCATGCCATATTTACAGGGGTGTATGCCATGTATTTTTGTGATCAATGTGGTGACTAGCACAAGCATGCAAACTAGGCTTCGTGATGTTGCTGATTTTAGTCCCTGTTCTGCTGTTATTTTGATGCCATGTAAACTTGATGCTACAGAGAGATCCATGCATATTTTCAGATACTTAAGTAAGGATGTTTTGAACATATGGTTGTTCTCTAGCCATTCATGCCCCTGGTTGCAATTATGGAGTAGTCTAGCATGTCATTTTCGTGCTCTACTTTTGCTACAAAATGCTTCCTGGCAGATTGTTTACATGTTATTCAATTTTGCCAAGGTTGTTGTAGTTGATCCTTGCATGCTATGAACTTGTTCTTGCCTTGGTTTGTTTCATAAACATGTCTTCTTGCTGATGCTATGCTTATCTTGTCATGCAATGACTTGTGGTGAGTGAATCGAGCTTGTTAAGTAGGGTACTTGTTGTTGCTGTTTTGCTAAGCTGAATTTGTTATTTCGTGATGCTATGTAAACCTGCTGCTACTAGTCATTCTATGCATAATCTGGAGATGTTCACTAAAAGTGTTTTGTTATACATGTTATGATCTATCCATCCATGCCCCTGGTTGCAATTATGGCTTGCTGTAGATTGTTGTAATCTTTCTCTAAAGTTGCTAAATAATGTTGTTGTCAGCCTGTTAACATTAAGTTCAGTTGTTGCCATGATTGTTGCTAGTGATCCATGTACCCTATGAACTTGCTATTTCCATGCTTGGCTTCATAATCATGTATTCTTACTGTTGGTTGCCTTGTCATGCCATGTTTTGCTCTGTAGTGAGTTGCACAAGATCATCAACATGCCTACTTATTGTTGTTCCTGCCATGTATGAATCTGTCATATAACTTGCCATGTTTACATGGGTGCCATCATATTTTCTGATCCTTTTTGGCTCATGGTCAGTAAGGAACTTTTGTTCTATGCATTTAGTAGTATCATGCCATGCCTTTGTTTGCCATGATAAGTTTCTGTAACATGTTTTTTGATAGCTCTAAACATTGCAACCTGATGTTATTTTCTGCAAAGTCTGAACTGTTATTATTTGCAATCTTTCCATGTGTATTTGAGCATGTTCTAGTGATTTCTGGAGATAGCTCAGTGTTCATGTTTTGTTACGCTTTACCTGTACATCATGCCCATGTCTTTTGTTTTGTTGTTGAGGTCCTGTAGCATGTTGTTTTGATGCTTGCAAGATGCCTAGTTGCTATTTTGGACAGCTTGTCCTTTAAACTAGTATGGAGTGTGTGTGTGTGTGTGGAACCGTTGCTCCGTTTTGAGTGTGCTCTATACGAAACTTGCTTATTTTTGCATGTAGTTTCATATTATCATGTTGCATCCATGTTTTGAGGTGTTTGCTTGATGTTTGTATACATTTTGCATCAATGCCATGTTTAACTAGTTTTGCTCATATCTTCTAGGCCATAGCTCCGAACTAAATGAACTTTATATGTAACTTGAATAGAATCTCGTGTAGATCATCTTGGTGCATCTTAACTTGCTGTTTAACAACTTGAACATAAGGTTTATTCAGATCTGGACCAATTTCGAAATATGCATATGAGGACTTACCGGAATTGTTATATGTTGTTCCCGGCCTCATTTAAACTTGCCTTGATGTGTTGTTTTGTTTTGCATCATCCCTTGTCATGAGTAGCTTCATGTAGTCTTGTCTTGCATCATACTTGTTTGTGCATCATGTCATGTTCATGTGTGGTGTGTTTACCATGTTGTGTGTTTCTTCTCGATAGTTCCTGTTTCATTGCGATCGTGAGGATTCGTTCGTCTACGCTTGGTTCGGCTTCATCCGTTCGTCTTCTTCTTGGACTCGATCTTCTTCCTTGCGGGATTTCAGGCAAGATGACCGCTACCCTGGATCTCACTACTATCATTGCTATGCTAGTTGCTTCGTTCTATCGATTTGTTGCGCTACCTATCACCTGTTTATCAAGCCTCCCATATTGCCATGAACCTCTAACCTTTGACACCTTTCCTATGCAAACCGTTGTTTGTCTATGTTACCGCTTTTGCTCAGCCCCTCTTATAACGTTGCTAGTTGCAGGTGAAGTTGAAGATTGCTCCATGGTGGACAGGATTTTGGTTGGGATATCACAATATCTCTTATATTATTAATGCATCTACATACTTGGTAAAGGGTGGAAGACTCGGCCTTTTGCCTGGTGTTTTGTTCCACTCTTGCCGCCCTAGTTTCCATCATACCGGTGTTATGTTCCCGGATTTTGCGTTCCTTACGCGGTCGGGTGATTTATGGGACCCCCTTGACAGTTCGCTTTGAATAAAACTCCGCCAGCAAGGCCCAACCTTGGTTTTACCATTTGCCTCACCACCACCTACCCCTTTCCCTTGGGTCGGCCAACCCAAGGGTCATCTTTATTACAGCCCCCCCGGGCCAATGCTTGTCTAAGTGTTGGTCCGAAGTAGAGCCCTTTGCAGCGCCCCCTCAAGGAAACTTGAGGTCTGGTTTTAGTTGTACGGATTGCTCATCCGGTGTTGCCCTGAGAACGAGATATGTGCAGCTCCTATCGGGATTGTCGGCACATCGGGCGCTCTTGGTGGTCTTGTTTTACCATTGTCGAAATGTCTTGTAAACCGGGATTCCGAGTCTGATCGGGTCTTCCTTGGAGAAGGTATATCCTTCGTTGATCGCGAGAGCTTATCATGGGCTAAGTTGGGACACCCCTGCAGGGTATAATCTTTCAAAAGCCGTGCCTGCGGTTATAGGCAGATGGGAATTTGTTAATGTCCGGTTGTAGATAACTTGACACCAGATCCGAATTAAAATGCATCAACCGCGTGTGTAGCCGTGATGGTCTCTTCTCGGCGGAGTCCGGGAAGTGAACACGGTTCTTGGGTTATGTTTGATGTTAGTAGGAGTTCAGGATCACTTCTTGATCATTGTTAGCTTCACGACCGTTCCTTTTGCTCTCTTCTCGCTCTTATTTGCGTATGTTAGCCACCATATCATGCTTAGTCGCTGCTGCAGCCTCACCACTTTACCCCTTCCTTTCCTATTAAGCTTTGCTAGTCTTGATACCCATGGTAATGGGATTACTGAGTCCTCGTGGCTCACAGATTACTACCACAACAGTTGCAGGTACAGGGCGATGATCTTGACACGAGAGCGATGCTTGCTTGTTTGGAGTTCTTCTTCTGCTTCCTCTTCGATCAGGGGATAGGTTCCAGGTCGACAGCCTGGGCTAGCAGGGTGGATGTCGTTTGAGGTTCTGTTTGTGTTTCATCCGTAGTCGGATGTTGATCTTATGTATTGTGATGTTGTATTCGTGTGGCATTGTATGCCTCTTGTATGTATCCCCATCTATTATGTAATGTTGATGTAATGATATCCACCTTGCAAAAGCGTTTCAATATGCGGGTCTATCCTTGGTGGGACCTTCGAGTTCCTTTTGGATAGGGTCGCATATTGGGCGTGACAAGTTGGTATCAGAGCCTCGACCGACCTTAGGAGCCCCCCTTGATTGATCGTGTAGTTTGGCCGTTGTTGAGTCTAGAAGAAAACTATTTTCGGAGTCTAGTTATATCGGAGAGTAGGAATTCTTTTTACTCCTCAGCCCCTTCGTCGCACTGGTAAGGAATCTTGACGTAGGTGTTTTGAATTACTCCTCTTCCCTTTCAAATTTTCTTTAGGATCACGCAGTTGGTTTTCCGATCGTTGGTTCTCAGCTCTTTTGATCCGGTGCATTTCTCGTCAAGTCGACTCGAGCCTCTTCATCTTCGAGATCAATCCTCAGTTCTTTCTTAATGTCATCCTCAGTTGTTTTCTTTTCCGGCCCGCCCACCCTTCTTCGTCTCGGAACCGGAGTCCGTAATCGAGTATCCATCCTACTCGTGTGAAGCCTTTGCTTTTTTTCCTCAATGATTTCAACCGGTGTTTTCTCTTCAAGTTATTCGTCGTTTCCCTTTCCAAGTTGCTTTTGTTTTCCCGCCCTCCCACCCTTTTCTTCCCGGAGTCTGACTCTTTCTCGACCATCTATCTCATTCGTGCGGAACCTCCTCAGTCTTTCGTAAATTAATTGAACCGGTGAATTGTCGTTTTGTTCGACATTCTTCATCTCTTCTCCGGTGGACTCAATTCATGTTTTTCGGGTTGATCATATTCTTTCCCTCGGCTCAAGTGTTTTCCCTGCTCGTTCGCCTCTCGCCAGTTTGTCCTTCCGGAGTGCTCAAGACATCTCAGGAGATTCGTCTCTGTTCCAATTAATTCGAGGTTGTCACCTCATTCAAATATTTCAATTGTTCCGGTGTATCATCTATCTATTCAACAATCCTTTTCAACGGTGTTTTCTCTTCAGTAGGCCCTAACCCACAGGTCTTTTCCAAGGATCTTACCTGACTCTTCTAATTCCCCCGGAGTTATTCTCAATTCTTTTCAAAGTGTCACGTAAGAATGGTTTCCATCATTCACATGCCTTCTCCAAGATCGTTTTCATATTATTTTCATAGCTGGCTCAACCTCTTCGCTTTTTCATTCTCTCAGAGTATCTAAATAATTTTGGTGGTGTTTCCCGTCATCATTTGAAGACCGAAGAAGTGTTTTTCCTCTAATTCTTGTCCGTGCTCTCGAAGTTTCGTCGTTCTAGCTTCATGCTATCCTCTCGAATTATTCCATTTGTCAGATATTATTATCTTAACCATCCGGAGTATGTCAGGAGTTGTTTTTCCATTTCTTTTCACCGGAGGCCATCATTTCAGCTACCGTTATCCAAATTATCTCGGTGCTTCGTTCAAGTGTTCTTTAATCAGATTATGATCTCCTTGTTCTTTTGCATCTAAATCCCCTCAAGAATATTTGTTCTTCTAATTCTTCCGGTGATTATTTCTCTTTCATCAGTAATTTTCGAATTCTTACGGTGGTTCGTTCAAGATTATTTTTCCTTGATTATCATTTTTATTCATTCGTTCTTTCCAATCCTACCGATGGTTCATGAAGACCTTCTCAAGTTTGCGACATGTCACTTCTCAATCCTTTTCAAGAAGAATAAGTAATATGCAAAATCCATTGCTTGTCATCAATTTAATTTGATGAAGTATATGCATACAATAAATCTTATTCTTATTTCATCCAAGTGATTAATCCCTTCCTTCGGAGTTTGTTCTTGATGAATAAATTCTAGTTCAAGTGTTTTCATCTTTTCTTTTCCGGAGTTCAATTTCCTCGGCCATTTCATCGGAACCTCCATCTAAATCATCACAACGCTCATCTTATTCTTTCATCCTTCATTCTATCTCATCATCCTTTTGTTACCGGACTTCTTCATGGTGGTTCTTCATGATTTAATTCATTCTTCAAGTGTTCATCAAGATTCTTGTTGGTAGAATTCAAATATCTTCTCTTCTTGCATCTCAAAGTGCAATTAATTCTCCATATTCTTTTGAAGTTGAGTTTTGCATTTCTTCGTTCTTCTCAGCTATCCAATCATTTCCGTTTGTGGCCGGTTATCACCTTATGATCTTGAGATGTTACCTATAAGACCACAACAAGCTTATTCTTTCGTTGTTGATTTTCTCAACAACTCCATTCAACCCTTCCTTCTAAGTTCTTTTCATTCAATTCTTTCAATTCTTCTGGGGACATTGTGTTGTTCCTCTCGTCAAGTATCATTCCATCTTCTCTAGTTCATGTTCTTTTCCTTCCATTTTCAACCGGTGTACTGCCTAAATCCTTTCAGTCTTATTCCTTTCTTATCTCGTTCTAACCGGAGTGGTTTCATAGTCTATCTGATTCCGTGAGCTTTCGATTCTCGTCATTCTCGTTGTTCCTCTCTTCTTCTCGAGTGCTCACGATTCTTTGCTTCTTCTGTTGAGTTCTTGTTTCACCTCATCCCCTTTTCTCTTTCGTCTCGGTCCTAAGATCTCAGGACGAGATCTCTTGTTAGTGCAGGAGTGTTGTAACGCCCCGGATTCGATGCGCCAGGTGTCTTCCAGTTATTCACCGTTGTTTCCATGTCATTTGCTTGCGTGTTGCATTTTGCCATGTCATCATCTGCATGTTTTTCAAAACTTGCATCCGTTCGGGTTCTCCCGGTTCTCTCTGTTGTCCGTTCGGAGTCCGGACCTCTCGCGCGCGCCCGTTGCCCCTCTCAGACCTTTTTTTCGTGTGCGGGTGTTAAACGTTCTCGGAATGGCCCGAGATTTGCCAGGCGGCCTTGGTATACCACCGGTAGACCGCCTGTCAAGTTTCGTGCCATTTGGAGGTCGTTTGATACTCCAACGGTTAACCGCGTAGCCCGTAACCCCCTCTCTCTTTGCAGCCCAACACCTCTTCCAAAGTGGCCCAAAACCCAGCAAACTCCCCTCCATGCTCTTGGTCATTCGATCACGATCGTGTGGGCGAAAACCGTGTCCCATTTGGACTCTCCTATCTCCCGGAATCTATAAATAGGTCCTTCCCCCGGATTTTCCGCAGATGAAACCCTAGCTTTTTCCCTCTCCGCCGCCGGACGCGTCCGCGCCGCCGCGCCCCGCCCACTCAGCCGCCGGACGCGTCCGCGCCGCCGCGCCCCGCCCACTCAGCTACCGCCACGTGTCTCCGCCACGCCTCCCACCGCGCCGGCCTGCCGGGGCCCATCCGGTGCCTTCCCGGCCCGCGC
>NC_041391.1:710505269-710537840 GCF_002162155.2 Triticum dicoccoides
GGAGCCGTCCCGGCCGGACCCGCGTAGCGCCGCCATCTTCTGTCCCGGCCGCGCGCCTCCACGCCGGAGCCGCGCCGGTTCGCCACCGTCCCTGGCCGGATCCGGGATGGGACCGGCCGGATCCGCCTCGCCCCGCCCGTCTTCGGCTCCCTCCGGCCCTCATCGCCCCTCGCCGGAGCTCCTCCGCTCGCAGGAGCTCCTCCGCCCCAGATCGGGACTAGATCCACCAGTTCGGCCATCCAAACGCGGCATCCCCGCATCCCGGATCCCTCCGTCCCGCGTTGACTTTCGCGGAGGAAAAAATCTGCTAAGTCCCGAATATTTTGACATTATCATGCCATGTTCATCGCATCATATCGCTGCGTCCATAGCTCCGTTTCGTGCGTGTAATATGTCAAATTGTTCGCCTCAACGAGTACTTCATTTAATTCCATTGCACCATGTTCATTTGAGTTCATCTTTAAGCCTGGATCTTCGTTGCATGAGTGCTTCATGATGTTGTCTGCTGTCTGTTAACAGAACATGCTCATTTGTCTTTTTTGCCATGATTGATGTGTGTATCCTATGAGGTTGATGTCTACATGTGTTTTGATCTATGTGATGCCATATTTACAGGGGTGTATGCCATGTATTTTTGTGATCAATGTGGTGACTAGCACAAGCATGCAAACTAGGCTTCGTGATGTTGCTGATTTTAGTCCATGTTCTGCTGTTATTTTGATGTCATGTAAACTTGATGCTACAGAGAGATCCATGCATATTTTGAGATACTTAAGTAAGGATGTTTTGAGAATATAGTTGTTCTCTAGCCATTCATGCCCCTGGTTGCAATTATGGAGTAGTCTAGCATGTCATTTTCGTGCTCTACTTTTGCTACAAAATGTTTCCTGGCAGATTGTTTACATGTTATTCAATTTTGCCAAGGTTGTTGTAGTTGATCCTTGCATGCTATGAACTTGTTCTTGCCTTGGTTTGTTTCATAAACATGTCTTCTTGCTGATGCTATGCTTATCTTATCATGCAATGACTTGTGGTGAGTGAATCGAGCTTGTTAAGTAGGGTACTTGTTGTTGCTGTTTTGCTAAGCTGAATTTGTTATTTCGTGATGCTATGTAAACCTGCTGCTTCTAGTCATACTATGCATAATCTGGAGATGATCACTAAAAGTGTTTTGTTATACATGTTATGATATATCCATCCATGCCCCTGGTTGCAATTATGGCTTGCTGTAGATTGTTGTAATCTTGCTCTAAAGTTGCTAAATAATGTTGTTGTCGGCCTGTTAACATTAAGTTCAGTTGTTGCCATGATTGTTGCTAGTGATCCATGTACCCTATGAACTTGCTATTGCCATGGTTGGCTTCATAATCATGTCTTCTTACTGTTGGTTGCCTTGTCATGCCATGTTTTGCTCTGTAGTGAGTTGCACAAGCTCATCAACATGCCTACTTATTGTTGTTCCTGCCATGTATGAATCTGTAATATAACTTGCCATGTTTACATGGGTGCCATCATATTTTCTGATCCTTTTTGGCTCATGGTCAGTAAGGGACTTTTGTTCTATGCATTTAGTAGTATCATGCCATGCCTTTGTTTTCCATGATAAGTTCCTGTAACATGTTTTTTGGTAGCTCTAAACATTGCAACCTGATGTTATTTTCTGCAAAGTCTGAACTGTTATTATTTGCAATCTTTCCATGTGTATTTGAGCATGTTCTAGTGATTTGTGGAGATAGCTCAGTGTTCATGTTTTGTTACGCTTTACATGTACATCATGCCCATGTCTTTTGTTTTCTTGTTGAGGTCCTGTAGCATGTTGTTTTGATGCTTGCAAGATGCCTAGTTGCTGTTTTGGACAGCTTGTCCTTTAAACTAGTATGGAGTGTGTGTGTGTGTGGAACCGTTGCTCCGTTTTGAGTGTGCTCTATATGAAACTTGCTTATTTTTGCATGTAGTTTCATATTATCATGTTGCATCCATGTTTTGAGGTGTTTGCTTGATGTTTGTATGCATTTTGCATCAATGCCATGTTTAACTAGTTTTGCTCATATCTTCTAGGCCATAGCTCCGAACTAAATGAACTTTATATGTAACTTGACTAGAATCTCGTGTAGATCATCTTGGTGCATCTTAAATTGCTGTTTAACAACTTGAACATAAGGTTTATTCAGATCTAGACCAATATCGAAATATGCATATGAGGACTTACCGGAATTGTTATATGTTGTTCCCGGCCTCATTTAAACTTGCCTTGATGTGTTGTTTTGTTTTGCATCATCCCTTGTCATGAGTAGCTTCATGTAGTATTGTCTTGCATCATACTTGTTTGTGCATCATGTCATGTTCATGTGTGGTGTGTTTACCATGTTGTGTGTTTCTTCTCGATAGTTCCTGTTTCGTTGCGATCGTGAGGATTCGTTCGTCTACGCTTGGTTCGGCTTCATCCATTCGTCTTCTTCTTGGACTCGATCTTCTTCCTTGCGGGATTTCAGGCAAGATGACCGCTACCCTGGATCTCACTACTATCATTGCTATGCTAGTTGCTTCGTTCTATTGCTTTGCTGCGCTACCTATCACCTATTTATCAAGCCTCCCATATTGCCATGAACCTCTAACGTTTGACACCTTTCCTATGCAAACCGTTGTTTGTCTATGTTACCGCTTTTGCTCAGCCCCTCTTATAGCGTTGCTAGTTGCAGGTGAAGTTGAAGATTGCTCCATGGTGGACAGGATTTTGGTTGGGATATCACAATATCTCTTATATTATTAATGCATCTATAAACTTGGTAAAGGGTGGAAGACTCGGCCTTTTGCCTGGTGTTTTGTTCCACTCTTGCCGCCCTAGTTTCCATCATACCGGTGTTATGTTCCCGGATTTTGTGTTCCTTACGCGGTCGGTTGATTTATGGGACCCCCTTGACAGTTCGCTTTGAATAAAACTCCTCCAGCAAGGCCCAACCTTGGTTTTACTATTTGCATCACCACCACCTACCCCTTTCCCTTGGGTCGGCCAACCCGAGGGTCATCTTTATTACAGCCCCCCCGAGCCAATGCTTGTCTAAGTGTTGGTCCGAAGTAGAGCCCTTTGCAGCGCCCCCTCAAGGAAACTTGAGGTCTGGTTTTAGTTGTACGGATTGCTCATCCGGTGTTGCCCTGAGAACGAGATATGTGCAGCTCCTATCGGGATTATCGGCGCATCGGGCGCTCTTGCTGGTCTTGTTTTACCATTGTCGAAATGTCTTGTAAACCAGGATTCCGAGTCTGATCGGGTCTTCCTTGGAGAAGGTATATCCTTCGTTGATCGCGAGAGCTTATCATGGGCTAAGTTGGGACACCCCTGCAGGGTATAATCTTTCGAAAGTCATGCCTATGGTTATAGGCAGATGGGAATTTGTTAATGTCCGGTTGTAGATAACATGACACCAGATCCAAATTAAAATGCATCAACGGCGTGTGTAGCCGTGATGGTCTCTTCTCGGCGGAGTCCGGGAAGTGAACACGGTTATTGGGTTATGTTTGACGTTAGTAGGAGTTCAGGATCACTTCTTGATCATTGTTAGCTTCACGACCGTTCCTTTTGCTCTCTTCTCGCTCTTATTTGCGTATGTTAGCCACCATATCATGCTTACTCGCTGCTGCAGCCTCACCACTTTACCCCTTCCTTTCCTATTAAGCTTTGCTAGTCTTGATACCCATGGTAATGGGATTGCTGAGTCCTCGTGGCTCACAGATTACTACCACAACAGTTGCAGGTACAGGGCGATGATCTTGACACGAGAGCGATGCTTGCTTGTTTGGAGTTCTTCTTTTGCTTCCTCTTCAATCAGGGGATAGGTTCCAGGTCGACAGCCTGGGCTAGCAGGGTGGATGTCGTTTGAGGTTCTGTTTGTGTTTCATCCGTAGTCGGATGTTGATCTTATGTATTGTGATGTTGTATTCGTGTGGCATTGTATGCCTCTTGTATGTATCCCCATCTATTATGTAATGTTGATGTAATGATATCCACCTTGCAAAAGCGTTTCAATATGCGGGTCTATCCTTGGTGGGACCTTCGAGTTCCTTTTGGATATGGTCGCATATTGGGCGTGACAATATACCTGCTCAATAAACGAGAGAATTCTGCAAGTACAGACTGATAACTGGGATATGCAGCAGGGGTATTGTTTTTTCATCCTGATAATAAGTGCATGCACTTGTTTCAAAAAAAATGGAGAACTGGGAATTCGAACGGCAGGTGCATATGCTACCCATCAAATAAAAATCAGGTCCCTGAAAATTCGTTTCGAAACAAATGATTCAGCTTTATATCCACGTCGACCCTCGGCATGATGGTTGGAAGCAAATGCCAAGTTCATACCAAAAGATCGTTAACAACAATACCAACTTGCGAATGACAAGGTAGTACAAGTACCAATACCAAACTAACTTATAATCTTTTTACTCCTGGCCCTATTGTTTGTCTGGTAGAAAATCATGCAGAGGACCAGCTCCCGCTCCTTCTCTTGCTCCAGGTCCCTGAGGTGGTACTGGTGCATCACCCAGTTGGTCCTCTGCTGGTCGAAGTTCTTGTTGGTGTGCAGCACCAGAACATTTTTGTTGCCCGTCTGCCGGCCATTGACCATCACCCGCAAGATACAGCCAGTCTTGCGCCACATCACGTGCATGCCACACTTTGACTGTATCTTGTGATGCATCCACGTGACCTTTTTGAATGCCCTGGAATTGCGCTGGAAGAAATGCTTGCTTAGGCCACTCAGTGTGATACCTGTAGTATTGTCAAATACAGGTTTTAGTGTATGTAGTTGACATTTTCATAACATCTTTGGCATGTTGCAGTCACTGGCTTCACTTTTTATTAACTGTCAAATTGTAATTGCTTCACTAGGTCTGCGTCTAAAAAGAAAAATAGAGCTATAAATAAAGGAATATGTTTGTGCAAGTAGACAGCCGATCGGTGTCTTACTTGGAAGTTTCTCAGGATGGGTGTAGGATATGCCGTGCTCGGTGTCGATGGTTGGTATGAACAAATTGATGAGAGGGTGAGATCTTGTGCTATCAGCACTCACTTTGGCCTCAAGGTGCTCGATCAGCTCCTAATCCGTGGGATCAAACTTGACGCCAGCCGGCAGCATCGGCCAATCCTTCTTGGACTTGCATCGGTTAATTCCAGTTATATGGTACTCAATGTATGATCAATCGACTGTTTTAAGTGAATGATGAAAGATTTCGACAGGTAAGTGGTACTCCAAATCTGAAGTCCAGAATACCTGAACACGCCGCTGAGATTCTTGTGTCACCTCACATGTAGCATGTTGTCATGTCAATTCAATGTGTGGACATGATGAATAATTTTACCGATGTATACTAGTACTGCTATTGTACTACTTACTAGTCGTATTTAGTATTCCATTTTAATCACAGGTTTAACTAACAAGTACGCACTTGAAGCCTAATTGATATATATATATATATATATATATATATATATATATATATATATATATATGGCTTCTGCATAGCATCTCCATCATCATTATCAGTAAATCCTATGCAGGTGAGTTAGGATGCACTTGATCCCAGAAAGGTATCTATCCTTCAAACCAAAGGAGTGCTTCAAACTAACAACAGTACAGAATATCCAACAAAAGAAGGTCGTGCTACAGCAGCAGAATACATGGCTCAATCTAGATATCAGTATGAATCAAGTTTTGCATATTTGCTGTTGGCATGAACCACATCGCCGCATGTCGGGTTTGCAAAAGCCATCCATCGGATGGAAGCTTGATGCCTTTCATGCACTGAAGATTATCTGGCAACAAGCCGTGTCGACGAATCTCTGGATATGGTGATTCATGAAACCCATGGTATGATGTGTAAACACAGTCCCCCCTGGCGAATGGAAGTTGCATAGCACAGTAATCATCGCCGGTGATATGATCGATGGTTGCTTGGATGATCGGATAATTGAGCCCGAGGAACATGGAGTGCTTGCCGAGGCTGTAAACCCGCCTCCAGTTGAATACGCCTGGCCCAACAGAGCTGGGATCTTTCTCGAACACGAAGCAGCCATAGCCATCAATGTCACGAACGCCCCAGGAATTGTACTGCATGTGGTTTGATGTAATGGTTTGGTCAATTTGGTACGTGCAAATGAGCATCAAATGACCGTCGTCAGCTGAACGAGCGATAAACCACCACCCATCGGCTGGTATGATTCTAGGTCCTGGAATAATGAAGGCCAGTGCATTTGCGTCTGCTGCAACAATTCAAATTGGAGACCAAACGGACAAAAATATATAATCATGTTCAGAGTATCTGTGGAATTAAGATTATTATAACAGTGACACATATCATAGACAGAGAATTGCAATGCCGTGGTCATAATCATACCCCAAGTTTAAAAAATAAGCCAATGGCTTTCATATTCTAGCAATATGTCATGGTTCAAACACCATGTAACAATGAGAGGAAAACAGCTATGACAAAGCCTACCCATATTCTACCATAGCACTTACTACTATTCTCATATCAACTCTAAGCAATAACATGCATTGTTACAAAAATCTTGGAAATGTGAGTAACATATAGCAATCATGAGGTTATGCTAATAATATCTATTCTAACATTCATTAGATGCCAATTGTTCTCATATCAACTCTAACAATAACATGTGTGGTCATAAAAATCTAGGAAATGAGAGAAACATATAGCAATGATGTGGTTATAGACATACTATCTATTCTAAATTTGTAACAATGAACAGGCAGTCGTATTCATAAGGTAAAGATGAGATGAGATAGAACAATTACACGACGATAGATTCCACCAGTATAGGCAGCCAATCTATGCGTCGACCGCGTAAACGATGCCATCGTGCACTATAGCATCAGACAGAAATGTTACCTCAACAGGATTGACAATGAGCCATAACTATGTATGGCGACCGGATTCCAGATAGAATAATCCCATGTTGAACAAGGCAATGAGCTTGTAATCCATGTAGTCTTCTGATGGTGTGGGCACTTCGCAGGTTACAACTTTCAGCAAACAGAGGTCAAGCCAAAAGCCTGATGCGTCTCATGCGTAGTAGGCAGGAGTGTCCGGCGGGCCGCAAGGCTCGATGGCGACGGTATCCAACGATGGAAGGGTGATCTCTCGCTGGGTGTAGATATCCACGAGACGCCACAGACTACCAGATTGATGGATGAGGATGATCCAGTTGGCCTTCATGCCCGCCCAGTAGTGGCCACGCATGAAGGACAGGTGGACGGGTAGTGGTAGCATGTCGAGGGGCACCACGGCAACCTCCGTAGGATCGTCAAGTAGGTGTCTGGGCCACCTGCGAGGATCGGGCATCAGCAAGCAGGGTGTCTTGAAAAGAGCCGTCCGGTTGTAGACGAGTAGACGGTACAAGACACCGAGCAAGCGGCCAGACGGACGATGCTGAGTAGGTCCATACGATTACATACTCCAAGAGAACATCAGGGAGGGAATTCCAATTGCGGCTCTGCGTGTCAGTCGGTTCTGCCATTGGGGTTTTCGGTGCCTGCGAGCCAACAGGGAAGTGGATTCGGGCGGGCGAGCGAAGAAGCTTCTCCTCGTGTGGCCGAGCAGTGAGCAGGGGGATATGGTACGCACGAGCTACCAAGGAAGATGGCGCAGGCGAGCGAGCAGTGAGCGGGGGGAAATGGTGTGCGACCGACAATGGGGAAGACAGGAGGAAGAAGAGAGGAGGAAGAAGAGTGAAAGACGGGGAAGAAAGTGCATTAAATCTCAATTCTACTAGTACTACTACTAGGATATACCGTCCTTCAGAGTGTAAATAGTTACACGGATGACATGTGGGTCTACCTCATGAGGGCCAATATGTCAGTTAATGGAGGAGAGAGGTGCGTAGGCGTATTTGCGGAAGGGTGCTCTACCCGCAAACACGACGGCAGTACTAGGTAAGGCTGATTTAGTAACACCAACACGCTAGTTCAGCTTATTAATTAAGTGTCCCATCTGCTGCAGCGTGTATTGTCACTTCACTGCGAAGACTAGTTGAATAGTTCTCTCTGACCGAGATGGGGAATAATGGATCGCGAAGACTTCCTATCTAAAGCATCCCTGTGCCTCTATGCTCACTTCACTCATTTTGCTCCGTACGTAGTCACTTGTTGAGGCGGAGGCAGCAGAGGCGGCAAGCCTTGCCGAGCGAGAAGAGCTTGTCGGCGAGGAAGAACTTGTCGGGCCTGGATCTGAGTTGAGCGAGCCCGCCGAGGGCGCGGGCGACCCGTTGCAGATTGGCTCCTCCTCCTCCCCACCTTCAGCCACTCGCCGCAAGCGGAGCCCCCAGCTCCACCAAGAAGGCGTCTCCGCAGGGCCGGGGACATGGCGGGGAGGCAGACGAGTCAACAGCCGTCACAGCGCGCGACACGCTCGACCGCGGCAAGTACTGTTGCCGCGGGAGCACCTCACACCGCTGCGACAACTGGAGCGGGGCCTTCCCGGTCCACCGCCACTGCCCCTGCCAAGCGGACAAGGGAGCCTTCTCCTCCGCCTCGTCGCTCCGGAGGCGAGCCGGACTTCGATCTCTCTGCGCTCAGCTCCGACGACGAAGAAGAAGAATAAGATCCTTCGCTGTACTTGTAATTCTTCAATTCTTGATGTTTTGTCTTGTATCTGATTTGCTTTACTCCGGATCCGTTCCTTTTCAGGACTCTGGCCCAGAGAGCGGCGAAGAGAGCCAAGGTCCCGGTGATTGTCATCGAGGATGAACCTACCGCGGCAATAGGGGACGCGCCTGAGACCACCTTGCCGGACCAGGCAACTCTTCCCCAAAGCAGCCCCCAGCGCAGCCCCCAGCGTAAGTGTATAACCTACTTCCTGCTTTCGGGCGCGCATTGGTGCTCCTTTTTTTTGTTGATATCTGATTGTTGGTTTGTGTAGGAGCAGAGCAGCCTCACCAGGAGGGCCCAGAGGCCGCTCCCGAAGTGCCATCCGCTTCGACTACACCGCCGAGGGAGGATTCCCCGGCAAGGGAGTGTTCTCCGGCAAGGGAGAATTCTCCGGCAAGGGGCAGTTCTCCGGCAAGGGACAGCGCCAGTGATCCTCTGGTGGTTGAGACCACGACTGCAGATCCTAGCACAGGTAACCCTTTTGCCTGAAAACTTCCCTTGGGTTCTTCTTCTGATTTCCTTTTTGAATATTTGCTTGACCTTTCTCCCTTCTTCGGTCGTCAGATCCACATGCTGCAGATCCAATGGAGACCGAGGCCGCCGGCGAGGAGAACGCGCACGGCAACAATGACGACGCCACCGCCACCGAAGAAGGGGCCGGTGCTGATGATCCCGCCGGCGAAGAGGCCGCCAAGGCTGCCGCCACAGAAGCAGGCGAGGGATCCGGAACATCAGCAGCCTGCTGGCAGTGCCGCTACCGACAAGAAACCTTGTCGCAACTAGTCGCAGCTCACTTAAGTTGTTGAGCGGACTCGAAACAAAGTAAGGGCGCAACTAGCTATGAGTTGGTTCCTCCGCGCACAGCTTTTCCATACAAAGCACGATCGTTCGAGGAAAATAACTTAAAAATTTAAAACTGATTGCTCAAACTTTGGCAAATTAGCTTTTCTGCGGCGGCAGCCTTGGCGGCCTCTTCGCCGGCGGGATCATCAGCACCGGCCCCTTCTTCGGTGGCGGCGGTGTCGTCGTTGTTGCCGTGTGCGTTCTCCTCGCCGGCGGCCTCGGTCTCCATTGGATCCGCGGCAGGTGGATCTGACGACCGAAGAAGGGAGAAAGGTCAAGCAAATATTCAAAAAGGAAATCAGAAGAAGAACCCAAGGGAAGTTTTCAGGCAAAAGGGTTACCTGTGCTAGGATTTGCAGTCGTGGTCTCAACCACCGGAGGATCACTGGCGCTGTCCCTTGCCGGAGAACTGCCCCTTTCCGGAGAATTCTCCCTTGCCGGAGAACGCTCCCTTGCCGGGGAATCCTCCCTCGGCGGTGTAGTCGAAGCAGATGGCACTTCGGGAGCGGCCTCCGGGCCCTCCTGGTGAGGCTGCTCTGCTCCTACACAAACCAACAATTAGATATCAGCAAAAAAAAGGAGCACCAATGCGCGCCCGAAAGCAGGAAGTAGGTTATACACTTACGCTGGGGGCTGCGCTGGGGGCTGCTTTGGGGAAGAGTTGCCGGGTCCGGCAAGGTGGTCTCAGGCGCGTCCCCTGTTGCCGCGGTAGGTTCATCCTCGATGACAATGACCGGGACCTTGGCTCTCTTCGCTGCACTCTGGGCCAGAGTCCTGAAAAGGAACGGATCCGGAGTAAAGCAAATCAGATACAAGACAAAACATCAAGAATTGAACAATTACAAGTACATCGAAGGATCTTACTCTTCTTCTTCGTCGTCGGAGCTGAGCGCGAAGAGATCGAAGTCCGGCTCGCCTCCGGAGTGACGAGGCGGAGGAGAAGGCTCCCTTGTCTGCTTGGCAGGGGCAGTGGCGGTGGACCGGGAAGGCCCCGCTCCAGTTGCCGCAACGGCGTGAGGTGCTCCCGCGGCAACAGTGCTTGCCGCGGTCGAGCGCGTCGCGCGCTGCGACGGCTGTTGACTCGTCTGCCACCCCGCCACGTCCCCGGCCCTGCGGAGACGCCTTCTTGGTGGAGCTGGGGGCTCCGCTTGCGGCGAGCTGGCTGAAGGTGGGGAGGAGGAGGAGCCGATCTGCAACGGGTCGCCCGCGCCTTCGCGGGCTCGCTCGACTCAGATCCAGGCCCGACAAGTTCTTCCTCGCCGACAAGCTCTTCTCGCTCGGCAAGGCTTGCCGCCTCTGCTGCCTCCGCCTCCTCCAAGGTGAATCCAAATTCGCCCGCGGCAGCTGCTGCCGCCGCCTCCTCCAGCCTAGAGGCGATGCGCTGCATCTCCGCATCGGTGGTGTCGCGGGTGAGGCTCTTCTGCTCATCGGGGCAGACCAGCACTTCGACCAAGCTGTCGAAGAACTCCTGCATGACGTCGTCTGCGGGCTCTTGCCCAGTGGGAACGATTCCATATAAGTCGCACAGCGGCATCATTGCGCAGATGCGGTCGAGCGAGGAATTGTTGCACAACGGAACGACCCCCTCGGCAACAAGAACGGATGTTGGGGATCGCGCTTGAACATCTCCAAAAGCATCGTGTCGAGCTCCAAGATAGTGAAGTCGAAGTTGAGGCCTGGGCGCAGCCTCATGATATCCGCCGAGTTCTGGAACTCCCAAGCGGGTCTCCCCCTCTCCTGAAGGGGGGCGATGCGGCGGCGGAGAAAATCTGCGCCAACGGCGCCTACGGTAAGCCCGGAAAGCCTAAGGCGCAAGATTCGGGTGACGGCAATCTTCAGCCTGTCATCTTCCGGGGCCACGTTGCTCCAATCGTTGCCGCGTACTATTGGGGTTTGGCACCGGGCGGTGAATGGCTGCGGGTTCTCCTCGACGATCCAGCACCAATCTGCTCTCCACTCCTCCCACTTGCTGCGGAGCTCTCCCTCCAGATAGGCTTCCTTCTTGCCGACTCTCGAGATCCAGGCGATTCCGCTGGCAAGGGGCTCTCCTCTCTCGACTCGCGGCATGAAGAAGTGGCGGAAAATGGCTACATTTGGGTGGACTTCGACAAAGTTTTCGCACAGATGTGCGAAAACTGCCATGGTCAAAACGGCATTGGGGGTGAAATCAAGGAGGCGGAACCCGTAGGTGTTCATGATATCGCAGAAGAATTCAGAGAAGGGCGGGCAGAGCCCACAGTAGAAGAACAGTGCGAAGAATGGGTACCCGTTCGGAGCCAGTCTCGAAGTGGCGGCTGAAAGCACCCTCGAAGAGGTAGTAGTACTCCCTCAGCTCCTTCACGTCAAGCTGAGGGGGGAAGATGGCCCGCTCCTTTCGCAGCGCCGTGAGCCGCTGCGCCTTGGCCGATTTCACACCCTTCCCCTTGTCGGCTTTCGGAGCCATGGCGGAGGTGGCGGGGGAGATTAGCGGCGTCGGTGGCGCTGGTGGCGATGGGGGGCAGAGCGCTGCTCTCTTTCGACTTTGGGGAAGAAGGGGGGAGCAGCGGAGATTTCTGAAGATTGGAGCAGTAATCGGCGAGGTGGACGAACTGCCCCTGTTTCCCCTGCTTATAAAGAGGGCGGGGGCGGACGTTTCGCCCTTCCAAATAAAGAAACCACCCACGATCTCTCCCACGACGCCGCATTCGACGCGTGCCGTTGGGGAGGGCGCGGTGGACACGAAGTAAGATTCGGCGTAACCCAGGCCGCGCGTGCCCGTGCCCTGTTTTGGGCCTGGCCCAACAGCGCTCGACACCGCGTGTGGCCCAGGCCCGGGGGCTCCTGTCGGTGTACTAGAGTAGGGGTACCCTAGTATCCTGAACTTGTGCACGGGCAGTTGCAGCACCCCGCGGCAAGGTTTGCCGGGCGACCGCCAAGATCCTCCGTGGCTCCTTTGGATCCATTCAAGAACAAAGTATTCAAGCCAAGGAGACAAGGCCCCGGCAAGAGGAGCTTGCTGAGAAGGCCAACCAAGGCATCTCAAGGAACTTGTCGCGATGCGCCACGCGTCCCGGCAAGGCCTGGTGAGCGACAAGCTTCTGGGCGCGACAAGACAACGACCGCGGCAAGGTGCTTGCCGCGGCATGTAACCACCCTGTACCCGCGCTCCAGCACATCCACCAACGTGTCGCCCTGTGGCTTTTCCAGGCGTGCGTGGCAGGAGGCTGTGCAGCCAGCGGTGCGCGATGGCATGCGACGCTGACAAGATCGCCATCGTGGCGAACGGTGGCGCCCCTGACGGTCACTTTCTGCATTGTTTGGGCGACACAGACGGGCATTTAATGCCTTTGTCCCCTGCCGTCAGGGTTAGGTAGGATGCACTGTACATAGTAGGTGTAGCAACCGCAACTCCTTTTCCATTTTTACCCTTGTCTATGTTGCCACCTGTCGGTGACCCCTTGAGCGTATGAAAGGAGGCCCATGCGCAACGTAGAGGGGGTTCGGCTCATTTCGAAGCCAGAAAAACACTTAGCTCTCTCGAGCAAGAACATAATAGAATCGAACAAGCAGCAGTAGGGGTGTTATCTCTCCGGAGAGCTCCGAAGCTGGGTAAACTGCTCGTGTGCTTCGCCTCGATCCGCTCTTCGTGCAATCTCCGCCCCCCGCCGAACCGGAAGGGGCTCGGTCCGCCGGTCCCATAGGTGTTCGTGGATCAGCTTCCCCGACAGTGCTAAATTACATACCAGTGCACATATAGTTAATATGCTTTAGTTTTGTCCTAAATATTACTGTCCTTCCAAGATATCACTGCCTACTATTTTACTTCTTGCATGCTATATTTATGATAATGGTGTTGTTCTGATGCCACATGTTTGTTCCATCAGACCGCTTAATGTTCTCTATGCTTAATTACACATCAGAAAACTAGCATGTGGTTCCACTGCTTTTTGTTTGTTTTACCCTACATTTTCTGATGCTAGCTATTAAATCACTACTCCGAGCCTCTGTTCATTACTTGTTTGTGTGTTCTTGATATTCCCAAGTTGCATGACTAATTTGATGCTTCTATTAATTATGGAGCTGGCAACCCCATCAAGCAAAGTATTTGTTCTTTTGGGGTTGGCACCTCGAACAAGCATAAAAATAGAGGGAAGCAGATATATTGTCGTGTATGCACACACCCTTCTTTCATTAGTTTAGATGAACCATTGATGATCAATTCATACCAGTGCATGCGATTAAAATTAATGTTACCTAAATAGAGGGTGCAAAATAAATTACAACAACTAGATTTGCAAGCAGGGGATGCTCAAGATATCTTCAAAGAACATTGCAACAACAGCGAGGGTTCATAGCAACATATGGTAAGCCAGTGTGTTTTAGTACATGTGAAATGCAATGCGAGTGGGCTGCTTTCTTGGCTTGTGCCCTCAACCTATAATCCTACAGAATTACAAATAGTTCAGTTGTCTGCTTTGCTGTATTGATTGATTCGAATGCTTGTTTGTTACTTGTTATGCTATACCTAAGTTGGCCAATATGTCAGCAGTGCCTGCTGTACTATCGTAAAGAAATGCATGCCTAGTTCATTTGAGTCCTTAACTTTTCCTCTGAACTTCATCACAAGACTGTCTTCGTTGTTTATATGAGGCCACACTGTTAAGTGCTTTCTCAGATTATTTCAGCTGCTTAGATGCCTTCGCAACTTAAATATAGCAGTGGTACACTCCCTTTCAACTAGGGATGTCAACTGGGCCCCGTTTAATCCCGATTAAAGTCCACTAGTGGTATGATAGTTCAAAAGAATTTTTGTTTTTTGAAGAAAATGAACTAGGGAGATAACAAAAACTAACTAGATGGGACTGGCGGATGTCATTTATTTGCCACTTACATCCCTAGTTTCATCTTATCATTTTAATTTATTTTCGGCTGATGCTGCTTCGAACCATTTAAATATAGCTTGCCATTCTCGGCAATAATTCGTATGTCATTTACCATGTAAGCTTACTGCCTAGATCATGCGATAACTATCTCTTTACTTATGTCCAGCGGAAACCTTTCACGGTGCCGTTCACACTAGGAGACAATGTACAACCCCAGAATCTATTTTTGGAAGCAGTGCGCCATCCATGTTACCAGATGGTAGCAGTTTAGAGGCAACACCGCCGGAGAGCAGTCTGAGCACAGATATTATAGTTCTTGAGGCTCTACTAGAGGCAAAAAGAGATGGTGTGGCTACCATGAATGAGGTAATCTTTATCTTGAGGCTGGAAATTATGCAATTAGCGGCACGCATTATGCAAGCAACCCAAGAATTGGAGGAAGTAAGAATGTTGCATTTGAAGACAGAGGAGGTCCTTTTGTTTCTGCTATCTAAAGACCAGGGTAATCCCGGTTCTTCTTTAGATACAAGTTGAAATTGTCATTAGATTATTGTACTTGCATGTTGTGTCATGTCTCTGAATGGATTATGTTGTAAGACCCCCTATGTTGTCCATGTGTTGCAATGATCCGAATTTTTTAGGCGAGGTAATCCTCAATACTTGTATGATTGGCATAAGGTGAACTGTTTTGGTGTGAGCATATTGTATTGGATGAAATAACTGTTTGACTCAAAGTGTATCCAACCTACTGAATTAGAAGATCACAACATTTCTAAAATCATAATCATATATAAAGGTGGAATAAATCTTTGTTGTGGTTTTTAAGGAATAAATAACGAAACGTAGAATTATCTGTGGATATTCGTAATCGAATACAAATTGGATTTGAATTTAGTTTGCCAGGGCCCAGGGCAAACGTGAATGCTAATTCTCCCAAGTTTTGAATGAAGCGGGTAAACACCCACTATAATTTGTGGGCTGCATGAAGCAAGTGTTTGCGAGATGAAAATTACTGTCTCCCCCTGACACTTGACATCCATATCGACCGGATTTATACTGATGTCGATAGGGGTAGACTTGTAACTTCAATCAGACGTGACACGACGGCCTCTGAGCCCATTCAGACATGGTGGGCGCCAAACGTGGGCGGCAAAACACATTTGATTCAAGCTCGTCCGAAAGACATGTGTCTCTCCCTCCATTTCCCCATTCATACACGGTGGGCGGCAAAACAAATTCTCCTCGTCCGAAATCGATGTGGGCTAATATTTTAAATAGGGACAGATATGTAACTTCCCTCAGACGTGACACAACCGCCCTACCTATCAGCCCCATTCATACACCATGGGCGGCAAAACACCCTCTCCTCACCCAAAATAGTTACCGGCAATATTTGGGAGATGCGAGATTACCGTCCTATCCCCAACCGATGTGATGTCCGAAATTTTAAACGAGTGATAGGTTCGTAACCTTCCCACATTTCAGAGAAGAGCGCCCCAAAGTTTGAGATCCCCCTCCCCTCCATTTCCCCTTTCATACACCATCGGCGCCACGACAACCTCCCCACTGCGGCCAGCCTCCTCCATCTGCCACCCCATCCTCCACCTTGTCGGAGCCGCTACCCCTACCCCGTCGTCCACTGCAAGAAATGGACGTCTCTCATCCACGGCACTGGACCAGGATCCTTTCATCGCGTCCTCTCGCTTCATCAGTGCCGTCATCCACCTTGCAGTTGCCGCTCCTACGACCGCCTCGTCCACGGCAACAGGATTTATCCCCCGGCCCGGCCGTCTGCCGTCTAAAGTCTTCTTCCCCGCCGCCGACAGCCATCGCACCTGCAGCACCCTCAATGTAGGACTACACAACGTCGCAAGAGAGGTGGTACTCTTCCATATATGCTTAAGTTATTGATCTCACCCGGCAAATAGATCATAATTTGTTTACTGTACTTTTTTTGTCCGTACCAAATCGCAGTGGCTAGTTGAAAGCAAACATTGGTTGCGAAGTAGCTTTGTCCGGTTTGCACCCTCAGATCCACCATGGCATGGGCACTATACTCGTAAAGCTTATGGTTTCCCCCCTTTATATTCACTACCATCATCGTGGGTGCTTCAGGTCGTGCTAGCACTTCTCCTCAAGACCTCAACCCAAAGCTTACGTGTTGAAATACAAATCTGATATGATGCTTATATCACTAAAATAGATAACGTTTAATAGGTCACCTAATGTTCCTATATTTGTTTTGAAAAGCATGTGCGCCACCCACTGGTCCAGCTAGTTCCACTTTCCTGATTTTACTCTTGATGCTTAGGGTTTTCCCCTTTTATCTACTCTACTATGATCTACGTAGGTGCTTTCTATCGTACTAGCATTACTCCACCCTTCAAGCTAAACAACACAACACTCAAAATTCCAAAGCTTAGTTGTTCAAATATGATTGTGATATGATACTGATATTAGTTAACAAACACATTTAATTGGTTAGCTAAAGGTCCCACTTGAGTTTCCAAATGCATGTCGCGACATATAGAAAGACGGCAGAATTGCATTTCTTTGTCACTTGTTGACTGTACTTTCTTGTCCATACCAAATCTTAGTTGTTATTTGAAAGCAAACTTCAGTTGCTAACTACCCTTTGCGCGGTTTGCAGCTTCAGATCTGCCATCCCACTGCCACGGTCAACACTATACTCATCATGCTTACGGTTTCCCCATCTTATGATGACCATGATCAGCCTACGTGGTTCGTGTCGTAATAGCACTGCTCCACCCATCGAGCTAAACAAGCTTAGTTGTACAAATTCATATATGATATTATGTTGATATTAGTAAAACTGAGAGATGTTTAATTGGTCAGCTAAATGTTCCTACTTTAGTTTCGAAATGCATGTGAGCCACATATGGAGAGACCGGAAGGAATAGTATTTCTCTGTGCGCTCTGGTTCATCATGGGTGGCCAACCAACATTGTATTGAAAGACTTGTAATATCTTCAATTTGCTTGCTCTTCTGCTCTTGTTTAAGATGATCCTCTTCTCTTGCGGTCGACTAGTCAGGTCGAGTTGTTCTCCCTTAGTATATTTTTAATCTGTCAGGCCAGGTCGACTTATTCTTCTTTACTATATGGTGAAGTTGTCATCTGCGAAGTGTCATCACTTCTGGAGCTCTCATATTTGAGTAGTAGGCCACATTATTAATGCACACACCAAATTACAGCATGCATGGCATCTCTTAAAAGAATTGCAGAGATAGCACAAAGGGGTTTACAGGGAGGCAGTATTGGATTAGAATCACTTCTGCATTACAAAGATAATATCACTTGTTTTTATGTTTTCATGCATGTCAGATATTGAACATTATCAAAATGAATATGAGAATGGGCACACGAGAGGAATATTGCGGAACAATCCACTGGCTAACAAACTTGGCATGGTGGAGGATGGCCTATCTTATTCACCCATCAAGGTGCTTGCTCTAACTTGGGAAGGTTGTATTGGTCACACATATTTTTGCATCTGACCTCTTGCATTACTTCTACTTTGTTACACCATCTGCTTAGTTTAAGCATCATATATGAGTATATGCCATACCTATCCATTTTCTGTACCTATTCCATGTGTCATCATACTATGTTTTTTCAGTCAAATGTTGTTCTTTCGTAATAGATGTCCAAAAGGAAGAGGGTGAGTGCAGATCCTCAAGGAGTACAAACTAGGTATTTGGAAAAGGTAGTGATACCTATTAAATCAGATAGATCAGCAGCCATAGAAAACACAGGCCCAACTGTACCACACTTTACCCCTACTCTAGTGGCCAAACCCCTATTAGAACCGCTGAGAGCCCAACGTCGGGTACTGCCTATGATATCAATTCAAAATTTGAACTCCTAAATTTCTGCATGTGCCTTACCTTCTATCTTGTATGAAAACTAATTTTAGATGAATCTCCTTGCTCAAAGGATCATACGATCTCACAACAATACTGGGCTCTGCATTGCTCTTGTTAGTACCTCTCTCCCTTTTGCCTTGTAACGCTGTACTTAATTGATTGCTATTTGATTATGTATCATCAGTCTGCACCTGAGGTTCATTATCCTCTGTTTCTTCCAATATTATTTAATCTATATTTACTCTTTGCAAAATGTAGAATAATGGCAACACTTATAAAGAATTTTCTTTGGGGAATTTATTGAATTATTCTTCCATCAACATGTAGAAGGGCTTTGTCCAACCCGTGTTAACATGTAATGTAAGCTCATCCTCCCCAAGCCTTCAAACTTTGTTCTAGTATAGATTTGGATAGGCATCATTTCCACTACTGCAGTTTACTTTGCTGTTTACATCTGATTGGATGTTTGCAACAACTACCAGTTTCAAATTGTAGTTGTAAAAACATGTTCCTTATGCAGAACATATCCATTTATTTGCTAATATAATTGTGAAACCTGTTACGTGTCTCCTTGTTTCTCTTTCAGAGTCGTATCTCTTATGCCAGGCAGAACTTTAGTGAAGATAGTGAGCCAAACCATCTTGAGGACAGCGAGATGACCCCAAGGTCCTGTCTTGATGAAGACAGTGAGTTGAAGCTACTCACCAGCAGGTGTGAGACAACCTCTGTGTAGTCGCGGCCTCAATCAGTTCAACTTCTTTAGTCTCAAATTAAAGCGGAAAGGCTTGCTGTAGCTCAGCTCTAACTTGAAGTCAAAGATGTAATGAAGATGTCAAAGGACTGCCTTGCGCACTATCATGCCATACAGCTAGGGGTGAAGCATCTATCGTTGACACAACTGAGGTCTAATCAGCTTCTTCGGTTGTTTGGGGGCCCTGACCTGGCCAGGCCTAGTGCCTTCTGAAGTGCTCTCAGTTTTGTATATTCTTTTGTCAGCGCGTTTATTTGCACTGGTGGTGAACTTTCATGCCAAGTGGATGTAATATGTGTAATAGCCGTGATAGCCTAGCGTAAGTTGCTTGCTTATTTATTTCCTTGTTGTCTTGTTTATTTGTTTGCTTGTAGTCAGTGCAGTTCTTTTTCTGCGGTTGTCTAGTGGCTGCAATAACCTATTTTTTAAAACTAGGCCACAATAACCATGGGCTACATATTTACTGTAGTGACACTAGGCCGTCTACGGTCCGTAGAAACAATGGGCCTTCTACGGGTCGTATCATTAATGGGCCTTATACGGGCCGTATGATTGATTGGCCAAACGTGGGCCAACAACAGACCGCATTATGCTCATAAACAGGCTAGAGTTAGAATCGCCTGTTCATGGGCCGACCATAACGGGCCGTCGTTAATAGGCCGTATTTGATGACGCTATGAAAATGGCCCAATGTATTAACGGGCCACAAATGGGCCGACTGCAACCATGGGCTGAATTTGGCCCGCAAGCAGAAAATGACAGTAACGGGTCGTAAGTAACCGAATGCTAGAAATGAGCCCAAGAATAAATGGGCCATGAGAAGCCCGAAAGATAACATGGATTGCAAACGGCCTAATGGATTAATGGGCCGTTAATGGGTATAAAGTGATACACTGTTCATTACAGGCCAGTTTCACCACGGGCCGTTAATGGGCCAAGAGTTACAAAGGGCCACATATAGGCCAAAAGACGTCATGGGCCATACATGGGCAAGAAGTTAAAATGGGTTGGAATCATATTGGACGGCCCAGGATATGCTACTGGGCCTAATTCGGATAGGTCGTAACGGGCCCTGGGTTAGCGGGTTGTAAATGGGCTATATGCGAATAGGCCCTTAATAGGCTTTCCATGGGCCGGCCCGCCACCTTTTGACCAAGTCAAACGGGCCGGCCTTTTCACAGGAATGGGCCTCTGTTGGGCCGTGCCATGTGTCGACGTATCATAGGCTCCTTCGGTCCAATGAGTGGATAACATTTGTCCCAACGATGAGCCGACACTTGTTTCCTCCAGCCAATGATGATTTTACATGTGCAAAATACCCATTGGTCAGGGTTGTTAATGGGTTATCGGATCCAAAACCGGAATCGATAGCTTAACGGCATTCCATTATAGTGGATTCCACGTGTCGGTCACCCTTGACGAAAGCACTTCTGTGACGCGTGATTTATCGTCATGGAAGTGGACACTTTCGTGATGATAATTTTGGTAATGTCATGGAACACTTGTACGACAACACAGGTATGACTATCTTGATTCTGTCATAAAATTGTCATGGATGTACATGCATGATAGAAAACGTGACCTATTGTGACAAACATGTATCATCACGGAAGTGTATTTTTTTGTAGTGCCTGTATTTACAAGAAAGTGAGTGGGAGCACTACAGCCTTTCTGATAAGTATATGTGAATGGCATATTGTTGATCGAAAATGATGTAGAATTTTCTGGAAAGCATAAAGGAGAGTTTGAAAGGAGTTTTTTAGAAGAAAGACCTCGGTGAATCTACTTACATATTGGGCATCAAGATCTATAGAGATAGATCAAGACGCTTGATAAGATTTTTCAATGAGTACATACCTTGAGAAAAGTAGTTCAAAATGGAACAGTCAAAGAAGGAGTTCTTGCCTGTGTTGCAAGGTGTAAAGTTGAGTAAGACTCAAAACCCGACCACAGTAGAAAATAGAAAGAGAATGAAAGTCATTCCATATGCCTCAACCATAGGTTCTATAAAGTATGCTATGTTGTGTACCAGACCTATTATGTACCTTATGATGAGTTTGGCAAGGGGGTACGATGGTGATCCAGGAGTGGATCAGTGGACAATGGTCAAAGTTATCCTAAGTTACCTAAGAGGACTACGGAAATATTTCTCGGTTATGGAAGTGATAAAGAGTTCGTCGTAAATAGTTACGTCGATGCAAGCTTTTACACCGATCCGAATTGAAGAAAATATGCCCTAGAGGCAATAATAAAGTTGTTATTTATATTTCCTTATATCATGATAAATGTTTATTATTCATGCTAGAATTGTATTAACCAGAAACTCAGTACATGTGTGAATACATAGAAAAACAAAGTGTCCCTAGTATGCCTCTACTTCTCTAGCTCGTTAATCAAAGATGGTTATGTTTCCTGACCATAGACATGTGTTGTCATTTGATGAACGGGATCACATCATTAGAGAATGATGTGATGGACAAGACCCATCCGTTAGCTTAGCATTATGATCGTTAAGTTTTTATTGCTATTGCTTTCTTCATGACTCATACATGTTCCTCTGACTATGAGATTATGCAACTCTCGAATACCGGAGGAAAACCTTGTGTGCTATCAAACGTCAGAACGTTATAGGGTGATTTTAAAGATGCTCTACATGTGTCTCCGAAGGTGTTTGTTGGGTTGGCATAGATCGAGATTAGTATTTGTCACTCCGTGTATCGGAGAGGTATCTCTGGGCCCTCTCGGTAATGCTCATCACTATAAGCCTTGCAAGCAATGTGACTAATTAGTTAGTTGTGGGATGAAGCATTACGGAACGAGTAAAGAGACTTGCCAGTAACGAGATTGAACTAGGTATGATGATACCAACGATCGAATCTCGGGCAAGTAACATACCGATGACAAAGGGAATAACGTATGTTGTTGTGCGATTTGACCGATAAAGATCTTCGTAGAATATGTAGGAGCCAATATGAGCATCCAGGTTCATCTATTGGTTATTGATCGGAGATGTGTCTCTATCATGCCTACATAGTTCTTGAACCCGTAGGGTCCGCACGCTTAACATTCGATGACGATTATGTATTATGAGATATGTGTTTTGGTGACCGAAGTTTGTTCGGAGTACCGGATGAGATCACGGACATGACGAGGAGTCTCGAAATGATCGAGAGGTAAAGATTCATATATTGGAAGGTTATATTAGGACATTAGAATGGGTCCGAGTGATTCGGATATTTCTCCGGAGTACTGAGGGGTTACCGGAACCCCCCGGGGATGTTTTGGGCCAACATGGGCCTAAGGGAGAGAGAGGGAAGCCTGCAGGGGGTGGCCTCGCGCTCCTATCCTAGGGAGTCCGAATAGGATAAGGAGGAGGGAGCGGCGCCTCCTTCCCTTTCCCTCTCCCTCTCCTTCCTATTCCCTCTGGTGGAGAAAAGGAAACAGGGGGTGAGGGAGTCCTGGATTAGGGGGTGTCCGGATGGCCGGACTATGACTTTTGGCCGGACTCCCGGACTATGAAGATACAAGATTGAAGACTTCGTCCCGTGTTCGGATAGGACTTTCCTTGGCGTGGAAGGCAAGCTTAGTGATTTGATATGAAGATCTCCTCCCATTGTAACTGACTTTATGTAACCCTAGCCCTCTCCGGTGTCTATATAAACCGGAGAGTTCTAGTCCATAGGACGAACAACAATCATACCATAGGCTAGCTTCTAGGGTTTAGCCTCTCTGATCTCGTGGTAGATCAACTCTTGTACTACCCATACCATCAATATTAATCAAGCAGGAGTAGGGTTTTACCTCCATCGAGAGGGCCCGAACCTGGGTAAAAACATCGTGTCCCTTGTCTCCTGTTACCATCCGCCTAGACGCACAGTTCGGGACCCCCTACCCGAGATCCGCCGGTTTTGACACCGACATTGGTGCTTTCATTGAGAGTTCCTCTGTGTCGTCACCTTTAGGCCCGATGGTTTCTTCGATCATCAACCACGACGCGGTCCAGTGCGAGACTTTTCTCCCCGGACAGATCTTCATATTCGGCGGCTTCGCACTGCGGTCCAATTCGCTTGGCCATCTGGAGCAGATCGAAAGCTATGCCCCTGGCCATCAGGTCAGGTTTGGAAGTTTGAACTACACGGCCGACATCCACGGGGACTTAATCTTCGGTGGATTCGAGCCACGGCCGAGCGCGCCGCACTGTCACGATGGGCATGATTTAGCTCTGCCGCCGGACAATGCCCAGAGCGTCGCTCAGGAGCTTGCTCCGACCATTAGCTCGGAGCCGCCTGCGCCAGTTGGGGACGGACGGTTGGACACCGCCCCAGGAACCGCAATCTCTACGGTGATAGAGCCGAACACCAGCCTAGTCCTTTGCGAGGCCTATGACTCAAGGGTGCCGGACCCTATTCCGAACTCCGAATCTCCCGCACCCCTTCCAATCGAGCCCGATTGGCCCCCGGTCATGGAGTTCACCGCCGCGGACGTCTTTCAACACTCGCCCTTTGGCGATATCCTGAATTCACTAAAGTCTCTCTCTTTGTCAGGAGAGCCCTGGCCGGACTATGGTCAGCATGGTTGGGATGCGGACGACGAAGAAATTCGAAACCCACCCACCACCCCCTTCGTAGCCACTGTCGACGATTTAACCGACATGCTCGACTTCGACTCCGAAGACATCGACGGTATGGACGCCGATGAATGAGACGAGCAAGAACCAGCACCTATAGGGCACTGGAAAGCCACCTCGTCATATGACATATACATGGTGGACACCCCAAAGCAGGGGATGGCGATGAAAAAACGGAGGACGACCCCTACAAGAAACAACCCAAGCGCCGACGTCAGCGGCGCCGCTCTAAATACCGCCAAAGCAAAAAGGGCGAGTCCGGCACCAGAGACAACAACACCACAGACAGTGCCGAAGACAACCCCCTCCAGCAGGATTCAGCGCAGGAGAACGAAGGTTCCAGCCCTCATGAGAGAGCTACGGACAGGGAGGTCGAGGACAACAATTATATGCCTCCCTCCGAAGACGAGGCAAGCCTCGACAACAATGAATTCGTCGTGCCAGAGGATCCCGTCGAACAAGAGCGTTTCAAACGCAGGCTTATGGCCACGGCAAGCAGCCTCAAGAAAAAATAGCAGCATCTTAGAGCTGACCAAGACTTGCTAGCCGACAGATGGACTGAAGTCCTGGCGGCCGAAGAGTATAAAGTCGAACGCCCCTCCAAGAGCTACCCAAAGCGCAGGCTGCTACCCCAACTTGAGGAGGAAGCAACTAAACCTACATCACCAGCGTATGATGCACCCGATCGGCCACCCCGTGGCCGCGACAGAGAGGCCTTCCGGCCCTCGACCCAAGCCGCACCCCGGCACCGCTCAAAAAATACCAGAGCGCGGGGAGACGCAATAGACCTATGAGATATATTGGAGAATAAGGCAAGGCAAACAAGATTGATCTACGGATCGCGTGGGCGCCCCACATCACATGACGATAACCGTCACGCCGGGTATGATAAATACGGCCAGGCCGAACACAAAAGAGAAAGCTCATCCGAGCTGCGTTGCGATATAGCCCAGTACAGGGGCGCCGCACACCCACTATGCTTCACAAACGAAGTAATGGATCATCAAATCCCCGAGGGTTTTAAACCCGTAAAAACATCAAATCATACGATGGCACAACAGATCCCGCGGTATGGATCGAGGATTATCTCCTTCTTATCCACATGGCCCGTGGTGATGATCTACACGCCATCAAATACCTCCCGCTCAAGCTTAAAGGACCAGCGCGGCATTGGCTTAACAGCCTGCCAGCAGAGTCAATTAGTTGCTGGCAGGACTTGGAATCCGCGTTCCTTGACAACTTCCAGGGCACTTATGTGCGACCACCAGACGCCGATGACCTAAGCCACATAATCCAGCAGCCAGAGGAATCGGCCAGACAATTCTGGACGCGGTTCCTAACCAAGAAAAATCAAATAGTCGACTGTCCGGACGCCGAGGCCCTTGCAGCCTTCAGGCACAACATCCGAGACGAATGGCTTTCCCGGCACCTAGGACAGGAAAAGCCGAAATCTATGGCATCCCTCATGACACTCATGACCCGCTTTTGCGCGGGAGAATACAGCTGGCTAGCTCGTAGCAATAACATAACAAAGAGCCCTGGCAGTTCGGACACCAAGGACAACAACGGTAGGTCACGTCGCAACAAGCACAAGCGCCGCATTAACAGCGACAACACTGAGGATACAGCAGTTAATGCCAGATTCAGAGGCTCTAAACCCGGTCAGCGGAAGAAGCCATTCAAAAGAAACCCTCCGAGCCCATCCAGTTTAGACCGGATATTCGATCGCTCATGCCAGATACACGACACCCCCGAACAACCAGCCAACCACACCAACAGGGATTGTTGGGTGTTCAAGCAGGCAGGCAAGTTAAGTGCCGAAACCAGAGACAAGGGGCTGCATAGCGAGGAGGAGGAGGGGCCCCGGCCGCCAAACAACAGAGGACAGAATGGCTTCCCCCCGCAAGTGTGGACGGTGAACATGATATACGCAACCCATATCCCCAAAAGGGAGCGGAAGCGTGCTCTCAAGGGCGTCTATGCGTTGGAGCTGGTCACCCCAAAGTTCAACCCATGGTCCTCCTGCCCGATCACTTTTGATCGAAGGGACCACCCCACTAGCATCCGTCACGGCGGATTCTTCGCATTGGTCCTAGACACAATCATTGACGGATTTCACCTCACTAGAGTCCTCATGGACGGCGGCAGCAGCCTGAACCTGCTTTATCAGGATACAGTGCGGAAAATGGGTAATAGATCCCTCAAGGATTAAACCCACAAAGACAACCTTTAAAGGAGTCATACCAGGTGTAGAAGCCAGCTGTACAGGCTCGGTTACACTCGAAGTGGTCTTCGGATCCCCGGATAATTTCCGAAGCGAAGAGTTAATCTTCGACATAGTCCCATTCCGCAGTGGCTATCATGCCCTGCTCGGACGAACCACATTCGCAAAATTCAATGCGGTGCCGCACTACGCATATCTCAAGCTCAAGATGCCAGGCCCTCGCGGAGTCATTATGGTAAATGGAAACACCGAACGCTCCCTCCGAACGGAGGAGCACGCGGCGGCCCTGGCGGCGGAATTTCAAAGTAGCCTGTCAAGGCAATTCCCCAATCCGGGTGTTAAGCATCCAGACAACGTCAAGCGCGCCCGAAGTAACCTACAACAAAACCGGATGGCATGCTCCGAGCAAGCATAGCAGTGCGGCCCCAACCCCAGCCCTCGCCAGATGGCGATAGCGGTACCACGCGTACATAATTACGCTTTGGAAATACCATGGGCATAAGGGGAGGGGCACAACTACGGCACGCCCAGAATGCGGCTTAACCGCACTAGGGGCTCCCTATTCTGCCGTTTCTTTTTTATATATACTTTCAGGACCCAACTATCCGGAAGGCCTGTCCGGCAATACACTCGCCAAACACACAATGCAATAGCCACGGAGAGTACAAGCCACGTCAAATGCCCAGGTGGTCTCTATAACGAGCTAAATACCCGTTTTACTTAAAAGTCTCATAGCTTGCCCCTGGAGGGGGATATGTCAAATAATCCCATCTCTTGCTTACCGCACTATTTGTATCGTTCTGCTTTCATAGCAGCCCCCTTTAATAAATAATATATAGCTCTTATATATTATTGTATTCATCTATTTTTATACAAATATGTTCAGTCATGACATTTTGCAACCGTACACTTTGGTACGGCCAATACACCAGGGGCTTCAGCACCCCATAACACGGTGTGAGAAGACCGAACACTCTCATGAGTGCGGCACCCCGAACTTATAGCACTATATGCATCGGCTCCGAATCATGTCTTGGGTCAATAGTTGGGTTTGCCCGGCTCCCATGTTTTGGTACCTTACGTTCCGCAATGTTGGCTAAGGCAGTGCTGGGAGAACTACTACGATTGTGCCCCAGTTGAGCTGGGTTAACACCTCAGTAGAGAAAGCTAAAACTGACCGTCATGATAATGCGAGAGACTGGTCGCTGTTCGCGAGGTTTTTCGAGTCCCTAAAGACTTATGCCGCTTCGAGCGAGGAGCCGGATTTATCTGGCCCAGGCGTGGATAGCGCCCCGAACTCGGTCTTCCGAATACTAGGGGCTTCGCCGAAATTTAAAATTATAGAATTCTATGGCTAAGTGAGAGAGATAAAGCACTATAAGCCCGATGGCCTTGTTCGTTGTGCTGAGCGCCTCCCTAGATGGACCCAAGAATGGGAACAAGAGCGCTCAGGTTTACCCCAAACACCCCAGCACTCGTGGCATGGGGGCAGAAGCCGATGACTTGCATCTCTCAGATTTGATAAACGGCCGCACAGAAGCTAATATTTTAAATTAACAAGCGTTGCTTAGCGCATATGAACAAAGTTTTCAGCGTACATGATAACAGATGCGAGTCTACTAAAAATTACATCTTTGGAGCATTCACCCGCTATAATGCGGGCACCCTTCAGTACGCCCTCATAATACATCTCGGGCTTGCGATACTCCTTGCCCGGCGGTTGCGGATCCGTCACAAGCTTCTCAGCGTCCATCTTCCCCCAGTGCACTTTAGCACGGGCAAGGGCCCGACGGGGACCTTCAATACAGACGGAGCGCTTGATGACTTCAATCCAAGGACAAGCGTCCACCAGGGGCCGCACCAGACCGAAGTAGCTCCCAGGCATGGCTTCTCCAGGCCATAGCCGAACTATGAGGCCCTTCATGGCCTGTTCGTCCAGCTTGTGGAGCTCGACCAACTGCTTCAGCTGGTCGCTCGGGGGCACCAGATATCCGGCCTCAGCATATTGAGACCAGAACACCTTTTCCGTCGAGCTCCCCTCCTCGGCATGGTAGAACGCGGCAGCATCAGACACACTACTGGGCAGATCGGGGAACGCTCCTGGAGAGCTCCGGATTTGGGTAAGTAATAGATAATTCACTTTTATATGCTTGCTTTGCATAAAGAATGACTTACCCACCGCTATCTTCCTTATCGCCTCGATCTCCTGGAGGGCCTTCTGGGCTTCGGCCTTAGCGGTTTTGGCACTCTCAAGAGCCAAGGCGAGCTCGGACTCTTGAGTCTTCGAGTCACGCTCCAAACTCTCATGTTTCTCCACGAGAGCCTGGAGCTCTAGCCGCACCTCCGCCACCCGCGCCTCCTGTTTCTCTCGCTCGGTGCGCTCCAAGGCTGCACTCTTTTTGGCCTTGGACACCGCTTCCTTCAGGGTCGCCACCTCGGTCGTGGTCCCTGCAACATTCACGTTGGTCCTGTCATTATTTGCAACCAGGTATTTCTATATACATTTACATACGGTATTACATACCCTCCTTGTCCTCGAGCTGCTTCTTGGCACGGCTGAGCTCGTTCTCGGACCGCTCGAGGCTCTTCTTCAATGTATCGTCCTCCGCAGTCAGTGTGGCAGAGGTCAGCAGCGCAGCCTGCATTCTCATGATGACACATTTATGTTAGACTCATGCGTACATATTTTTAGATCCTCAGCTCGGCTTTTCTTTTCGAACGCCGAACTGAGCATCAGGGGCTAATGTCTATGCGGTAACATTTTTATATGTTTTACATACCTCGAAGCCTGTTAGCAGGCTGGTACAGGCTTCTGTCAGTCCGCTCTTGGCGGACTGAACCTTCTGAATCACTGCACTCATAACAGTGCGGTGCTCCTCGTCGATGGAGGCGCTGTTAAGAACCTCCAGCAAATTGTCCGGCGTCTCCAGTTGGATGGAGGCTGCCAGCGTCATAGGCGCGCCTTTCTTACGAAGGCGCCGCCTGCCGGACTCTGGATCCGTTGTTGGTTCTGGAGCGGTGTCCGGCCCAGGGCCGGACTTAGATCCCTCTGGGGTTTTACCCCCTTTGGGCCTGGAGTCCGGGAGGTCGCCTTGTGGCGCCTCCAGGACCATCTCCTCCTGGTTTAGCCCCTTTTGGGACTCCACCTCAGCGTCGTCTTTAGGAAGGGGGAGGAGGCCGTCGGAAGTGAAGCGCTATTCACATCCGACGAGTCCAGGGAGCCGCTCGACGAATCGCCGAGCTGAGCCCGGGGTGGACTGCATAATTGAATTCGGCGTCAGAAGGTACCATACATCAGAGGAGCGCCAGAAGTTATTCTGGTGTCTGGATACTTACGATTTTGCTAGGGGTGGACCCTGGATGGTCATTCCTCAACGCCGTCTTCGGCATCGGAGGCGTAGTCCGGCAGAAGGGTCCTCTGCTTCTTGGACCCTCCGACCTCCCTAGTTGGGGCGGCCTTCCTCTTCTTTCCTCCCCTAACAGGAGGGGGAGAGGCTTCTTCTTCTTCTTCTTCCTCCTCGTCCTCAGAGGCGGAGGGTACTTCAGGGTTGTCGGGCGATGAATCTGACACCACCAGGCGCCGGGAACTCTTTCGAGTCACCGTGGCCTTCTTCTTGGCCTTCTTCTCCGGCACCACGTGAGGTGCGGGAACCAGCAGCTTCGCCAAGCGTGCGTCTGCTGGACTTCGGGCAAAGGGGCCGGACAGTCAAACTGTCCAGATGTCCTCTTCCAGTCTTGTTAATGGAACAGGAGTTTAGATCCTACATAGAGTCAAACTATGAGATTCGAGTGTCTCGTAAAGGACTAAAAGCAAGCTTACTTCGGAGGCTTGGCGCTCGGCGCAGAATCCGCGATCCTCGGTGACGGGAGGGGAGACCTCGGAGCTCTTGAAAAGCACCTTCCAGGCATCCTCGTGCTTTGTTTCGAAGAGCCGGGACAGAGTCTGGTCCTGGGCCGGGTCGAACTCCCACAAGTTGAAGTCCCGTCGTTGACACGGGAGGATCCGGCGGAAGAGCATGACCTGGACTATGTTGACAAGCTTAACCTTCTTGGTCACCAGGTCTCAGACGCAGGTTTGGAGTCCGGTCACCTCTTCCGGACTACCCCACAACAGGCCCGTCTCTTTCCAAGATGTGAGCCGTGTGGGGATGCAGATCGGAATTCGGGGGCTGCTGCCCATTCAGGGTCACGCGGCTCGGTGATATAGAACCACCCCGATTTCCACCCTTTGATGGTTTCCGCGAAGGCGCCCTCGAGCCATGTGACGTTGGCTATCTTGCCCACCATGGCGCCTCCGCACTCTGCTTGTCGGCCGCTCACAACCTTCGGCTTGACGCTGAAGATCTTCAGCCATAGGCCAAAGTGAGGCTGGATGCGGAGGAAGGCCTCGCACACGACGATAAACGCCAAGATGTTGAGGATGAAGTTTGGGGCCAGATTGTGGAAGTCCAGGCCGTAGTAGAACATGAGCACCCGGATGAACGGGTGAAGAGGAAAGCCGAGTCCGCGGAGGAAATGGGGAAGGAACACGACCCTCTCATGGGGCACGGGGGTGGGGATGAGTTGCCGCTTGTCTGGAAGCCGATGCGCGATGTCGTCAGACAAGTATCCGGCCTTCCTTAGTTTTTTGATTTGCCCCTCCGTGACGGAGGAGGCCATCCATCTACCTCCCGCTCCGGACATGATTGGAGAAGGTTGAGGTGGGAAGTGCGGACTTGGGCGCTGGAGCTCGAGTGCGCAGGAACGGATAAGCAAGGGAGGAAGAAGGCATAAATGGGAAGGGTGGATCCTTATCCCCTTATATGGGCGGCCGAGACTATGAGCCCCCACCAGCCCAATAAAACTCGCTTGTATTGATGAGAATCTCGGAATAAGGGGACACGATCTCTGCTTTGACAAGACGTGCCAAGGAAACCGCCTCGCTAAACGCGCTGAGGTGGAACAGTAAAACGATTCGAATAAAGGCCTGGTCGTGGTGCGATGTCACACTACGGAATACGTCAGCAAATTAGATTTGTGCAGATATTATTCTCTCTACGGTGGCATGTGGAACTTATTTTGCAGAGCGTGACACTATCCTTGTGTTCAACATCTTCTATGGAGTATTTGGAGGAGGAACCCGCCTTGCAATGCCGAAGACAATTTGCGCGCCGGACTCATCGTCATTGAAGCCTGGTTCAGGGGCTACTGAGGGAGTCTTGGATTAGGGGGTGTCCGTATGGTCGGACTATGACCTTTGGCCGAACTCCCGGACTATGAAGATACAAGATTGAAGACTTCGTCCCGTGTCCGGATAGGACTTTCCTTGGCGTGGAAGGCAAGCTTGGCGATTTGATAGGAAGATCCCCTCCCATTATAATAGACTCTATGTAACCCTAGCCCTCTCCGGTGTCTATATATATAAACCGGACAGTTTTAGTCCATAGGACGAACAACAATCATACCATAGGCTAGCTTCTAGGGTTTAGCCTCTCTGATCTCGTGGTAGATCAACTCTTGTACTACCCATACCATCAATATTAATCAAGCATGAGTAGGGTTTTACCTCCATCGAGAGGGCCCGAACCGGGGTAAAAACATCGTGTCCCTTGTCTCCTGTTACCATCCGCCTAGACGCACAGTTCGGGACCCCCTACCCGAGATCCGCCGGTTTTGACACCGACAGGGGGTGCGAATCCTACTTGGACAAGGAGTCCAAGTAGGACCCCCCCCCCATGGCGCGGCCCTCCTGGCCGCCGGCCTCTCTCCCCTCCTCCTTTATATACGTGGGCAGAGGGCACCCAAGAGGCACATCAATTGTTCTCTTAGCCGTGAGCGGTGCCCCCCTCCATAGTTTACTCCTCCGGTCATCTAGCGTCGTAGTGCTTAGGCGAAGCCTGATACATCTCCAACATATCTACTTTTCCTAATGCTTTTCCTCATGTTTTGGACTCTAATTTGCATGATTTGAATGGAACTAACCCCAGACTAACGTTGTTTTCAGCAGAACTAGCATGGTGTTGTTTTTGTGCAGAAATAAAAGTTCTTGGAATGGAATGAAACTTCACGAGGATTTTTATATCAAATAAGAGAATTTCTGGAGCCAGGAGGTACCTGAGGGGGGCACCTAGGTGGGCACAACCCACCAGGGCGCGCCCTGGTGGGTGCTGCCCACCTGGTGGCCCGCTGACCCTCAAACTGATGCTATAAAATCCCATATTTCCAAAAAAAATCAGGGAGAAAGAATTATCGCGTTTCACGAGATGGCACTACAATAAAAAGACACATCCGTGACATATTGGGCTGAACGAAAAAAAAATTGTCATACATATGACACTTCTATGACGATAATAGTGACAAAACCCGGTATCATCATAGATGTGGTGGGCTCCTACTTCTATGACCAAAAATCATGACAGAAAATGGGCTTTTTGTCCTGTGCGGGCCGGAGACGCAGCTGCATGACATTCTTTGGGCCGTCCATGACAGAAAAAACCGTGGTAGAAGCGAGGGGGAGGAAAATTTCGGGGAGTTGCCGGTTACGGTGGGAGGTCGGGGGCCGAGTGATGCGGGTTTCTCTCGTACACGTGCGAGGCGTTGGCTCTAACTGAACCCGAGCGAGGCGTTGGGCTCTAACTGAACCCGAGTGATTGCACTGCAGGCTACGCGTTACTGAACCCAAACGATCGATCGATGGCTGTTAACTGAACCCGATGGAGCGATTCCTTCGCCACTGCTG
>NC_041391.1:710538621-710548627 GCF_002162155.2 Triticum dicoccoides
TTTTGCGGTACGCCACACCCCTCCCGATCAACAGGACCCCCGTTTCGACCGTAGGAGGTCCGTTTCCTCCGTTTTGCGGTACGCCACACCCCTCCCGATCAACAGGACCCCCATTTCGACCATAGAAGGTCCGTTTCCTCCGTTTTGCGGTACACCACACCCCTCCCGATCAACAGGACCCCGTTCCGAATGTAGGAGGTCCGTTTCCTCTGTTGTGCGGTACGCCAAGCCTCGTTTCCATCGCCTGTTCCGTCCAAGCCGGTTGGCTCCCATGCGTTCCGTTGCCTCCCGATGAACACGACGCATTCCGTTGCCTCCCCATGAACACGACGCATTCCGTTGCCTCCCCATGAACACGACGACGATGTTGTTTCTCCGTTCCGACCTAGCCATGTACACAAGCCCTGGTCGTACGTATGCGCGAGTAAGCGTTTGAGACCCTGCCCGAATGTACGTACGTGGCCGTATTTTCTTTCTTGCACCCTCGCCACTGTACGTACGTATACATGCTATGTGCACGCCTCTACTACGGCACGTGCGCGCCTCTACAATGACCAGTATGTACATACAAATTTGCGACCAGAATGACAACGCTACGTACGCTTCGACCAGGTGGTTCCCGACTATCAGGCACTTCCTTGCCTGCAAAGATGTAGCTGGTGGGTCCCAGCAGTCAGGGGGGCCGAATCATTTTTTTTTTGCCCGGACGCATTTCCTTGCGTGCGAAGATGTTGCTGGTGGGTCCCAGCAGTCAGGGGGGAGAATTGTTTTTTTTGCCCGGACGCACTTCCTTGCGTGCGAAGGTGTCGCTGGTGGGTCCCAGCGGTCAGGGGGGCGAATCGTTTTGTTTTTTTGCCCGTACGCACTTCCTTGCGTGCGAAGATGTAGCTAGTGGGTCCCAGCAGTCAGGGGGAAACGTTTTTTCGCGAAATACAGTGGCCCGTGCGGTGGGTCCCAGCTATCAGGTGGAGGAATCATTATTTTCCACGTAATAAGGAGGCACTTCCTTGCTGCGGCCGTGGACCCAGCTGTCAGCCTCTTCCCATACAGTCCACGTCCGATGGAAGTCGTTCCTTGACCACGTTGACCACGCTGTGCCGAGAGCACCAGGGTGGTGGACGACGGCGAGTCCTAGGAAGGGGACGACGGGGAGCCGGGGAAGACACGACAGTGGAAGCCCGAGCGGAGAAGAGTATGAGGGTTCACTGGTTCGGCTGCAGTGTGAAGCTGCCGTCGCCGCAGGGCCTGGCCAGCGGTGGGAATAGTAGGGGGCGGTGAGGCCTCCGCGGCAGCACAGCCGGCCACGGGAGGCAGGAGCATGCGGCAGCACAGCCGGCCACGGGAGGCAGGAGCATGCGGCACGACTGGCGCTGCTTTGGGCGGCTGGAGCAAGAAGACCAGAGGTTGAAGAAGCACTACGGCCGTTGGATGGACATCGTACGGTCACTGGAGCTAGAATCGTTCATATTGACTAAAGTTGACAAAGTCCCCCGTCCTAGTCAACTTAGTAGGGCCACAAGTTAGCCTCCCACCATGGTGGGCCCCAGCTAGGAAGGGGGGTATTCATTTTTTGTGCATAATAAGGAGGCACTTCCGGTGGGTCCGAGCTGACAGCGCGGGGAACATTTTTTTCACGAAATACGCTGGCCCGTCCGGTGGGTCCCAGCAGTCAGGGGGGAAAAGTTTTTTCGCAAAATAAGGTGGCCCGTCCGGTGGGTCCCTGCTGTCAGGTGGAGGAATAATTATTTTGCGCGTAATAAGGAGGCACTTCCTTGCGGCCGCCTGTACCCAGCTGTCAGCCTTCCACGTACATTACTCTTCCGATGGAAGTCGGTCATTGACCATGTTGACCACGCCGCGCCGAGAGCACCAGGGCGGTGGTCTGGACGACGGTGAGGCCTAGGAAGGGGACGACGCAGAGCCAGGCAAGACGCAGCAGTGGTAGCCCACAAGGAGAGGAGTACGAGGGTTCACTGGTTCGGCTACGGCGTGAGGCTGCCGTCGCCACAGAATAACAGGGGGTGTGGGTGAGTAGAGGGATACCCTGGGCCAGCGGTGGGAGTAGTAGGGGGCGGTGAGGCCTCCGTGGCATCACAGCCGGCCACGAGAGGCAGGAGCACGCGACATGACCAGCGCTGCTTTGGGCGGCTAGAGCAAGAAGACCAGAGGTTGAAGAAGCACTATGGCCGTTGGATGGACATCGTACGGTCACTGGAGCTAGAATCGTTCATATTGACTAAGTTGACAAAGCCCTCCGTCCCCGTCAACTCAGTTGGCCCACAATTCATCCTCCCACTATGGTGGGTCCCATCTAGCAGGGTGGGTATTCATTTTTTGTGCGTAATAAGGAGGCACTTCCTTGCGTGCGAAGATATAGCTGGTGGGTCCAACATGTCAGCAGGGGGAATGTTTTTTCGTGAAATACAGAGGCCCTTCTAGTGGGTCCCAGCTGTCAGGTGGAGGAATCATTATTTTGCACATACAGTCCACGGCCAATGGATGTCGCTTGTTGACCATGTTGACCAGGCCGCACCGAGAGCACCATGGCGGTGGACAACGGCGAGGCCTAGGAAGGGAACGACACGGAGTCAGGGAAGACTCGGCAATGGTTGCCCACACGGTGGGGAGTACGAGAGTTTACTGGTCCGGCCGCTGTCACCGGAAAATAACAGGAGGTGTGGGTGAGTAGAGGAATGGCCTGGCCAGCAATGAAGTAGGGTGGGGCGATGCGGCTTGTCCGGCAGCACAACCGGCCACGGGAGGCGGGAGCAGGCAGTCCCACCGGAGCTGGTTTGGGCGGCTGGAGCAAGAAGATCGGATACTGAAGAAGCACCACGGCCGTTGGATTAACATCCAACGGTCACTACTGCTAGAATCGTTTGTGGACTAAGTTGACAAAGCCAAACTACACGTCAACCTAGTAGACCAACAAGTCAGCCTCCAAATCTATCCCAAACAGCATACAGCCCGAAATTTCTAGCCATATTCAAATTAATTTTAAATCTAAATATACCTTAATTTAAATTCAATGAAATTTTACCCGCACAAAAACAATGAAATTTAAAATATCAAAATCCGAAAGAAAACAATATTTGGGAACGAATTGCCCGTTTGCTGTATTTTTTTCATTTTACAGCCCATTTATTATTACTTATAGCCCATTTCTTATTACTTATAGCCTATTTCTTATTACTTATAGCCTATTTTCTGGGCAAAATGCATCCCTCCTCGTCTTGAAAGATTTCCGGCGAGCAGGGCATAGAAAAGCAAGTAGGCCTATGTTGGTTATTCTGCAAAAAACAAAATAGAAAGGAAAAAAACAAACTGGGTTGGTCATGTGCTAAACATATGAAATAAAAGCCTAGGCTAGACGGGCCACGGGTCCCGCACAACCCAGTTGATACCCTTCTCCGTCCCGAAAAAACAAAATTACTGCGCGCGCTGCTGGGTCCCTATTGTCATCCTCACCATGTACAGTCATCTCCTTATTCCTCTCGGTTGTTGACCATGTTGACAACACCGGAGGGCGGCGCCGCGACGAGAGAACCAATGCGGAGGACGATGGTGAGGCCTCGGATGGGAACAAACAGGAGCCGGGGAAGATCATAGCCAGCCGTGGGAGGCGGGAGCAGGCGGTCCCGCCGGCGCTGGTTTAGCTTTGGCGGCTCGAGGAAGAAGAGAATGAAGAAACGCGACAGGCGTTGAATGTCAATCGAACGGTCAAGGTTGGCACAATCGTTTTTTGACTAAGCGGACACCAAGTAGCATACTTTTTTATACTCCCTCCATTCCTTTATATAAGGTGTATTTGTTTTTTGATAAAATTCCACAATGTAAGGTGCATTTCTTCTAAATGCTCCTAATTCCCTTTCTAGCCCTCCAGAAAAAGGAAAGTATATTTCTCCTGATTGCATGTATCTCTCCTTGTTGCAAAATAAGGAAAGAATCTCTCTCTCAATTGCATGTATCTCTTACTTTCCTGCACTTACTGATTTACTTGCCACTAATCAATAATTTACCAAGGGTAATTTTGTCCTAACACCTCTATATTTGTGCGCCTTGGTCACCGTGCCAAAAATAATACACCTTACATAAAGGAACAGAGGGAGTATATAGGAAGAAAACTGCGTGGAAAATGCGTTCATTTGTCGTCCTCCTCACAGGGAACGTTCGCCACATAAGTGACTAGCACCCTTGGTTTTCAACCGAGATGTCTTGGGTTCGAGTCCGAGGAACTCTCAATTTTGTCCTCCTTCCTTCCTCGCAAAAAAAGGGAAAGAAAATCAAAGACTTGGGAAGGCGTACAGAACAAGCTAGTGTACCAGTAAAGAGACGTTGCCGAGTTTTAGAAAAAAGAAAGACGTGCTCTTGTAACCGGTTCGAATCCAAACCTAGTCTATGACTATATATGGTGTTATGCTTCTCTGCAAGTAATGACACTGACATATCCAATATTCGCTTCTCCTCTTATCTACTTACTCTGCCTAGCATCAGAAGCTCTGGCCGCAGCAACCATGTCCGCTGGCTGCTCGTCCACCTGCTCTTCAGCAGGCAACAACCAGATATGCGCCAAGTCGCCACCCGTACCATTGCCTGTGGGTCTCATCACACACCCGCCGACATGCGCACCGCAGCCGATTGCTCATCCCAACCCGCTGCCGTTGATGTTGTGCCACTGCTACAAATCACGCAGAGTCATCCGTCACGTCTCAACCACAATCCACAACCCTAGCCGAGTCTTCTACAAATGCCTGAATCATGGGGTAATAATATGTTCAAGTGTTGTTTTGCTGCTTTCAGTTGTTGATTTTTTTAATAGTTTGGTTGATGATCTTCCAATTTGATTCGTGTAGAAAAGGGAAGATTCGTGTGATTTGTATTTCTGGGAAGTTGTTGATGTGGGGGAATGCAACTACGCTAATTATTTGGTTAGCCGAGGAATCCCAATACCGGCAGGTTGGGGTGTTGGACAAGTAACTGAAGGAACGGCAGAAGAGGAAGATGCAGAGCAGAAGGTTAAAGATGCAATTCCACTGATCATGGCCAAGCAACAGCTGCTGAACGGCCTTGACAGCAATGAGGAGATGAAAGAGCTTGTGAAGATAATGGGCAAAATCGATGTGCTCTATAGGATGATTGTCTATTTATTTGCAGTGTATGTAGCACTCATGATGTATTCAGTGGCTACGACATGAGCACTTTGCTGAAACTAGTAATGAATGAAACATGTGTAGTAGGCTGGGCGTAATGTTGTGAACATCTAATGATTTCTATTAACGTAAATCAGGGGGTATCCCCTTTTGCTCATATAAATAAATAAATAGCAGAGGACCTGTCGGGTCAGCTTTGTTCTCATTCGAAGACGTCGAGCAAATTGCAGTCCAATAGCAAACTATGTCATCAAATTCAAGTTTCACAGCCAAATATGAGTACAACTAAACAACAATGTCATCATGTTTCAGTTGTCATACAATCACCAAACACAAATCAGCATACATAACAAGTGATGTTCTCACAGCAAAATACTAAACAACATGTTCATCAGGTTTCAGTTGTCATAGCAAACACAATTTCACATAGTAGATAAAAAACGTCTTCTGACAGGCAAATACGACAAAAGCAATTTAATCATCATCCGCAGCAGCAGCATCAACATATTCGCCATGTGTATCAATCTGAATCGTAAATCCCCATGGTGTCATCTTCTTATTCGTCCTCAACGTCATTGAACGTTAGCTTCTTCTTGATCAACTCTTGTATGTCCACAGCACGACAGGCAATCTTTTCGCCGGCGTCATTGACATGATGGTTCTCAAAGATATTAGGAACATTTGTGTTATCTTGTACATCAGGAGCAGTGTAAGCATCATCTTGTTGTGCAACTTCATTAAACGAATTCCTCTGCTCAAAGCTTTGCAATACTCTCCAGTCATCGCTACGTGCAAATGTGTCTTCCAAGAAAAATATTTGTGTTGCTTGATTTGCCAAAATAAAAGGCTTATTGGTCTGGTACGCCGCCTTGACATTGATGGATTTGAAATAATCATCAGCTCTGGGTTTTGCGATCCTGGAAAACAAGTTATACCAACGACGGCACAACAGAACCACACAACGATGATCCTCGAAACTGGAGATATACTACAACTGAACAATGTCTGTTATGTTAGCATACATTTCAGTTTTCTCTTTGTCATACGTATCCGTGCTCATGATGGCACTATTTTGTGTCTTCCAGCCTTCGTCTCATGCAAGGGTGTTGTACCGCACATCTCCAACAATGCAAGATTCATAATGTCTTACCCGAGTATCAGGACCCATTGCTAGTGAGTAAAGGGCATCATCAACTGCCTGCCCATCCTCCCGCATCTTCTTAACCTATGGTTAGAAAATAGACAAGCTGATCATCTTATGTACTCAATATATTAAAAAACTGACAGTGCACTTCAAAAGCTAACATGGTTCTTGAACCATTTCGCAGATCCTGCCATAACCAGTTTGTCAATGTTTCTTGGATTTTGCGGCAGTAACTCCTCTTTGTAGATGCTGCACAACATAGTGATCGCGTCAAACATCTAAATATATAAGAATGTGCTACAAGTTTAGTAGATTATGATGTATAAGCTGCAGTACTGCAGTTACTTGACATAAGGTAGTATCTCAGGACAGTTATTCAACACATACCAAACCATTTTGTCCAAATCTTTAGGTTTGTCCTCTTGTCGACTCTTCCCTGTAACTCGAGCAGAATAATCGAAAACATTGAGCCCGGGATTGTCTTCACCCACCTCTTTGCTAAGCTGATCAGCTGTTTCAATGTATTTTGAGCAGAATGTCAACGCTTCTGTAGCAATGTAGGCCTCTGCAATGGAACCCTCGGAACGCTGAATGTAGCAATGTAGCAATGTCAAAGCTGATCAGATTCCCACATGGAACACTCCTAACATAGCCCTTGAAAGTGCCTAGCCGCCTTTCAATAGGGTACATCCAGCCGTACTGTACTGGACCTCTAAGTAGTGCCTCATCAGGTAGATGAACAGCCAAATGCACCATCACATCAAAGAAGGCTGGAGGATATATCTTCTCAAGGTTGCATAGGATAGTTGGTATCTTGTCTCTAAGACGCTCGAAAGCATCTATCCTGATATTTCTACTACAGAGTTCCCTGAAGAATTGTCCCAACTCTGCAACTGCTCTGTATAAGTCAGGGCGGCCAATCCTCTAAGGATAACAGGTAGAACCCTTTGAAGTAGGACGTGGCAGTCATGAGTTTGAACCCTTGTACCTTGTTTCCATCTGCACTGACTCTCCTTTCAGGGTTGGAAGCAAATCCATATGGGAATCTCACACGTGACAGGACCACACATAATTCTTTTCTTTTTACCTTGTCCAAGACGTACACAGCTGGTGCCATATCCCGTGGTTTACCTTCATCTTGCACCTGCAAATCCTTTCTGATACCCAGGTGTGTCAAATCAATCCTAGATTTTAAGGTATCTTTTGTCTTGCCTTCAATGTTAAGAAGTGTGCCGATAATTCTATCACATATATTTTTCTCGATGTGCATCACATCAAGGTTATGCCGCAGATCCAAATCTTTCCAATACTCCAAGTCCCACAAAGTGGACCTGCGGGTAAACAATAATCTCTCTTCTACCGTGCCATGCTTCCTTTTCCCGCTACCATTACCAGGATGGTTTCCTGGTGTAATATGCCTGACCTTCTCTAATTCCACTTGCAACTCATCGGTGGTGAGCCTCTTTGGCACATCACGGTTTTCATGCTTTTGCATTGAACACATGTCTTCGGTATTTTCTAGGATGCGGCTTGTCCTTGGCAAGGAAACGGTGGTGTCCAATGTAACAGATCTTGCTAAGTATTGCGTATGACAGCGGATTCCTGTCACAGCGAACACATGCATTGTAACCATGTGTCGTTCGCCTTGACATAGTGCCCAAATCCGGATAATCATGGATGCACCAAATTACAACAGCATGTAGAAAGAAATCAGCTGGTGGGCTGCTATATAGGTCTCAAGTGAAACACCCTTCCATAGTTGTTGAAGTTCCTCCACAAGAGGCTGTGTGAACAAATCAAAATCCTTTCCAGTAATTTTTGGACCTGGGATGAGCAAGGCCATCATGTAGTTTGATTCTTTGGTGCAGACATTTGGAGGCATGTTGTAAGGGATAACAAGCACTGGCCACATGCTATATGTGGCGCTCTGGTGGGCAAATGGGTTAAATCCATCTGAAGCTAAGCCAATTCTAATGTTTCTCGGGTCAGCAGCAAACTCTTTGTGTTTATCATTGAAGCTTTTCCACTCACTACCATGAGATGGATGGCTCATTACATTCTGATCTCTGTACTCCTGGTTCCTAGAATGCCACAGTACATCCTCTCTTGTTTCAGCATCATGAAACAACCTCTGCAATCTTGGCGTAATTGGAAAATGTCTCTGAACATTATGAGGAACCCTCTTCACGGCATCGCCATCTTTCCATCTTGATGATTTGCATTTCGGGCATTCACTTAAGTTGGCATAATCCTTCCGGAACAGAACAAAATTATTCTTACAAACATGGATCATATCATATCCAATTCCTACTGCACGAAGGAAATTCTTCATTTTACTGTAGGTGTGTGGCAGCTCAGACGCATCTGGGAAAGATTTGAGGAAAGCAGCCAACATCGCATCGAATGATTTGTTGGTCATCCGCTCAGATGTCTACCTGAAGAAAGGTGACCATAGCTGAGAATACTGACAACTTATTTCCTGGGGTGACAACAACGTTGCATTGTTCCAACATGCGGGCCCACCGTTTTTCTTCTGCGGGTGATAGTTCACGGAATGCATGAGCATTTCGTAGCATTGTTTCAATGTTGGTCAAACTCACTGGCTCCGCCACCACCACCTCCTCCTCCTCTTCCACCTGAGCATCAGGCAGATCAAGATGGTGATCTGTTGCTTCCATGTAGTCAATAACATTGATGTTCACAGCTTCACCATGATGAACCCACCTAGTATATGTGACCGACATCCCATACAAGTGTAGATGATTGTGCACAGTTGACTGGGGTCTTGTAACTGAATTCATACAACTGCTACACGGGCAGAGCACATCTGATTTCGGACCACCATACTCAGCTCTGATAAAGTTCATGAAGTTTTCAACCGCCTCGACATATGCAGTGGAGAATCTTCGAGCAGAAGTTATCCAAGTCATGTCCATCTGTTAGACATACAAATTAGTTCTTCTACTAGATATTACAGGAAAAACATATATGCTTTTTTATGAAGTCCAGAAAAAAAATACCTAGGTCGTTGTCTAAAGCTATGGCAAGATATTTGGACAAGCAGATCTAAGTAACGAAATATATGTAAAGCTAATTCAGCAAACAGATTTGAGTGCTAAATTATGGCAGGCTGTTTCAGCAGTCAATGAGGCCGAGCACACAGCCATCAAACTATCGAAGGCCATCGCAGCAACAAAGATCGAGTATAGAACGGTGTAGAGCTATTTCACCTAACAGATTGGCTACTAGACCATGGCAATCTACGTCACAATAAATATATGGCAGGATAATTTAGCAACTAATCGGCCTTGGCATGCCATCTCAGCAAACTACTTCGGCAAGGAGGCTTGAGTGCAGAACAGGGCAAGGAAGCTTCTTAAGTAGAGCATATTGACAGTAAACTACTTCGGCAAATAGTGAGATTAACAGCGTCTATCAGCTAACATTTAGCGCTACACCTACATGAACGGGGCCTCAGTCTAGAATGCGCGTACCGTGGGAGAAGCTGACCGCCATGCGTCTCCACACGAACGTCGCCAGTGGTGGCGGCGCTGACCGCCGTGCGCCTCCACAAGAACGTAGCCAGAGGTGGCGGCACGGCTAGAGGACGGCAGTCTACGAGAGCGTACTGTGGGAGCGACAGGATCGTCGTGCGTCCCCTCGATGAATCGCGGCACCGACGTATCGGTGCGGCAGGGAGGGCGGCTGTGGC
>NC_041391.1:710548958-710554460 GCF_002162155.2 Triticum dicoccoides
TTTTCGCGCGGTGGGCTGGGGGAGTTTGGCGCATGGTCGGTTTCTCCAAGTGCAGTCCCACGTGTCAGTGAAGAGGCAAGCGAAGCACTTTCGGTTTGCATGAGCCATGTGCAGGACCGAACGTGTGTGGGGTGCAATGCGACCGCGACAGGATTGCTGTGAGTGTACCGCCTTTTTTCCTTTTAAACTAGGTGCTTTGCCCCCTCAAAAAAAATGTTGCTTCGTGCGATCCATCGATACTACTACTACTAGTAATCCGGTAATCCCGAGTAAAACGGAACGGTCGGGTCTTTTCCCGCACGATATGTTGGGAGGTTGGCTTAGTTGTTTTTTTTAGATTTGTCTCGGTTCAATAAAAAGCAGAGTTGGTGATGATGGTGTGCCTGTCATCCTGCAATATAGGTCGTCCGATCTATATCTAACGGATAGGAAGGAAACTATGACAATTTACACACACTCCTCTCCACATTTGCAGATAAGGCTTTCCCTCATTCATCCTTTTGTCCCACAAGATCTTGATCTTCCGTGCAATGCACGGGCATCTTCCTAGTACTCCTACAATATTTATATTATTGTGGAAGTTCATATACACCAGCCGAGATTAATGCAAAAACACGACAACTTTTCATTACATTTTGAACTTTTATAGGACATAAAAATAAAAGAAACCCAACCCTAAACCTATTCTACGGCGGCGACTAACGTCCTCCCTCTGCGATCTCTATGTACGGGGGCGGGGTTCAAGACCCGTGAAGTGAAGGTGCGGTCTCCGGCGAGGAAGAGTAGAACACGGGATACGGACCGGCCAGTTGGCACACCATGCCCCTACCGCCTCCTAGGCCCTACTCATCCTCGGAGGAGTCCCCGACCTCGGCGGTGCCGGACGTTGGATGGCGGCAAGTAGGACGCATGGCTTACGGTGCTCCTCTTGTCAGCCGCCAGCGTGGCCACCGCTTGAGCGTTCGCGTCCGCGTCCGGCTACGCCGCTATTGCGTCGCGAGAGGCGACTTGAACGAGGGCGGCGACCTCGAGCTTCATCCCCGAAGACAAGCTCTCCCGCAGAGCGTTCGCTCTTGCGGTCATGGCGGATGTGGTGCCAGGTAGGAGTACGATGCGCTATGGTGTGGAGGTTAGCTGGGCGTTGCCGCATTAAGTAGCGCATTCCGGTGAGGCCAACCGTCCGGGTGCGTCATTATGTCACCGGAGTTGGTTCCTCAGGCACCGAGCCTCTTAACGACGACATGCGAACGGACGGCATGAATGTGGGAAGCTGGCGCCGGATGGGAACGCACCGTGCGACGGCGCGAGGGACGAGGGCTTTGGTGTGCCAGGGTAGTCAGTTGCGGTCGTGGCAACGTTGGAGATGCCCTTTGCTCAAATGCGATCCCCGCATGTGTCACGATCGGTTTTTCAATAAAATACTTATTGAGAAATCGATCTCTTGATTCCAGTATAGGAAGAGTTATCCTTACTGGTAGACAAATACTTGAATACAGAAGACCAGTAGCATCAAATATATTACAGGGTTGAGCTGAGGATGCTCAACAATTTATTACAAACACGCCAATATTATACATAAGGGCGGTTATGACACAGTGGTGTGGTGACATGCTACTAGCTCGTGATAAAAGTGGTGGTGGATAACTGGACTCCTAAACTGGCAGCTCATCGAGCGTCGAGGTGAGGCTCGATAACTATATTTCTGGGGTAGCAGAAGCGGATATAATACAGTGACCGAATACAGGATCGCACGGGACTGACTGGGACTCTCCTAGGCATCGGACTCGCTATCGAACTCTTCATCCATGAGATCGCCTTCATCAACATCTGGCCAAATCAACAAGCCAGGTGAGTACTTTGAAAGTACTCGCAAGACAGTTCGGACAAAAGATATAACAAATGCATGCATGAATGCGTCGTGAACAAATTTAATAATGCTCATTCCAATAATAAAAATTTGCATGACAAGACAAGTAAAACAAATAACTGAAAACCGATCGGGTGTCTGGAGCGACGCCTCGAAAGGTAAACAATTGAAAATCATGCCACAGTCGGGCGTCTAAGCGACACCACATAAAGGGCTTATATTGAAAATAAATAACAGGCGTGCCACAGTCGGACGTCTGAGCCACATCACAGAAAGGGCTTTTATTGAAAATAAATAACAAGCGTGCCACAGTCGGACGTCTAAGCGACATCATAGAAAGGGCTTATATCAAAAGTAAATAACAAGTGCGCCACAGTCGGACGTCTGAGCGACATCATAGAAAGGGCTTATATCAAAAGTAAATAACAAGTGTGCCACAGTTGAACATCTGAGCGACATCACAGAAAGGGCTTTTATTGAAAATAAATAACAAGCGTGCCACAGTCGGATGTCTAAGCGACATCACAGAAAGGGCTTTTATTGAAAATAAATAACAAGCGTGCCACAGTCGGACGTCTGAGCGACATCACAGAAAAGGCTTATATCAAAAGTGAATAATAGGTTAGTCCATCCATAAGAATAAACTTTTAACCAGACTTAACACTCATGTGGTTCACCGGAGTTTTGTCACTAAGACTGACATTTGATGAGATAAGATGAACACAATACTTGGACATGTACAAGATGATTCAAAGGATTTTGACTCTGCAGAGTTTGTAATAACTGCCCACAGCCAACGGATTTCCGTAGTCACGAATGACTAGTTCCGTTTACGGTATTTCGGTAGAAACACATCTAACCAGTACACACCCATTCCACATCACGATGCCAGGAATCACCCTAGACAACGTCCAAGAAAAACTTTGAGAAGGGGAGGTCACAACCTCGAATAGCATGGGATCAAATTTCTATACGCGCGCTCTAAGGGGTGCCCCCCTCTCGGTCCCAACCGGAAACACCCATGCCCCCTAACCGGATGACGGGCTTTAATCCAGGGCCATGGAACCCTCATCCCGGCCTCTCTATTTGGTGTGTACCAGGAAAGTGGTTTGCAACTTACTAAGCCATATTCCTTGCGGAAAACATGCGGTAGTACCGGAAAGGAAATGAATGGGAATGTGACTTGATTCACGTTGACACTGAAGTCAAATAGTCTGGCGTAAGACTGGCATGCCACAACACTACCATCTTACCCATTCTCATGCCATCACATGGCCATACAAACTTATATCCAACAACATATGGATTTCCGAAACTCACTTGCCTTATCTTTGCATGAAATATAACATTCAACGAAATGTTCATAAACATGCCATGATACTACTAAATGCAAACATGCAACAACCACTCATCATATCAAGAGTTCAAACATGCTTGCCTGGTTCGGAGTAGTCGGAGTCTAACTGGGTGAAGTTCGTCGCTCCGTCACCTCCTCTGGTATCTACGGTATAAGAAAAATACGTACGTAACATAAATACCGCGAGTGCATAGAAAAGTGTTCCAAATATATTTCAAATAAATATGACAAAAAACTAGACAGAAAAATAAAGATGACAGAAAAAGAATCAATAAAAAACCATTTTCTATTTAAAAGTTATAAAGGTTTTAAGACCAGGGACCCATCTATAATGAAACAGAAAGTTTCCAGGGGGTCAACTGAATAAAACAGAAAACGATTCGGAAAAAAGAGAAAACACTGACGCGGGGGTCCCACCTGTCAGGTTTAAATTTTTGAACAGGGAAGAACAGAGTCTGCCGGCGCCCGAGAGCTGCGGTGGTCGCCAGCGGTGATCCACGGCGAGGCAGGGGGATCGGGTGGTACCAGAGTGATCAGCGTGTCCTTCCACGTCGGTGGGTGGTGGTGGTGGTCACCGGTGAACACTACGTCGACAGCGGCCCTTGCTCCAGTGAACGGCGACTCGGGTGGTGTTGGATCTCGTCGGGGAGGGCTGCAAAGGTCAAATCGAAGCTTGGCTTAGCTCACTGGTTGCTCGAGGTGGCTACTGACGGGGTTTGGGCGTCGGGGCTGGCCTCACCGGAGTGAATCGAGCTGGTGGCCGAGGCGGATCGGGGCGGCCGGAGTTGGGGGAGGACACCTCCTCGATGTCCTCCTAGAGGCTTGGCGGAGTGTTGGTGAGGTGCAGTGGTGGTGCGTGCATGAGAGCGAGCTCGGGGCTCCTTTTTATAGGCGATCCGAGGCGGTGGCCGTGAACGGAGTTCTCCGGCGATGGTTACGGCGGCGTAGAGCTTGGTCGGGGAGGTTTAGGGAGTTGGGCGTCAATGTGGAGTTCCACTGGTTCCGTTTTGACGCTAAACAAGCTTGGATTAGGAGTCCTGGGTGGATTCGACGGAACGGGGCGGCGCGGGCCCGTCGGCGGCAGAGGGCGCGCCCTGTGCTTGCCGGGCCACGGCGACGGTGCTGTGGGGGTGCGCTGGCATGCATGAGGCCACGCGGAGGGCTAGGGAGCAATGGGCGGTGCAGAACGGTGTTGCGAGCCGGAGCAGGCTCCGTTTGGCCGCCAGGGGTAGCTCTGTGTCACGCCCAATATGCGACCCTATCCAAAAGGAACTCGAAGGTCCCACCAAGGATAGACCCGCATATTGAAATGCTTTTGCAAGGTGGATATCATTACATCAACATTACATAATAGATGGGGATACATACATAAGGCATACAATGCCACACGAATACAACATCACAATACATCAGAGCATCATCCGACTACGGATGAAACACAAACAGAAACTCAAACATAATCCACCTTGCTAGCCCAGGCTGCCGACCTGAAACCTATCCCCTGATCGAAGAAGCAGAAGAAGAACTCCAAACAAGGAAACATCACGCTCGCGTCAAGATCATCGCATAACCTGTACCTGCAACTGTTGTTGTAGTAATCTGTGAGCCACGAGGACTCAGCAATCCTGTTACCATGGGTATCAAGACTAGCAAAGCTTAAAGGGAAAGGAAGGGGTAAAGTGGTGAGGTTGCAGCAGCGACTAAGCATAATATGGTGGCTAACATACGCAAATAAGAGCGAGAAGAGAGCAAGCAGAACGGTCGTGAAGCTAGCAATGATCAAGAAGTGATCCTGAACTCCTACTTGCGTCAAACATAACACAGAAACCGTGTTCACTTCCCGGACTCCACCGAAAAGAGATCATCACGGCTACACACGCGGTTGATGCGTTTTAATTCGGATCTGGTGTCAAGTTATCTACAATGGGACATTAACAAAATTCCCATCTGCCTATAACCGCAGGCACGGCTTTTGAAAGATTATACCCTACAGGGGTGTCCCAACTTAGCCCATGACAAGCTCTCGCGATCAACGAAGGAATAGACCTTCTCCCAGGAAGACCCGATCAGACTCGGAATTCCGGTTTACAAGACATTTCGACAATGGTAAAACAAGACCAGCAAGACCACCCGATGCGCCGACAATCCCGATAGGAGCTGCACATATCTCGTTCTCAGGGCAACACCGGATGAGACAGGCTACGAGTAAAACCAGACCTCGAGTTACCCCGAGGGGGGCCCGCAGGCGGCTCGGTTCGGACCAACACTTAGACAAGCA